>NW_026695222.1:28544128-28939128 GCF_021218885.2 Marmota monax
GTATGCCTTAGAAGAAATGTCAAACTTACAATATTTCTAATCCAAATGCAAGAAAATCCAGAAAAAAAATCTAAGGCAAGCCAGTTTCTCTATTAAAACAAACATAACAAGAACAATAACAACAACAGAAATTAAATTGAGTTTCATGACTGTTTCCCCCTCTGTGGACTTTGGCTTTTGAAAATGCTGTGCATTCCAGTGGCTTCTCAATGATGCAGAAAGAGTAATGATGTAATTCTGATCCAGGATATTTCCTGAGACGCAGCACAGGGTGATCATCTCTGCCAATAGTGCAGGAAGAAGCTTCAGATTCCAAACAAAATAGACTGCAATGATTTTTGTAGGAGTTGGATTTTGGTCAGATTTCTTTTTGTAATAACATTTTGGTTGTTTAATATGCTGAATGAAATATTAAAATAAACATGTTTTCCTGCTACGATTTGGCTAGCTGCTTGGGGAAAACGATAAGGAACAGTCTGGTTAAAAGCATCCCAGGAGAAGAAAATATAGTGAAAAATCTTATTGCCTTGGTCTGGGCAGTGAGTTTTAGATATGATACTGAAAGTAGAGACAGCACAATCAAAAACAGACAAGTACACAGCACAGGGACAACCAACAGAGTGAAAAGAAAACCTGTGGAATGTGAGAAAATATTCACAAACCAGGTATTTGACGAGAGGGTCAATATTCAAAATGGATAAAGAACTCATATAACTCAACTGTAAAAATCATAATTAAAATAAAAAGCAAATAATCAGTTGAAAAGGGTGCAAAAGATCTGAACAGAAATTTCTCCAAAGAACTCATACCAATGGCCAACAGGTCTATGAAAATGTGCTCCACATCACTATCACCAGGGACCGGTAAGTCAAAACCCTTCTGAAATACCCGCTTCTGCCAGTTGGAAAGACTGTTATCAAAAGACAAAGAAGAGCGACCATTGGCAAGGATTCAGGAAAAAGAGAATCCTTGCATGGTGTTGGGAGGAAGGTAAATTAGTACAGGTATTATAGAAGACAGTATGGAGTTCCTCAAAAACAAAAACAAACAAACAAACAAACAAACCCAGCTACCATGTAATAGAACAGTCACATTTCTGGATGTATATCCATAGGAAGCGAAATTAGTATCTTGAAGGAATATCTGCACTTCCATGTTCATGGGGACATTGTTCACAATAGCCAAGGTATGCAATCAACCTACATGTCCATCACTGGATCAGAGGTTAAAGAGCCTGTGGTTTACCTATTATTCAGTCTTATTCATCATTTAAAAAGAAGGAAATATGCCCTTTGCAAAACATGGCTGAAGCTGAAGGGCATAATGCTAAATGAAATAAGTCAGAGACGGACAAATCCTGCATGATCTCACTTAAACGTGGAGTCCAAAAAATAGGACTCATAGAAGGAGAGAAAAGAGGGTGGGCTTCCGGGTGTAGAGGAAGTGGGAGAGATTGGTTAAAGGGTACACCATTTCAATTAGGCAGAAATAAGGTTTGGAAACCTAATAGGATCATGAGCACTATAGTTAATAATAGTGCATTACATATGTAAAATTTGTTAACAAAGTAGATTTTGTATGTGCTACACACACAAACAGACAGAATTGAAAATATGTGAGGTGTGGGTGTGTTTATTGACTCGATGGTAGCAAAAGTATTTCAAAATATCATACTGTACACCTTAAATATATGCAGGTTTTATTTATCAAGTACACCTCAAAACCTGGGGGTGGGGAGCCATCAGAGGATGATAGATTTTAACAAATCTCAATGAGACACAAAGCAGCGACTGGCAGACACCGTAGAGGATCTGCAGTTTAGGGAGCTTCCCAGGAACACATGCAGGAGAGATGAGAGGGCCACCTAGGTTGGCCTGCCCATCAGGACCCTCAAAAGGCTCCTCCAAGCTCTAGGAAGACAAGAACTTCAGAGGGAGAAGAGAAAGTTGTAAACAACCATGGGAAAGTCAAACGGCCCCTGTCTTCACAAATGTTTGAACAGGCAAATAACTGGGTCAACACGGTGGTGAGGGGGACCCAAAAAATCTGGTGAAGTTTGGACTAAATGACCCTATTACAGAACAAGTCAAGGTCATCAAGGGTCCCCCCTAGAGATTAAGAATAAGCTGAGAGTCCAGGCATCTAGTTATATCCAACATAGGAAGTCCAGCACAGGGGTACCCGAACCAGCCAGGGAGCAGCTCTGTGTGACCGTGGTGTGTGGGGGACAGCCTAGAAGCTATGCTGTGTAAATGCAGCCCACGCTCCAACAGAATGTAGCAGCAGAAGATGGTGACACTGGGGAATCCACTTGGTATTTGGGGAAACACAACTTTAGACAACAGATAATCCTGTTTTCAGGTGCGAGCCTGTTGCCTGGAAGAACCTGCCTGTTTAGCAAATGTTCTCATTTTAAGCCAATATAAGCACCCTGTGTGTCCACTGAACAAGTGTAGGCACGTGATCTAAGCATCAGTTGTCTGCTACGCATGGAAGTAAAGAGAAGAATCAGGAAAGATTTGGCTTCAAAGTGCTCCAGTAAATGAGTCGTGATAAAATCTGTCTCTGTGTGGCTTTGAGGGCACCAGGGACACACTGCCTTAAGAGGACAGCACAGCAGGCCAGTTCCTAGGAGAGCTTCAGTAGCTGCAGCTTAGGGAGGCCTGATGGTCTAGGCTCGGAGATAAATGCAAGACACACACCTAAATTTGAATTTCAGATAAAGAACAGATACCCTGTTTTGGCCTCTGACAGCCACTGGGGCTTGTTCTGCAGGCAAGTGGGATAGGAATTGCCACAGACATAGGAGTAAGACACTCCAGGCACAACTGCAAATGCAGTTAGTTATTGAATTTTTAAGTGTAGCTATCACTGACTGAAAGCTCCCATTCCCACAGTAGTTTTCCTTATGTGTCACCTGTTCAAAGAGAAATTTTAGACAAATTAAATTTAACATAAGTTATTTGAGCCCCAAACAATCCATGATCAGGTAGCCCTCACAACCAGCAGTGGCCCAGACAGCTCTGCCCAGCAGGGTAAACAGCAAGCTTTTATAGGCTAGACACAGAAGCAATGTAGAGAAAACACCCGATTGGCTACAGCTAGGCATCTGAGCCTGATATGATGAGTCATTTGCCTAATTTGCACATAGTGTGATAAGTTGGTGGCCTGTGATTGGCTGAAACGTGACTACTCTACTCCTAGGAGAGGATTCAGTTTACTTATTGTGTGAAGTGAGGCTGCAGTACACCAGGTAGAAACTTGAGGCATGGAGACAGCTGCAGGCTGGTGGCCTCCTCCCTATTTAACCGAACACGCTTTTCATCACGTGATCTATCGTGTGTTATCTGCTCTTTATTTATCCCTTCCTTCTAGAATGTTGCAACAGAACTGTCTGTTTTGTTCACCGCTGATTGAACGAATGACAAGTGTACACATCAACAAACAAAGAAATTCGGTAAGAACTGAAAAAAGAAACCGCCTATATTGGGTAGATTTCATCGTGCACATTAATCATCCAAGGATGGATTAACAGGAAAGAAAGGATGCAGAATATGATTAAAGATGAAACTTTGGTCCAGAAGAATAGCAAATCCCCAATGTTTATTTGTGCCATATTCAGAAGAAGCTTCAGGAAGTGCTTGGTCATCTGGTCATCGTGATGCAACACTGCGGGTCACGGGCACCCTGAAGGTGTAAGAGGCAGTCATCAGAAGATGGACTCAAATGAGCGAGGAACAGCTGAGGTCAAAGGTAAGGGAGAAACAAGTTGAATAAGGAAGCTTACCATGCAGTATGAGAATTAAAACACATTGGAGGAGCTGAACAGCAAAATAATGTGGCAAACGTAATTAGTAACGTGGAAATCAAAACTCAAAAAGTGACATCATAATGTGAGAAAGAAACAAAGAGGCGAAGAGAATAAGAATGATCCCTCCAAACGAGGGAGTGAAGAATGTGTGTCTGATTTGGGCCTGAATTCCTGATTTCTTTCAATTCATCTCCTTCAGTGAGCATCCAGGCACTGACTGAGCTAGATACTGCAGTAGGAGACTCGATTAAAAAGATTAATAAAACATGGGCCTGCTTTTAAAATTATCATAGCTCCATTGTGGGGAGATAGTGAAGAAAAGATTTCAATTCCATGTGGTTAAGACCCATGATAAGGACACGTTCAGGTATAGGATCTAATTTTAAATTTTAAATAGGGACTGTGGGTATTATAATAATAATGGACCCCAGCTGGAAGGCTCTCTGCACATGTTCCTTTGTACCCCATGGTTTGGAGAGGGGCAAGGCCGGAGACTAAAAGGCACAAGAAGGAAGGGTCCAGAGAAAATTTGGTGAAAAATTGGACAGTTAGAAAAGGCTCAGAGGCATTCATCAGAAGGAGGACCTGGGAGGACATCCCCTCCAGTCTCCCCACACAAGTGCATGCTCCCGGAGGACGGGATTATGACCTATCAGGTGTTATGGCTTTGAGGGAAGAGAGGTTGGGGCAGGGCATCTTCAGAGAGATACTTGGCCCCCGTGCCACAAAGACAAAATGCCTCAGATTTGGACATTACATCTTCAAAAAAGGTGTGGTACAGTGGTGCCCCGAGGGGAGGAAGCAGGACATGGAGTCACACTGGGCTAGACTGCAACCAGGTCCAACCGCACTGTGACTTGGTACTTTACCATTTCACCTGTAAACATTCTGCAACAACCACAAGCACGTTGCATTGTATGTTTGTGACACAGTTGACTTTATAGACCATAAATGCTTAAAACACATCTCCCTTTTCATAACCCTGTTCTGGCATATCATTTTTAAAAATATATTTGGTTCCCTTCACATATTATCATATATGTATATATAATATTTAACATTTTGAATTTTTCCCAAAAGATATCCAGCTAGTCAAGAGTTTCCATTAGCTTCTGTGGCACCTGCATCTCGTATTCCTGTGGTAGCCCTCGTGTGTCTAAGTCAGTACTGAGCCAAAGAGCACGCCATTGTTGTATATTGAGTTGAATTACTGAACTCTTGCCTCACTGGAAGACGATGTTCTTTCTTCCAATGACATATTTCTCATCTGATGTGGGTACACCCTTTCCAGAGTGGGAACAGTTGATGATTGTTTATGATGAACATTGATAATTTCTCGTTTTCACATTGAGAAACAAAACAAGCTTTCTATGAAGCAGGTTGATTATTAAAACATTCCAAATTTTTCAACCCTCTTCATTTCCACAACATTTACAATTGATCTTGCAAGAGACAGAGTCTCCTTCTCCATCCCTTGAACCTAGGCTAATTATTATTGATGCTGGCCAACAGAATACGGCAGAAGTCATGGTCTGTGAATCTTGAGGCTTCAGGTGGCCCTGCACACTGCCGTTGCCTCTGGGATCGCTGCCTCCGTCATGTGAACCAGCCTGGACTAACCTGTAGGGTGACGAGAGATGACATGGAGGGAGCCCTGTGATTTCAGCCAAGACCGTTTTGGACTAATCTACAGCCAACAAACCCCTGAACATTAGAGAATGCCCAGCTGGTCAAGCAGAGCCACCCACCACCCTCTTAATCTACAACAAATGCAAAGGTCAGCTCATCTGAGGTCCATCAAGCCTTGCAAAGCTGACCCAGACATTCCTAATAATACATGTGTATCAAGCCATTGAGTTTGAGAGAGGGAAAGTTGTTACAAAGCAATCACTAACTGATATCTTTATATTTGGTGTATATTATAAAACTGGAAATACTGAGTGCATTCTAAATAAAATTATTTCATATGACATATTTACTTTATCTAATGTTTCCTTAGCTTACTCAAATTAGAGAGAAGGTATGGGTGGCTATTAGAATGTGTCTTTCCAATTATTTTCTTTTCAGTGGCATTTAATAACATTAACAAATGATGCTTGGAAATTATCTTGTGTTGTGTTCCCTCTTGGCTCTTTGCATAACATCATAACCAATCTTCCCCATGTCTGGGGATTAGTATGATTGACATGGTATAAATGCTTCAAAATCTTCCAGGCTTTAGGTTTGAAAACTGGCATCTTGCTTCACAAGCAACACTTCCTAGACAAGAATCTTGTGCCTGAATAGCAGCTCCTGGAAATGCTTCTTACTTGGGTTGTGTTACTACGACAACAGTCCCACATGGCTCTTTAACTCAAGTTCGTTCTTTTAATTAGCAGACTGAGATTCCTCCTCCTCCTCCGCTCCCATTTCCCCCTAGGAAAATTCTCCAAACATCTCTGGCTCTTCTCTTGCCTTTGGGTGTTTGTACTATGCCAAGAGGAATTTGCTAATTAGAACATCTTAGGCTTTGGTGATGGCTTTTGTAAATTTGAGAGAGCATTTGTAGAGCAGATTTTTCCTAAGAGGTCTTTTTTCCCACAGGGATAATCCCACAGTGCACATCTAAGGGACAATTCTCCTGCCTGCCATAGGGAATTAGGAGTGGGCCTCAGAGAAGAAGCCAGGTGTTCATGTTGGGAAGAAGCAGTTAAGATTATGGAAATCATACTGAACTAAGAGTCTTTTTTTTTTTTTAAGTCTGTTGGCTACCCTGGGACCTTTATTAATTCCTACAACAAATACTGTTTAACCAGATATCATGAAGAACTGAAGACTGAGATGAACACAGTCCTACCTTCGTGGAGTTTAAACTATCAACTACAGAATATGGTATGTGCTAGGAAATTGACCCATTAGATTTTTTCTCTTGACCTCTTAAATGGCTGTCATCTGACTATTCTCATCTCTTGAGTTAAGTGAGGTTTTAGAGAGGAAATTCGTGAAAATGTTCTTTGGGATTTTGATCAGCAACGTAGGGCAAAAAAGTGAAGTTTATCGCTCTCAGCCATCACGAGGCCTGAAAGCAGACAGACGCTAGTGCTGATTCAGTGCCTCCACACTGTGAGGACTTCTTGGCTTCTCCTAAGAGTGAAAGTACAGCTGCTGCCATTCCAGCTATTACACCTGTGTTCACAGCAAGACAAAAGTGGGAACAGGCTGACGAATCAATCTTTTTTTCTTTAGAATAAAGTCAAGTCTGTTCCAGACCCATCCCAGTGACTCCAGACTGGATCACAGAGTCACCTGCTAGCTGTCCACAAAGCTGTGAATAAAGGAGCTTTGCTTTCCCAGCCTCTGAAGAGAAGGATCAGAAGTAGGTGCTGGACCTGCCCAGCCCCCTGGGCTAGCCACAGACATTTAATCCAAGCATGGAATGCAGTTCACATTCGGAACCTGGCAGTTACCTATTTCTTCATGTTTTCCTGAAGTTCTAAACACAAAAGGGTTTTCTAGATAAAGGAGGCTGATGCAGCCAGCCAGGAAATTAGATTTTCATTGACCCAATCAATTTAGGATCAGCCAGCAATTTCCTGGGCCTGAGCAGAAATGCTCAGAGAATTTTAAATACCAGAGCAACCCTAGGTATTGTCCTAAAATGTCATTTACAAGATAAGGAACAATACTATGTGTAGATTAATGGTTTACAAATTGCAGAATAGACTCTGTAGGAGACTCAAATATGTACTGTGGGTGCTGAAAATGTGCCTCTGTGACTTTTTAAATTGTGTGTTCTTATTTAAATATGTCCTCCAAATCGGCAAAGGGTATTCTGGCATGTGTGGATGATTTCTGCATTAGTCAGATTAGATTAAGTTCTGCTGCTATAACAATTTGCAAACGTCAGCAGTTACTACAAACCAGGTTTATTTCTCACAGTGGGGCCAAGGGTTCGTTCAGTGATGGAGGCTGCTTCTGTTGCATGGAAATGCTATCAAAATATGTTATCCCCAGCACTGCAACTATATGTGCTATGCACTGGTTCTCATAACTTCTGCTCACTTTTCTTTGGTCAAAGCATGTCCATTGCTGTTCATAGTTACATGCAGCAGCAACCTGTGATCTTCCCATTTCAGCACAGTGCCAGGCATAGGAAATGGGGTATGAATGTCCAAAATAGTTACTTTGCCCTTGAGTCCTGTGCTGCCACTCCTTTTTTGAAAAAAAAAAAAATGTGGTACCAGGGAATTGAACCCAGGGGCACTCTATGACTGAGATACATCTCAGCCCTTTTTAAAAATGTTAGTTTGAGACAGGGTCTCACCAAGTTGCCCAGCCTGGTCTTCAACTCATGAGGCTCCTGTTTCAATTCTCCCAAATAGCTGGAATGATGGGCGTGGCCACCCAGCCTGGCTGAACTTTCAGTCCTTCTCAGTACTGAAGTGTGAATTTTCGATTTTATGATTGAGTTAAGGTCAAATAGGGCTACTTTCATTTTTTGCAGAAGAAGAATGGAAGTAGACATTATAGGTCAATGACCCACTCATACCAATAGGTAGTATAAAATACTAGAGTAGACTGAAGAAATGAGGAGCTCAAACAGAAAAAAAAATGGTGGAACAATGGACTCATTACCTGGCATAAATTGTTAGATTCATACTAAATTCTGAGAAACCTTGGTTTTTCAAACTACTGCTATATTGACCTGTGAGTAAAAATTTAGATTCATGGGTATAATACCCTCTATTGTATTAGGCTAATGTTTTCAGCTTTAACTTTATCAGTTTTATAGTTTTATTTGACATAGACTTGTAAATCTGTCATGGTTTTCTAGTTGTTTATAAGAAATAAATAGGAAGTTTGTCATAGATTTGTTTATTAAATAATGTCATAATGAAAGCAACTTATGCAATAAAGGAGGATCTGTAAGAACATTTTCCCTTCAGATGGACATGAAGTTTATTAAAGTTGGAAATATATTTCATAAATTGTTAGAAAAATCACTCAAAAACTTCTAACCCAAATCTCCTGAACATGCTGAAATCCCTGTATTATCATATAGAACAGACTGTGTGGTATGTGCAGAGCAAGTTCTGAGCTAAAACCCCGTGTTTCAATGTTGATGTCACAACTTATTTGCTATAGAAACTTGAGCTAGTTGAGCAAGATGGATAACTTCTCTGAGCACAAATTTCCACATGCCTGAAAGAGGAATATGAACACAGCGCCTTTTTGGTAGCTTCTGGAGGGGATGAAATGCAATGGCATGTATAGTCCTGACACTGAACACCATTTCAGTGGTAGCAGTCATTAGTTGTCATTGCTGTTATCCCTGCAGGTCTCTGAGAGGGTTGGCTCCTCCCACAGCTATTCCTCAGGTGAACGGAAGAGTGGAATTTTCAGTGGATGAGCCATGACTTCCCTCAGCCCCAGAAATACATTCCTACGATTACCCCAAATGGATCCATTTGACTTAAATAAAAGTGATAGCTGGATCTTTTCTGCAATACTTCACTAAAGAAATGACTCAATGGCATCCCTAGCATGCAACATTCCTAAGCAATAAGGATTGCAGGAGTGGAAATACTAGTCCTAGGATAGACATGGAGGGCTGCCAGTCCTTTGGATGTTTCTGAAAGGTTACTTTTCAGATCAGATCTCCATAATGCTGCACACGGCTTATATTCCTGAGAGAAGCCATGGTGGTTGAAATCATTGTCTTTACTGCTGTCCTAAAATTTGTTTTGTGTTGTGGATTGGATGTGAGGTGTCCCTCAAAAGCTCATGTGTGAGACAATTTAAGGTGCAGAGGTGAAATGATTGGGTTATGAGAGCCTTAACCTAATCAGCAAATGGATCCCCTGATGGGATTCATTGAGTGGTAACTGACAGTGGGTAGGGTGTGGCTGGAGGAGGTAGGTCATTGGAGGATGTGCCTTTGGGGTATATATTTTGTGTCTGGCAAGTGGAGTCTCTCTCTATGCTTGCTGATCATGTCTTGGAGCTGCTTCCCTTCACCATGAGGTTCTGCCTCACCTTAAGCCACAAAGAATGGAGCTGACCCCTGAGACCTCTGAAACTGTGAGCCCCCAAATAAATTTTTCCTCCTCTAAAATTGTTCTTGTCAGGTCTTTTGATCACAGCAGCAGCAAAAAAATCTGACAAAAACACATTGTCCTTCCTTTCTGGATGTCTTATGGAAAAGTGAAAAGAGAAATGGGAGAAAGCAAAAACCAAGGCTCAAAGGACTCAGAAGAACTTTTGGGAGGTGGATTTTGTTGTTGTCTTTCTTCTGCAGAAAGCACCTTTCTTTTCTATATAGCTACCTATGGAGCCACTAAGAAACATAACTCCACTTAGGTATATAAATATTTATGATCCAATGTGCAGAACACTGCAGTAATAAAATGTAGGAACATTTTTTAAAACATCGATGACTTTAATTTGATGTTGGCAATTAGAATTTTCAAAACACAGAGGCTATGAATATATGAGTGCCTAAATTGATCTCTAACGAACCATCTTTCATAAGCATATGCGTCGTTTATGCTTTGTAAACACCAAAGGCCTTGAAAACCAATTAATTGTTCAACAAATAATTTTTTTAATGCCACTTTCTCATTACAACAGCCCCAAATCATAAGGTAATAGTCAACTAATGGATTTCTTCCTCAGGTTAGAATTTTAAATGAAAGTTTCCACGTCAGGAATTTTGCTCAAGATGTTGAAATTCAAATAATTTTATGCATAAGTACAGCCTTCAAAAAGTAATTGGTAGTAAATGTAACAAATGCCTAGCATTATTCCCAGCCTAATTTTCAAATTTGATTTTCCAGTGTAAAACTCAAGGCAAAACAATAACCAATCATCCAGCTAATTGCTGTGAAATATGAAGGCATCTTTCCACCAATTTATTTGGTACTCTGGTTTGGTTTTATTTACCTCTGGTACACTCAAAACATTACAACTTGTTTATTCTTATCAAAATTAATGGTAAACAAAGTTTTAATCTGGTGACAGGAGTGGGGAATCAGACTTCTTTTGGCTTATTTTAAAAATGATCTGTCTTTCCCCAGCAGCCAAAAAAAAAAAACTTGTTTACAGGATCAAAAAAAGTCAGTAATCTTTAGTGAGGAGGAAACTTGTGCTACCCGATTGAACCAAGCAGCCGATTTTTAATCACAGGTTGATCTTTAAGAAAAAGAGCTCAATGATTTTTAACTCACTATTTATCTTTCTCCCTAGAGATTGATGAAACTTAACCCACTAGACAATCTAATGCCTTTGTGTCTAAAATTCTGTCTTTTCCTTGGTCACCTATTACTACTCCAAATTCCAGGGGTTTTGTTTTTTAATTAATTTGGAAGAATCTGTTGCCAACAACAACAACAACAACAAAAACACTTAAGAGCCTATATTTTGCTGGGTTCTTCAAATGCAAATGAGAAAAAAAATAGCTATGTTCCCATCCTAAGTCATTTTAAAATAGCAAATTTTAATGAGCTCCGCTGAGAGGCTGTCAATCAAGTGACTCTTCAGCACTTCCCAGTCACCCAGGCCACACTGGTGTCCAGAGTCACCCGCAATTTTGAAAGGCTATGCAACTACCAATTCAAGATGTGCTTCCAGGACCTCGTTCATTTCCATCCAAATGCTGGGAAGCCATCCTTTAATTCTGTGAGTTGTCTATAGGTTTTTAATACCAATAATCACATTATAATAGGGATTGTGTATATGCCAAGAAAGGGGTGGTCCTGCTCAGCAACTATGACCAGGCTTATTCAGCCAAGTCTCCTGGCTCCTCACTCCAAAAGGCATGCAAATGGCATCTTGAATGGGTGGGACAATGGACATTTATTGAGTGCCTGTGAGGGCTAAATCCTTCCAGGCACTGAAGATTGACTCATGAACAAGAGAAACAGATGTCTTGATCACATAGAGACTAAATTCTAGTTAGGTTGACAATAGACGAATACTTAAAAGAAAAAGAAAATATTGAATAGTAATATGTGTCCTGCAGAGAATCAAAACAGGATGCCATGGTGGAGCAGTGGGTCTCAGAGAGAAAACCAGCAGCAGCAGCAGCAGCAGCAGCAGCAGCAGCAGCACCTCCCAGGACCTCATTAGAAAAACTCCTTCTCAGGCGTCCCCCTCCCGCACAATCAGAAGCCCAGGGGGTGGTGTCCAGCAAACTGTTCTCACAAGCCCTCTTGGTGATGGTGGCTGGTTTGAGAACTTGTGACAGAAACCCAAAGCAATTCTTTTGGTTAGCAAAAGTAGTTAGCTAGAGATGATCAAGAATGGGAGGAGATGAGGAGGCAGCCATGAAAAAGACCCTGACTGGCAAGTGACCCAGAGAACTCAGTACCCATCATGTGAGCCCTAGGAACTTAAATTCCCTCCTCCCCTGATGTGGACGGGCTATGGAAGAAATCTATCATAGGAAGGTGCGCAGGCTACTTGCAGTTCCAAAAATGGCACCACCAATCTAGAAAGAGACCCAGCATTCCCTCCTGTAGATTTATAGGTACATGCCATGTTCCTGAGGTCACACGTGTGCCCACAAGCCATCCTGAGGGTCACTTGACCATTATGTAACTTTCTGCTAGGCCAGAAAGAGCAAATGACCTAGGTTTGCAGATGCCTGCAGCCATGGAAAGACCAGGAGGGAGAGTATCCCAGGCAAAAGAACCAAATAGTGCAAATCCTAAAACAGGAACACAGGTGAGTTCAAGGAAAAGGAGAAAGAGCATGGTGGCTGGAGGAGGGCAAGGGAAGCTGGAGCGGAACATTGGATTTTGGAGACACAAAGGAAAACCTTTTCTCTGTCTTATGGACTATGGTGGGGGCTTTGGATCTGATCTCATTGGGGATGAGATGCTATAAAGGATTTTAAGTAGGAAAATAGCAGAGGCTGAAAATACTGGGCAAAGAACTTAATGCACATAATACATACAGCATGCATATAATTATGCATATGTGCATTATGCAAATTTGCACATATAATGCATACACATAAAAGTAAAGATAGACATACATATAAAATAATATATAAAATATGTAAAATGATATACATATATATAAAATTCTTACGTGTTCTTTACCCAGAGAAGTGTTTTGAATTTTTTTCCCGCACCAAAACAACTTGATTTTTTAGTCTGAGATAAGTGGTTTGGGAAATGTTTCAGGGTTACAACTTCACATCCCCTGGGGGAAGGACCAGCTCTGGAGCCAGAGGTGCTCAGAAATTCTTCCAGGGTCAGGTCCTGATTGCTGAGTTTTTGCAGCCTCTCGTAAATTCTGCAGGCCAAAGTGCTTCACTCTAAACTGGCAGGGAAAAAACAAAGTCCTCCATGGATAAAGAAAAAGGGGTGGTGGCAAACTGGAGAACCAGGCTGTGACGTCATTTGGTTTCATAAGGAAGGCTTGCTTGTGAACTCTGGTGAGGAAGAGGCTGTGCAGAGCCCCATTTGTGGGGAAAAAAATCAGTAGGTCTAGCCCTATATTAATGCCCAAATAACCGAACATATTTATTTTCCAAGAGCTATTTTTATAATACTTGATACTCTTATTTTCCTATGCCCTCTGTAATTATATTTCATTAAATTAGTTATTCATCCAAAATACAGCATCTCTCCTACCATAAAAGGCAAAAGCAGGGACAGTTTATGAACCTAGAAATTCCAATTTTATTCTGATAGTTGCACTAATGAATAATTTATATACTAATGTTAATTAGATGAATTAATGATTTTTCTCATGTGACAAGATTATTATTAAAATAGTTCATCCTAAGGACATTGGCCCACTTCTCTCAGCTCTAACCAGCAGTGTGTTTGAGATGCCATCAATTTAGACCTCTTTCCTTCTTCCTCAAACTGCCATCCATTAAAAATGAATTCCACATGCATTTCATCTTCCACACATTTGCATGTAAATTAGAGCTTTCTTTAAGTTGTAGAAAATTTCTTTCTTTATATTCTAATTGACTGGCCTGTTAATAGTTTCCTGTATATTTGTTTTCCAATTCGCAGCCCCACTCATTAAAAATAGAAACCGTTGAATGTTATTTGGTTAGAGATAACTTGAAAGAAATTTGTAAAAGGAGCGTAAGTTTTTAAAAGATCATTTACTTTGATTAGAAGGAAAACATGGAAACATTTCAGAATTTCCTGTTTTTAAATAAAAATTCAAAAATGAAAATTAAAACCTACCTATTGGCATGCAAACGAGTTCAATTATTGCCATATTACCTACTTTTTTTGCTTAGGACTTCATTAGTTTTTCATTAGTATCTTACACTGCTTCACAGAGTTATCCTAAAGAGAGTTTAGCGTGTTAAGTCTTATACATCTATTAACCCTTATTTCATGATGAATGGATTATATTTTGGTTATCTACTATGGAAAAACCATAATAATAATTCTTGATTCTGAGTTATTTACAAGCTAATTAGGGAAAATGTAATCATTTCTAAAAAGATAATGATCATCTTACTAGCAGGTAAACAAGGTCTCTCGATGTCAATTTCTGAGCAGGACTGGTTCCTGGAATCAGTGGAGAGCTACCAGAACTGGATTCCAAACCAGTGTCAGCATTCACCTTGCCAAGTCTGTTAAGCCTCCTGAATGACTCTCTGGGGTAAATGCAGGAGTCCATATTTTAAAAAGCAAGCAGATCACCATAGCAGTTCTGCCCTGGTCCAGAAAACACAGCTCTGCAGTTCAGAGGAGGTGGAGTCTCACTTCCATCAGAAGTGGTAGGGAGGTCTTTGTAGATAAGGTGGATCCAGGGACAGTCTTGAGGACATGGGCAGGTGGGAAGAAGGCTGTCCAGGGGGAGTGAGCTGCACTCAGAAGGGCAGGGACAGACCAATCCCTCTATTGGTCTAGGGAAGAGATGTGGGCAAGCAGTGAGGTCTGGATGTTTGTTCAAGAGCAAACACTGCATGTGAGAGGCTGGCAAATATTTTAGAAACATTAAACACTATTTTCTCCACCCTAAAAGAATCTTCCTTTTGTATCTACTCTTCTCCAAAATTAATGTACTGAATAATTTGAATTACAAATTTAATTACTATCATTGGTCACCAAGCTCAACCCTCATTTAAAAGAAAAAAGCATTCACTCCTCTCAATTAAAACATTTTAAGCAGCATTGGGAATGTGGCTCAGTGGTAGAACACCTGCCTACCATGCACAAGACCCTGGGGTCAATTCCTGGTGATCCCCTCCACACACAAACACACACACATGTGTCTTGTAGAATCACTTATCATGTATTAAACACATATAACACTATGGTACACTATATTATGTATGCCATATGAAATTAAAAATTGAACTTTTAAAATCACTTGGCAAATATTAGAGTAACAAATATCTTAATAGCTACCATTTTATTTTCTATATTCATGGTAACATACTTTTTATTCCAAGTAAAAATTATTGTGAATACTCTATGGGAAATGACATGTTTGAAGATGCTTAACAATTCTTTTAATTTGAATGTTGAATAGTGACTTAATGGTCAGATTCTAAGTTCAATGTTGACTTTTCATGGAAATCAAAAGTTACCAAAACCTATAAAAAGATATTTGGATCCAAATGAAAGAAGGACATCAGAAGTCACATACCTAAATCCTGATACTCATTTTTAGATCCAGCTTCTCATTTTGCAAGATTTATAAAAATCCTGGTAAGTTTGCACTTTTCCTGATGTTCACAGATCATTCCTGATATTAAGATGTTGCCTTTACCTTAATGGGCAGTTCCAGCCTCCCCACTTCTAGAATTTGGATCTTCAATGTCCCCCAAAGACACCTGTGTCAAAGGCTTTGTCATCAGGGTGGTGCTATTGAGAGGTGGTGGAGCCTTTGAGAGGAGCCTTGTGGGAGATGCTGACATCACTGGGGTGTGCCCATGAAGGGGATGGAGGCCCCACACTCCTGACTCTTCCTCTCCCTGGCTCATGATAAGATGAGCAGGTTTGCTCCTCCATGTGGCCCCACAGTGACACACTGCCTCTCCACAGGCCCAAGGCAAGGGAGCCCATTGGTCACAGACAAGAACCTCCAAAACTAGAAGCCAAATAAAAACCTTTTCTCTTGATGAGTTAAATTTCTCAGGTATTTCCATATAGTGGCAAAGAACTGCCTAATAAATTCACAGACTCCCAAAACCCTAACTCTAGGGGGAATATTCTGCCAGATTTCTATTAACCTTCAAATATGCCTGGGGAATAGATGATTCTAGGAACAGGAATGTTGAGGTGCTGCCATTTTGCATTTACTGTGCTTGTTCTTAAGCTATTATTATTTTTTATTTGTTTTTCATGACATATAAAAATTTTATATACTTATGGGGTACTCTGTGGTGTTTTGATACATGTGTACATTGAGTAATGTTCAAATGAGGATAAACTTATTCATTTCCTCAAACATCATTTTTAATGGTGAAAACATTCAAAATCCTTTCTTTAAAATTTTTTTTTTTGAAATCTATAGTACATCATCATTGTCCACAGTCACTGTCTTGTTATTATTACTATTGGCAATGTGCACTTTCCTTTCTGGACTCTCATTAAGCCTGCAGCAGTTTTTTGAGAGTACATTTAATTAGAGCTGGGTTGCATCGTCTGCAGGTCTACCTCACAATGCACATGCAGTCTGCAATGTATTGCTTTGGGCGTCTGTGAATCACATCCAGGTGCAGCTGTGCATCCCTCTGTTGAGGAGCCCCGCCTCTTCCTTCTCTCACCTTAGAGTGCTTGAGGGATTATCGCCTCAGCTAAGAACTAAGCAAAAACTCCAGTGTGGATATATGTAATTGTTTTAGTCTTCTTTTTTGCTGCTGTGACCTAAAGATCTGACAAGAAAAATTAGAGGAGAAAAAGTTTATTTGGGGAACTCACAGTTTCAGAGGTCTCAGTCCATAGATGGCTAACTCCTTTGCTCTGGATTGGGGGTGAGGCCGAACATCATGGCAGAAGAGTCTGGTGGGGAAAAGCAACTGGGAACGTGGCACCAGGAAGCAAAGAGAAAATATAAACCCCAAAGGCTATGGACAAAATATAAACCCCAAAGGCATGGCCCCAATGACTCACCTCCTCCAGCCACATTCCTACCAGCCTAGAGTTAATTCCTATCAGTGGATTAACGCACGGATTAGGTTTAGGTCTCATAACCCAATCATTTCACCTCTAAATTTTCTTGCTTTGTCTCACACATGAACTTTTGGGGGAACCCCCTCACATTGAAACTATAACAGTAATAATTACTGGTAGAGATCAATTACCTTTCTATTTTAGGTCAATGTATCAGTAAAAGCTGCACAATTTTGCTCCCTGAATCCCCAGTAGGATGCTGTCATCCCTCCACTGTGCTGGCTCAGGGCAGAGATGGGTGGCAGAAGTGGGTTCTCTTCATGGGTTTTGAATTTCAAAGCACAGTCTTGGTGGGGAGAGATTCTGAATATGTTCCCTAGTCTTGACGAAATAGGTGATAGATACAAGGACTGTTTTCCTTCCCTCCAAGTACCAAATTATTCCTTAATAAGGCAGGAGAAAGAGAATCAGAAGGGAATCAAGAAGACCGACTTCAGGGTTTCCTGAGACAAAGCGTTGGGCCCTGCTCCCCAGGCAGATGTGGGATGCTAAGAGAGAACGTGGACCTTGGGAGATGTGCTTTCTACTGAGGCACAGACTGCAGGACATGATCTCCCACTGAGATGTGCATCCACTACCCACAAAGCCTGCTTGCTTTTCAAAAACTTCCCAAAACTTCCTTCAAAGTCACTCTGCAATTTAACTTTTAATCTTTTTGTGTATGACACACTGGACACCAGGACTTGGAAATCATGCCTGAACTCAAGTGATGAAAGACACCTGAGCTGGTTGTTTACAACAAACTCACAAAATTGTTATTAGTCAAGCCTCGTGTTATTTACTTAGCATTCCTGAGACTCCAATATGCAGAAAATCTATTATATGGAAAATGCACAGTAAGAATGATGCATGCATGGAAGATGAAGCATTGAGCAAAGGATGAACGGCTTACATTAGCTTGGGTTTCTTGTGTATTGTTTTTCTGTTTAGGTGCTGGGGATTGAACCCAGAACATTTTAAGCATGCACTCAACCACTGAGCTAATTCCCCAGCCTCTTTTGGGGTTTACTTTAAATTTAAAGGAGTGATAATTGGTGTTGCTATAAAAGTAAAAATGATTCCTCAAGTTTGGTCAGTTAACAGCATGAACACGACATTTCCCTGAATACTGGTTTCTTAGGAAGCTTTAGAAGAGCTATTTGCCTTGCAAAACCCAAGTTTCTTTGGTATGTTATCCTAATGCCATCAGCAAGGCAGCTTAATTGCTTGTGGACATATGAAATCACCAGGCTCCCCTGGATTGGTTACAGGTTAACCACACTCTGTCTCCTGCATGATCCGCTCCTCAAATGTGGAAAGATGTGGGCACAAAGTTGAAAACTTTCAACTCAAAGCAAATTGATGTAAACGTGAACTCCTTTGGACAAGAACATCCTGCCTTGCAAAGACAAACTGTGGGATAGTGAGAAATCTTTAAAATATCTTGTACTTTGTTAGAAGATAATTGGGATGACCTAGCTACAGAGCTGTTCTGTAATTGTTGCGACTGAGCTGTCTCCAAGAAGTCCAATAATACCCTCTTAACGCACACCAGAGAGGGAAGATGAATACCATCTGGCCTGTTTTCCAAGACAGTTGGTTTTCACAGCTGAGGTTAGGCTAACTTAACATTCTCTCCTTCTGAAATGAGGTGGGGGCTGTGCTAAGTGGTCTCCATCCATATCCCAAACTCCAGCACTTGAGTCACACAAGGATCTCTCCATTGCTGCTAAGGTTTATCTTGTTCAAACATGGATTTAACTTTAGCATATTTCTAACCACAGATTAATTCATGCTTATAATGAAAACTTCAGATAATAAAGAAAAATATAAAGAAATGAACAAATAGTTCCCATACTTCCAATACTCAGTAATAATAGTTAATGTTCTGTTTTATATACATAGCTATAGGCCTATGCTTAACTTTCTAACTTGAACCTATTTAAATAAAAAATAAAATTATGCTTACAGTTTTTAACTTGTTTTTATCTAAGAAAAATACTATGGATATTTTCCATGTTAATAAAAGAAAGATAGCAGTCATTGTTATGGTAGTCTAATGCTCCAGAATGTATCAGCCAATCTCACAATCGTGAACATTAGACCACTGTTAATATTTTGCTATGATAAACATCTTTTTTTAAATCAGCTCAGTTGAAGTAAAGATTATGTATCAAAAAATTCATCCATTTTAAGTGTAAAATGTGTTTGAGAATCATAAGCAAAGATTCTTAAATACACAAATTTATGCATATGAAAATTATTTCCTTAGCATAAATTCCTAAAAACAAAATCACTGGCCTGAAGTATATATGCATTAAAGATTTTTTGATAAAATTTCCAAAACCTGGCTAGAAATGCTGAATGAAGAAATACTTTCTGATTCTTGTGCTTCTAAAAAAAAAATAGAAATAATAAATTAGTTGTTCAGACAATTTTAGAAAAATATTTTAAATGAGTCTACAAATCCTGGCAGACTCTGGCCCCTGCAAAACTCAGCCCATACTCTGTACCTCTTGCCTGATGCTTCACAAATCCTGCTTGACCCTCATTTAGTCAACATGTCCGTGCTTTCAGCCCAGGATGTTTACCATCTGAGGAAGAACACTCACTGTTTGTGGGAGGGTGCTTTTCTTTGCCTTGTAGGGTATTGAGGAGCATCCATGGTCTCTAACCACTGGATTCCATTAGTGGCCTCCACACCCCTGAGGTGATAATAACAAATGTCTCCAGACATGGTTCCATTTCTTCTGGGTAGGCACAACTATGCTGGGTTGAGGACCACCAGCCCTCCTCTCTGTGGCATCCCTTAACTAGGGGAATACCAGCATACTTGTGTCTTCTTGAATTGACTCATGCTGTTGGATGTTTCACTCTAAAAACTCTGCAAATAATTAAAAAAAAAAATTGGAGTGACTGAATATCGGGACAAGTTTGAGCAGTCACTTGAAACGTAACTTGTAATGTAACTTGAGAACAGGTTCCTCCCGATGCCGTTTCCTCTAGTCTGATATTGCAAATCCACAGGTGGGAGCCCCCCTTTGTTGACAGCACACTTCCAAACTCAAAGGAATGTTTAATTGTACCAGGTTTGTCATCAGTGCCCTCAAGCAATAGAAAATCCAGACTGGTGGCATTTCGTGACAATCTCTGGGATATCTGATTTCATATATTCTAAAAGATGATTTAGCCACAGAAGACTCAAAGTTAGCAAATAATTACATGGAAACTCTTGCTACTCTTGAAAGATCTGACGACTTCCATTATATGCATCATCTCCAGCTATTTAAAAACTACATTTAGTGGAATTGTCGCTATTTTTGTCGGTTTCACATTTAGAAAAAGTCAAATGCAAAGCCCAGATTTGAAGAGGGACTTTCCAGATTGCCTTAAAATTTCAACAGTCTACTATCACATGTCAGCTTCTTGATACAGGCAAGACTTAACCTGAGATTTGATCAGATTAGATGAGATTGGGTCTTCAATGGAGCCATCTTTTCTTAGTCATATCCATTAATTCATTGATAGTGATTCTGTCACTGGGCCCTCCAATCCTTGGAACACTGGAAGATTTAATTACACCTGAAAATTTTCAGTTTCATTTTACGTGGCCTCCAACATACACTAGCAGAGCAATTTCTGAATTTGAGAGCAGTGCAAGTTCTGGAAAGTATTTCGTGTTCTACTTCAATTCTGACTGCTAGCCAGTCAAAGAGTTATTAGGACTGGCTCCCTGAAGGACTGGACTCTAATAGCAAGTCAGTAACACCCAGTTTTGTACTCAGTGGCCACAGACAGACCATAAAGGAAAATTTCTGGATCAAACAGAGAGATAAAAGATTATGTTCTCCCAAATGTTTTATAATGGGTAATGATTGACCAAATTTTGAATCAAACCTTGGCAATGACCTTTCTAAACATACATATCAGCTTTATGGGGTATGGAGTTCACTAGGGCTTTCTTAAAAGTGTTTTTACTGTCTTTAAAAGATAAATGTTTTCCCTTCTTTAAAAAAAATACAGTGAATATAACCCTACAAAACAAGGCAAGACTTAAAACTTCTCTTTCACATGCCATCTACAATTACATCTATGTGCTTCTACATCTTCTCAGAGAAAACTATTACATATTGGTGTGTTCAGATGGAGAAAAAAATGAAAATAATACATTTATGTGTGTGTGTATATGTGTGTGTGTATATACGTGTACATGTACACACAATTTTTACAACCCAGAGCTTTACTATCCTATGACAGTCATGTGTATGTTTTCATGTAGCTATATTATATAGAATTATTCTTATAGCTCTATCTGATCATTTTATTGAGTAGTGTATGGGAGTTGGTCACACATTGACAGAGGCCAATACATTCTATGACCTGCCATCTCCAAGTTGGAGAACCAGGACAGTCAGTGGGTGATTCAGTCTGAGAACCAGGGCGAGCAGTAGAATTGCTGTCCCAGACTGAGTCCCAGTGGCTCCAAGAACTGGATGAACTGATGTCTGAAGGCAGGAGACAAAAGATGTCCTGGCTCAGAGAGTATAGATTGTCCCTCCCTCTGCCTTGTTCTGCTCAGGCCCTCAGATTGGAGGAAGCCAGACCACACTGCTGAGAGGAAGCTTCTTCCTCAGTCGACTAATGCAAATGATAATCTTTCCAGAAACACCCTCATAGACACACAGAGAAATAATCTTTTACCAGTTATCTGGGCATCATTTGGCCCAGTGAAGTGGCCACATAAAATTAACCATCTCAAATGGGTGTGCCATTGTTTTTTAAAAGAAACTTATCCTCCTGACAGGGACTTAGGTAGTTGTCTCTTCCTGCAGATAGACCCAGATCTGACCACTTCTGTCCACCTCCAACTCGATTATCCTGGTCCACTTGCCATCAATGGCCTCTTCGCTGGTCTCCCTGTTCGGGGCTCTGTTTCCTGTTGTCTGTTCCCTATTCTGGCTGAAACATAAATCAGATCATGTAGTTCATCTTGTCAGAACCTTGCCATTCTTTCCCATTTCACCCAAGGAAAAGCCAAGGTCATCCCAAGGCCCAAACATTCTCTATTCTGCTCCTCACACCTGTCAGTCTTCAGACCTCACCTTCCTTCCAGTTTCCCCATAGTTTACTGGGTCCCAGACACAGGCCTCCCTGAGGTTCCTTCCAGGGGCCCTTTTCACTTGCTATTTTCTCTGCCACCATTATTCTCCCCATCCCCAGCCCCATGTCTCCCCCTGGAACCTCCTCCTGGTCTTTACTCAATGTCAATTTTCAGTAAGGCCCTCCCTGAGAGGCAGATTTCAGATAGTTACACACTCCCTGAGACTTTCCCCTTCCATTCTCATAGTTTAGCATTATCTATCTTAATTCATTACCCTCTTTATTTTCTTTCATTCCCCTAAAGAATATAAGGCTTATGAGGAAAAAATTAAGTGTTCGTTAATAGCTTATTTCATACCTTGGACATAGCAAGTACTCAAAAACATCTATAGATGAACAAGCGGGTTACAAATAATGGTGAAATGGACGTCCTTAACATCTATCCCATTACACTTGGGCATTTTTTTTAAGGTAGATTAGATTCTCAGAAAAGGAAGGATTAGTCAAAGGGAAGACAGCTACAAGTTTATAGAATATTAAGCCTCCAGGGGTCAATATCAGAAATATCTGAAATCTTTAAAAACACAATGAACTTGAGAAACAGTCTTGGTCTTCAAATATTTAGAGGGCGGTTGCTGGCAGGCGGCCCAAGCTGTGCAGCCTCGGGCAGTTGCAGCAGGTAATGCAGGACAATTCTTGCACCCTTAAGACACTGAGAAATTGAACAACCACAGTCCTCTCTGGATCAAAGCGCATGCCCATACGTGTGTGTGCATATACAAAGCATGTGCACACATTTCCCTCAATTCACTCAGCATCAGAGGACTGAGCCAACAAATGAATTGGAAAAAAAAATTACATTGTTAAGGGAAACATGTAAGCAATGAAGAAAACAGGGTCAGCACAGTCCCCATCTGCTGTCACTGCCCAGTGGTGCCAGGACTGGGGTATGAAGCCACACTTCTCAGCTCCTGTTTATATTTCAGCCCTGTGTTACTGGGGAAGAGCATCTAACCCATCCACTCATCCAACCCTCCAATGCAAACCAGGGTGATATCAAACTCAGGACTGCTCAATTCAATAGAATGAAGCAGAACTGAAGGAGCTCGACTCCAAGCCATCCCCACAATGCAAATCAAATGCCACTGCATTTGCCAGGGTAATTACATGATGAAAACTGCTTCAGGCCCAGGACCAAATCACATGCCCACACACGTGCACACCTCACACACACACACACACCACTATGCACACCCTGCATACACATTCCATGGTGCTTTCCCTAAATTCCCTAGGCTGCCTATAGATTTGTCTCTGTCTCAGGGCCCTGTCTAGTGGATATTTGAAGAAAGGAAGAAAGCTTGATCAGCTTCAGTCTATAAGAGTGGTTCTTGGTGAAAACATTGACACACTTTTTGCTATTTCTCCTTGTGCAGTTTTCCAAAGATCTGCAGACCGTTTATGTTATTTGAATATTTTAATGACCCCACTAGAAGAGAGCCGAGAACCTAAAGTTGACTTTCATGACCAGAAAGAGAACAAGAGCAGTTTAAAATGTGGATTAGCAGAGATGAAATATGAGAGAGCACTCTTCATTCTACACTGAGCCGGTAGAGACCAGCCACCCCAAAATATGCCACTTTGACATCAGAATTATTTTGAGCAGAAGGCAATTAAAAGCAGTGGACGGGGGGTAGGGAAGCTCTCTTCCCTCCCTGATTTGCCTAAAACCAGGGCATAAATTTCCCTCTGTGATGGTGCGCCCTCCTCTTTCTCCTGCAGAAAGGGCAGGACTCTGACTCACTCACTGGGCAGGGCTCCAGATCATCAGTGCGGGGGCAGCACTGGAGCAATCTGCAGGGTGCAGCTTGCCACCGTGGCCCTTATCTCCCATGACTTCCCCATGGCTTGCCTTTCCACAATAAAAGGCAAGAATCTCCCCCAAAAGCTCAAAACCTTTTTCTTTGTCATTTGCCCACAGACTTACAGTCCTTTCTTAAGATGGTACATGGGCCTCCAGGACCAACTGCCTCTTTGGGGTTTCTATTTAGCTTTGCGAGGCCCCTGATATGCCTGTGAAATAAGTCTTCTCTTCTATTGTTTTCTGTCTGTCTAATTTCTAGGGCCCCAGCCACAGAATCAAAGAGGGTAAAGTCAGAGCTTTCTTCCTCCTCTACTCCAGGTATTTACAGCATCCTGGTGTCTGCCACTGGCTTGCGTGGTCCCGGGCTTGCCAAATGGATTTGAGAATCAGCCCAATCTAGCTGCTCATTATATGAGGGGACTTAGGTGACTTAAGCACTCTCTGACCCAGTTTTCTCATCTCTAAATGCCTTCATCTTTATCTCCTTCCCACACGTTTTTTGTGAGGATTACTCTAATTATTATTAGCTCACGTTTACTAGAAGTAAATGCATTGGTCACTGTGCTTTTTTAGTTTTCAAAACAATTCCATGAGACATACAGCATGCTCTCATTTTACAGGCTAAAACATCTGGTGCAGAGAAAGAGGAAGAAATTGCTTAGACTCAAACAGCTGGCAGGTGATAGGGTTAGAAGAGGAACTTCAGATACTGTTTCCTCTTGTCTTGTTCTATTGCCATTAACACAATGCCTATACCTAATAAATAGTAGCTCTCATTATTATTATTCTCTAGCATTTATTCTCCTTGCTTATTTTGCAGGAGCATTTCAACTGATTGAGCAAATACTGCATAAATGCTGTGCTTATTAGCATTTGGGTAAAACAGGGTTTTTGTCAGTAGTCTGTGTATTTGAATTTTCAAAAAGGACTCAACTGAAAACCTTCCTAAGCAGGGTATCTGCTTGGGGCACGTTCCTCAGACTGCAAGTCTCAGTCCTGATCCTGCTGCCTGGCAAATGCATGGTAGGAAAATTATCAGGTTTCTGGCTTCCTGGGAGGATCCTGTTATCCTGTTCTCCAAAATCCACTTATCCTTTCTTCAAAAACTGAAAATAATCTTATAATTCATTTATCTTTAAGATTTGTTGACACTCTTAGACTCTGAAATAAGTCACACATTTTTACAACCCTATATCTACTTTTGCACTCTTGGCCATTGCCTGTTGTACAGGAGGCACCCTGTGTCCTTCAGGAGTTGTAGCAGCATCCTTGGCCTCTGTCTTCTAGAAGCAAGTATCGAAACCCCCTTTCCAGTTGTGACAACCAAAAATGTTTCCAGTGGTTGCTGAATCTGCTCAGGGAGCACAATGCCCCTAGCTGAAAACCGTTTATCTGGAGTAACATTTTGAAATAATTAGCTGTAAGTTTTTCTGTGATTTTCTATCAATTACTACTCTGATATTTCTTTCATGTTTGGTTTGGGCAGGGACGGAGCACAGTGGTTTGCTAGCAGTTTCATGTAGTGCTACATTTTCCTTTTAAACCTTACACTGCATTTGTAAATCTTTATATAAAACTTGCAACACAAAGTCTACTATTACACACTGTTCTACCTGAGATTTATCTACTGAACCAACCTGAGAACACAGTTTGTCATTACATCGGTTGACTCCTTGGTATACATCAAGTACTGTGCAGAGGTGTTTCACATACATTGTCTTCATCGATCCTTGCATTAAGTCTGCTGTAGCTATCACGTTTCCACTGTAGAGATGAGAACACTGAGGCTTAGACTGGTACTATCCATTGCACAAAACCACACAGAAGGCAAAGGTCTGCAGCTACGCTGAACACTCCAGGCTCTCTCACCCCAAAGCTGGTATTAGCTATTAAGCTATGGTACTGAGTCATGGCATAACAGCCATGACAAGAGACTCCAAGGATAAATAGAAAGGACAAGTGTCTGTGGCTGCAGCAGCCTCTTTAAAGACATGTTCATTCTTTAAGCAAGCATTTACCAAGCACTCAGGATGTGCAATTATCCTCCTAGGTGCTAGGGATACCAGATGGGCAATGCAGAGAGGTGTTCCCACCAAGGTGCAGAATCTGACTCTGCCATCCACACTGTTGTGCCAGGCCACTCGGCCTCAATGTGGCAAAGCTCTAATTGACCCCCTAGTTACAAAGGCATGACCCTATCTCACCTTTATACCTATTGCTATTAAGATGCTGCAGATGGGAGCCGCCCCCTCCCCCTGTGCCGGCAAGGTAGAGGGAACTGTGACCACGCACAGAGCAGGCCCAGCGGCCTGCTGAGGGGCAGAGCCGCCCCCCCACCCCCCGCGCCTGCCAGGTAGGTGGAACGGTGACCACCGACAGAAAAGGCCCAGTGGCCCGAGGCGGGACAGAGCTTCCAATCACTCCTGCAAGGTAGGCGGGCCTGCGACCCACCAGCAGAAGAGGAGCAACAGCCTGCTGAGAGGCTGAGCCGCCCCCTCCCCCTGTGCCGGCAAAGTAGAGGGAACTGTGACCATGCACAGAGCAGGCCCAGCGGCCTGCTGAGGGGCAGAGCCGCCCCACACCCCCTGCGCCTGCCAGGTAGGGGAACTGTGACCACCGACAGAAAAGGCCCAGTGGCCCGCGGCGGGACAAAGCTTCCAATTACTCCTGCAAGGTAGGCGGGCCTGCGACCCACCGGCAGAAGAGGAGCAGCGGCCTGCTGAGAGGCAGAGCCGCCCCCTCCCCCTGCACCGGCAAGGTAGAGGGAACTGTGACCACGCACAGAGCAGGCCCAGCGGCCTGCTGGGGGGCAGAGCCGCCCCCCACCCCCCGCGCCTGCCAGGTAGGTGGAACTGTGACCACCAACAGAAAAGGCCCAGTGGCCCGCGGCGGGACAGAGCTTCCAATCACTGCTGCAAGGTAGGCGGGCCTGCGACCCACCAGCAGAAGAGGAGCAGCGGCCTGCTGAGAGGCAGAGCCGCCCCCTCCCCCTGCGCCGGCAAGGTAGAGGGAACTGTGACCACCCACAGAACAGGCCCAGCGGCCTGCTGAGGGGCAGAGCCGCCCCCCACCCCCCGCGCCTGTCAGGTAGGCGGAACTGTGACCACTGACAGAAAAGGCCCAGTGGCCCGCGGAGTGGCAGAGCTTCCAATCACTCCTGCAAGGTAGGCGGGCCTGCGACCCACCGGCAGAAGAGGAGCAGCGGCCTGCTGAGAGGCAGAGCCGCCCCCTCCCCCCCGCGCCTGCAAGGTAGACGGAACTGTGACCACCATCAGAACAGGCCAGACCTGCAACCGAGAGACAGAACAGGCCCAGTGGCCTGAGGAAGGGTAGAGCCGCCCCCCCCCCGCGCCTGCAAGGTAGGCGGACCTGCGACCCACTGGCAGTACAGCCCCAGAGGCCTGCAGAGGGGCAGTGCCGCTGCCTGCACCTGCACAGTAGACAGAACTGTGACCACCGACAGAACAAGCCTAGCGGCCCGCAAAGGGACAGAGCCGCCGCCCGCGCCTGCGAGGGAGACTTTGCAACTATACAAGACCAATATAAATATATAGGGGGAAAATTCAATAGCACAACAGTTTCACCAAGTAGAAAGGAACGCGAACAGTATGAAGAGACAAGGAAAGAAAGGACCTCAGGCATTGCAGGTCAACTCAACGTTAGAAGAGGTAATAGCTGCAGCAGATGGAATGTCAGATAAAGAATTCAGGATATACATGCTTCAGATGATCTGGAGTCTCAAGGAAGACATCAGACAGCAAAATCAGACAATGAAAGATCACTTCAACAATGAATTACATAAACAAATCCAAGAAGCAAAAGATCAACTATACAGGGAAATAGAGGTTATAAAAAACAAACAAACAGAAATCCTAGAAATGCAGGAAGCAATAAGCCAACTTAAAAACTCAATGGAGAATACTACCAGCGGAGTAGAACACTTAGAAGACAGAACATCAGACAATGAAGATAAAGTATTTCAACTTGAAAAGAACATAGACAGCTCAGCAAGACTGTTAAGAAACCATGAGCAGAACATCCAAGAAATATGGGATAACATCAAGAGACCAAATTTGAGAGTCATTGGGATACAGGAAGGGACAGAGTTTCAAACCAAAGGAATGAGCAATCTATTCAATGAAATAATATGAGAAAACTTCCCAGACTTGAAGAATGAGACAGAACCCCAAATCCTAGAAGCCTACAGGACGCCGAATGTGCAAAATCATAAGAGACCCACACCTAGACACATTATAATGAAGATGCCCAACATACAGAATAAGGAGAGAATTTTAAAAGCTACAAGAGAAAGGAAGCAGATCACATTTAGGGGTAAGCCAATCAGGATAACAGCTGATCTTTCAACACAGACTCTGAAAGCTAGAAGATCCTGGAATGACATATTTCAAACACTGAAAGAAAATGGGTTCCAACCAAGAATTGTGTTTCCAGCGAAATTAAGCTTCAGGATGGAAGATGAAATTAAAACCTTCCACGATAAACAAAAGTTAAAAGAATTTGCAGCTAGAAAACCATCTCTTCAAAACATCCTTGGCAAAACATTACAGGAAGAGGAAATGGAAAATAACAATGAAAACCAACAGTGGGAGGCAGGACACTAAAGGGGGGGAAAATAATCAAAGAGGAAAACAAACCATGTTTAGTAACAGAAATAAACAAATATGGCTGGAAGAACAACCCATATCTCAATAATAACCCTAAATGTTAATGGCTTAAACTCACCAATCAAGAGACACAGGCTAGTAGAATGGATCACAAAACAAGACCCAACAATATGCTGCCTACAGGAGATGCATTTGATAGGAAAACACATACATAGGCTGAAGGTGAAAGGTTGGGAAAAATCATATCACTCATATGGACTTCGGAAACAAGCAGGAGTATCCATACTCATATCAAATAAAATAGATTTCAAGCCAAAGTTAATCAAAAGGGATAAAGAGGGACACTACATACTGCTCAAGGGAACCATACACCAACAAGACATAACAATCATAAATATATATGCCCCAAACAATGGTGCAGCTATGTTCATCAAACAAACTCTTCTCAAGTTCAAGAGTCTAATAGACCACCATACAATAATCATGGGAGACTTCAACACACCTCTATCACCACTGGACAGATCTTCCAAACAAAAGTTGAATAAGGAAACTATAGAACTCAATAACACAATTAATAACCTAGACTTAATTGACATATATAGAATATACCACCCAACATCAAGCAGTTACACTTTTTTCTCAGCAGCACATGGATCCTTCTCAAAAATAGATCATATATTATGTCACAGGGAAACTCTTAGACAATATAAAGGAGTAGAGATAATACCATGCATCCTATCTGATCATAATGGAATGGAACTGAAAATCAACGATAAAAGAAGGAAGGGAAAACAATACATCACTTGGAGAATGAACAATAGGTTACTGAACGATCAATGGGTTATAGAAGACATCAAGGAAGAAATTAAAAAATTCTTAGAGATTAATGAAAACACAGACACAACATATCGGAATCTATGGGACACATTGAAAGCAGTTCTAAGAGGAAAATTCATTGCTTGGAGTTCATTCCTTAAAAAAAGAAAAAACCAACAAATAAATGATCTCATACTTCATCTCAAAATCCTAGAAAAAGAAGAGCAAAACAACAGCAAAAGAAGTAGAAGGCAAGAAATAATTAAAATCAGAGCTGAAATTAATGAAATCGAAACAAAAGAAACAATTGAAAAAATTGACAAAACTAAAAGTTGGTTCTTTGAAAAAATAAACAAAATCGACAGACCCTTAGCCATGCTAGCGAAGAGAAGAAGAGAGAGAACTCAAATTACTAACATACGGGATGAAAGAGGCAATATCACAACAGACACTTCAGAAATACAGAAGATAATCAAAAATTATTTTGAATCCTTATACTCCAATAAATTAGAAGATAGTGAAGGCATAGATAAATTTCTTAAGTCATATGATCTGCCCAGATTGAGTCAGGAGGATATAGACAACCTAAACAGACCAATATCAATTGAGGAAATAGAAGAAACCATCAAAAGACTACCAACTAAGAAAAGCCCAGGACCGGATGGGTATACAGCAGAGTTTTACAAAACCTTTAAAGAGGAACTAATACCAATACTTTTCAAGCTACTTCGGGAAATAGAAAAAGAGGGAGAACTTCCAAATTCATTCTACGAGGCCAACATCACCCTGATACCTAAACCAGACAAAGACACTTCAAAGAAAGAAAACTACAGACCAATATCTCTAATGAACCTAGATGCAAAAATCCTCAATAAAATTCTGGCCACTCGGATACAAAAACATATCAAAAAAATTGTGCACCATGATCAAGTAGGATTCATCCCTGGGATGCAAGGCTGGTTCAATATACGGAAATCAATAAATGTTATTAACCACATCAATAGACTTAAAAATAAGAATCATATGATCATCTCCATAGATGCGGAAAAAGCATTCGACAAAGTACAGCATCCCTTTATGTTCAAAACTCTAGAAAAACTAGGGATAACAGGAACATTCCTCAATATTGTAAAAGCAATCTATGCTAAGCCTCAGGCTAGCATCATTCTGAATGGAGAAAAATTGAAGGCATTCCCTCTAAAATCTGGAACAAGACAGGGATGCCCTCTCTCACCACTTCTGTTCAACATAGTTCTCGAAACACTGGCCAGAGCAATTAGACAGACGAAAGAAATTAAAGGCATTAAAATAGGAAAAGAAGAACTTAAATTATCACTATTTGCAGATGACATGATTCTATACCTAGCAGACCCAAAAGGGTCTACAAAGAAACTATTAGAGCTAATAAATGAATTCAGCAAAGTGGCAGGATATAAAATCAACACGCATAAATCAAAGGCATTCCTGTATATCAGCGACAAATCCTCTGAAATGGAAATGAGGACAACCACTCCATTCACAATATCTTCAAAAAAAATAAAATACTTGGGAATCAACCTAACAAAAGAGGTGAAAGACTTATACAATGAAAACTACAGAACCCTAAAGAGAGAAATAGAAGAAGATCTTAGAAGATGGAAAAATATACCCTGTTCATGGATAGGCAGAACTAACATCATCAAAATGGCGATATTACCAAAAGTTCTCTATAGGTTTAATGCAATGCCAATCAAAATCCCAACGGCATTTCTTGTAGAAATAGAGAAAGCAATCATGAAATTCATATGGAAAAACAAAAGACCCAGAATAGCAAAAACAATGCTAAGCAGGAAGTGTGAATCAGGCGGTATAGCGATACCAGACTTCAAACTATACTACAGAGCAATAGTAACAAAAACAGCATGGTACTGGTACCAAAACAGGCGGGTGGACCAATGGTACAGAATAGAGGACACAGAAACCAATCCACAAAACTACAACTACCTTATATTTGATAAAGGGGCTAAAAGCATGCAATGGAGGAAGGATAGCATCTTCAACAAATGGTGCTGGGAAAACTGGAAATCCATATGCAACAAAATGAAACTGAATCCCTTTCTCTCGCCATGCACAAAAGTGAATTCAAAATGGATCAAGGAGCTTGATATCAAATCAGAGACACGCCGTCTGATAGAAGAAAAAGTTGGCTACGATCTACATACTGTGGGGTCGGGCTCCAAATTCCTCAATAGGACACCCATAGCACAAAAGTTAATAACTAGAATCAACAAATGGGACTTACTCAAACTAAAAAGTTTTTTCTCAGCAAAAGATACAATAAGAGAGGTAAATAGAGAGCCTACATCCTGGGAACAAATCTTTACTCCTCACACTTCAGATAGAGCCCTAATATCCAGAGTATACAAAGAACTCAAAAAATTAGACAATAAGAGAACAAACAACCCAATCAACAAATGGGCCAAGGACCTGAACAGACACTTCTCAGAGGAGGACATACAATCAATCAACAAGTACATGAAAAAATGCTCACCATCTCTAGCAGTCAGAGAACTGCAAATCAAAACCACCCTAAGATACCATCTCACTCCAGTTAGATTGGCAGCCATTAGGAAGTCAAACAACAACAAGTGCTGGCGAGGATGTGGGGAAAAGGGTACACTTGTACATTGCTGGTGGGACTGCAAATTGGTGCAGCCAATTTGGAAAGCAGTATGGAGATTTCTTGGAAAGCTGGGAATGGAGCCACCATTTGACCCAGCTATTCCCCTTCTCGGTCTATTCCCTAAAGACCTAAAAAGAGCATGCTACAGGGACACTGCTACATCGATGTTCATAGCAGCACAATTCACAATAGCTAGACTGTGGAACCAACTTAGATGCCCTTCAATGGATGAATGGATAAAAAAAATGTGGCATTTATACACAATGGAGTATTACTCTGCATTAAAAAATGACAAAATCATAGAATTTACAGGGAAATGGATGGCATTAGAGCAGATTATGCTAAGTGAAGCTAGCCAATCCCTAAAAAACAAATGCCAAATGTCTTCTTTGATATAAGGAGAGTAACTAAGAACAGAGTAGGGTCGAAGAGCATGAGAAGAAGATTAACATTAAACAGGGATGAGAGGTGGGAGGGAAAGGGAGAGAGAAGGGAAAATGCATGGAAATGGAAGGAGACCCTCAGAGTTATACAAAAGTACATACAAGAGGAAGTGAGGGGAAGGGGAAAAATAATATAAGGGGGACAAACGAATGTCAGTAGAGGGAGCAGAGAGAGAAGAGGGGAGGGGAGGGGAGGGGAGGGGAGGGGGGATAGTAGAGGATAGGAAAGGCAGCAGAATACAACAGACACTAGTATGGCAATATGTAAATCAATGGATGTGTAACTGATGTGATTCTGCAATCTGTATATGGGGTAAAAATGGGAGCTCATAACCCACTTGAATCAAATTGTGAAATATGATATATCAAGAACTATGTAATGTTTTGAACAGCCAACAATAAAAAATTTAAAAAAAAAAAAGATGCTGCAGATGTATGTTGTTATCCTTTGACATAATGAGAGTATACCAAATATGTATAATAGAAAGCCCGGACCAAGCAGATACCACGCAAATCTCAGAATATTGGCCTATTGATTTTAAATGCAGGCTTTGAGCGACCAGTTTGGCTATACCCCATGATTTTCTCTTTCTGTTGAATCTCTAACTTGGACATTGGAGAGAAACCTCACTGAAGGGCATTTCTAATGCTGATGGATGGAGGAGACGTTTTCCCCCCTGAGATTCACTCAGGCAGGGAAGTCGGGAGTAAACTAGAACATTTTATACATGAAGAATAGGACCTCACACTTCCCCAAGCAAACCTCCTTTGACTTTGACGTCAGTGGTAGCAGGGAACAAAAGATTAAATTGTGGGTAACAAATTTCAAGTAATTGCCTAGCCAATAGCATAGAAAGAGATTAAGTCAGCCCTTGTGCTTGGTATGCAGATGATTCCATGAGTTTTAATTTGCCCATCTAGTGGCAAGACTGTTAAGGAATAAGAAATAGGGAAAGAGAGAAAGAGAGAAATAGAGAGCTAGGGAAAGGAGGGAGGAAGGTGTGGGGGGAAAGGTGTGGGTGGAAGAGCACGGGAGAGGGGAGAAAGAATTTAGTTCACAGATTGCAAGCATACAAACAAAAGTCAGCTAAATGGCTTTAGAAGCTTTGTCGACAGATTCAAACCTGTTTTGGGACTCTGAGGTGGTAAAAGGGGAAAATGATACCCTAGCCATATCTGGAGAAAATGTGTATTTGCATATTTATTGCTGCAGGAATACAGATTTCTTTTTATGGTGTCTCCTAACATTTACAGATGGAGTGCAAGTGTGAGCGGTGGGGGAGCGATTCATTTCTTCCTCCTAGGCCCATGACTCTATTCAGGGCAAAAAAAGTTCAGCTTTTAAGAACAAGGGGATTGAATTCACAATATCTACTCTGGGCAAGTAGGATTGTCTTTCATGATCCTCCCTGTGCCAAGTGACATGTGGTTGGGAAACACAGCTACATCGCCACTTCTTCCAAGGGATTTTAGATAAGCTTAACCCCATGAGAATGTGTTTATTGCTCAAATAAGTTTGAAAACTCCTCATACTCTGTTTGCTTCTAGAAAGTCTCAACAGGTACATGTGCATTAAAGGCTCTAAAAAGTACTGCACTCTAGACCAGTTGACTTGGATTCATCAGGATTTTTTTCAATCCTATATAAATGAGAAGCATTTTCCTTACAATCAATGGTAAGAGTAGAAAGTATTTTAGGACATTGTTGGTTTTATGATTTCCTCTGTTTTTATCACATCTTTTATATTCCTAGGAACCCAAAGTTAGATCTAGACAGATTAAACAAATAAGTCATCATTAAGCTGCTTCAAATGTGTTACACAGAATGTGCTCTCATAAATGAGTCAGACTTCTGTAAATATCATTGTTGTCAAGCCATAACAGTTGGCATTTATTGAGTACTTGCTATATGACAGGAAATTGACACATTGAGCATCACATTTGATCCTAATGATAACAGTAAGAAGCAGAAACTTTTAGTCATGTTTTATAGATGAAGAAACTAAGGTTCTGAGAATTTAAGTAACTGGCCTGAAGTTACATAGGCAGAAGGTGGCAAAATCCACATTTGAATTCAGGCTTCAATTTAAATCATATGTTCTTAACTCTCTTGCTACTCATAATTCTGCCTACCATCGTCCTGTAAAGAGAAGGCACGAGTAAGAGTGTGCATGCTTGCCTAAGGCTTACATGTTCTGTGCTGGAAGGCCTGCCCATAGGTTCTCATTTGACACACCTCATATGATATTGATTTGACCACGAGGATTTGTACAAGTTTGCAGGATTCCAGGGGCTCACGTTCTATCTGTGGCATTTTAAAATCTCAACCAATGTAGCTTTGGAGGAATAGGATTAAAATCCAAACACCCAACTTTCAGATTTTATTTAGGTAAAAATAAAAAGAGTAATTTCATGACTATACCCCACATCAATGTAATATCCTATTCGCATTTATAGAACCAAGTGTTTTGACCATAGCTACGTGTACCTTTGATAATGCTGAAACTTAAGAAATATGTTTCTAAAATATGCACAATGAAGATATTAATACAAATTTTCCCCTGGTCTTATATTCACTGAGGAAAAGAAGAGATTCTGATAGTCTACATTTTTCCCATTGATGAAGGTTTTAGACAGATTTTTCTATGACGAATGAGGCAAGGACTGACCAGTGTAGTGACCCCTGCATTGAATCAGGAGACCAAATGTACAGTAGGAAGCCAACCACAGAGAGAGGCCCAGACAACAAGTGGAAAGAGTCATCAAGGCAAGTGCGATGAAATTGACTTTTAGTTATAACTCCAGGCACATGTTAATCATTTATCATCCAGGATGCTGTTTGAGAAAAGGGCAAATCCAACCTCGTCCTTTGGGGGAGATATATATATATATATATATATATATATATATATATATATATATATATATAGATATATATATAGATATATATATAGATATATATATAGATATATATATAGATATATATATATATATATATATATCTTCCTGAAGAACATTGCCATCAGCTAGATAACTTCTTCCTTGTGGAATAAACAAACCAGCCATCATCAAAAAGAAATCTCATGTCGTTTTGCTCCTTAGGACCTTCTCTTGATGAAAGCGTACAGCCTGCCTGTTCACTGAATGAGTGAGGATACTTTCTCTGATGGATAGAAAATAGTAGAAACATCAGTGTCCTGCCCTCCCCTGGTTTTTAGACAGGCCTATCACCAACATAAGCTTATTGGATGCTGCTCTCTTTAAGCATGGGCTCTTGAAGGACGTTATACTGAAAGAGCAAGGCTCATGACCTTCACCTGTGGGGTCATTGCGCCAGCCCATCCATTCCAGCTAAGACTCCCTTCTCCCCATGAGATTTCTTTGCTCCTTGTCTTTTCCAACCCGGTTCTACAACTTTCCTTTGAATTGTTAGGTCCCTTATTTCCCTTGAATGTATTATTTTTCTGCTTAATATAGCAAGAGTCACTTTCTGTGGCTTGCCATGGAAGAACCATAACTTAAGTAGTTGCAAACCAGGAACACCCTCCTGAGTGTAAATGAGGGAGACACAAGAACAGATGGATGGAAAAGGAGTCGATAGATTGCAGTCAATTTACTTGCTGGGCCACAATTAAACATGGAGGCAAGTTGACCAACATCGACATGGAACAAGGAAGAATCACACCACACATTCTACTGCAGAAGCCACTCGGGACTTGGCATTTGGAGATATTGGAGTGCTGCTTTTTATAAGGCAAAATTTCAGGGAGATGATGGGGAGAAAGACAGAAGGAAGCAGAGGGACAGATGAAGGTAAACGAGGACTCCGAGTCCTCTTTCTAATATTTTGAAATTTATAAAAATAGTAGAACAGAACCTTGACTGTATACACACCTGCCTGTCTTGTCTACCAGCCCTGTATTAATTTGCCAGGAGGCCACAGAAAGCAGCCCACACGGGGCGCCTTCAGTGAGAATCTCCCCGCTCATAGTTCAGGAGGCTCCACATCTGAGATACCAGTGTTGGCTGGGCTGGTTTGCTCTGAGGGCCATGAAGAAGGACCTTTTGCAGGCCTCGCCCCTTTCTTTGGAGGGGCATCTTCTCCTGGTGTCTCCATGCACTTCCCTCTGTATGTGACTGAATCCAAATGTCCTCTTTCACAAGGTCATCAGTCTTATTGGATTAGGACCCAACCTACAGGTCTCACTTTAACTCAATGACTTATGCAAAGGCCCAGTCTCCAAGCATGGAGGCATTCTGAGGCCCTGGGGATTAGGACTGTAACCTATGCATTCAGGAGGTGGGGGTGGGACACAGTTCAGCCGACTGCTGCCCTGCTGTCCTTTGACCTCTCATGTTCTCTAAAGGTCGCTGCTATTCAGCAAGCCTATGTCTCTCTCCATTTAGAAATTGTATGCATGTGCCTACAAGTATGCATAACTCTAGACCTTTGAGAAAATTATAAACAGAATCCTACTATGTATGTTACATTGACTTTCATAGTTTAATTCAAAGCTATTTATATTTGGGGGGTTTTTGTTTGTTTTGTTTTATCTTTATACATGCAAATCCAAAATATTTTTTTGGAAGGTTTAGTCTCCTTCTTTACTCTGATACTGAGGTTACAACCGGGCAAAGGTCTTGATCCAGGACATATCCCCCTATTTTCACTGGAAAAGAGGTAGACGGGTAGAAGTCTTTGGTAGCATGCAACAGAACATTACTCTGGTTAGTATAAGCAAGATAAAATTGTCAGCCTTCATGTCCAGGAGGCCCATGCCTATGGACTTTACTGACCTTGGATTGAAAAAATGGCTCTGTCTTGACAGTGTACACTCTTCTTGTCATTATTCTCTAAACAATACAGTGTCACAACTACTTACCCAGCATTTACAATTCATTAGGTTTTTACAAATAATCTAGAGATGAATTTAATTATATGAGAAGATGAGGGTAGGTTAAAGGAAAAATAAATGCCATTGTATATAAGGGACTTAAGCAGTTTGGGATTTGGGAATTCACAGGGCATCCTGGAACCAGTCTCCTATGGACACAGAGGGACTACTCTATGTTAGAAACTGTTGGATTCTCAGTCAGTCACTCCTCTCAGTAGGCCGCATATCTTGGACAGGATTTCACAAGAGCTGAGGAAGGCCAAAGGGGCAGAAAGCAGGAACAGGAGGGATGACCCTGCAGAAGGTACCTTTGGTTGGCAGACTGCTACTAAATTGTGCAACCTGTAACCCTACGCTCTGCAAGACAGTAACCACAACATCCACACAACAACTGAATGTTGAAACGATGCTGGTCTGAAAAGCACAAGAGAATAAGATAAATTACCTTGTGAATGATTATTTAAATGATAATATTTTTGATATGTTAGGTTAACTAAGATATATGATTGACATTAGTTAAACTTGCTTCTTTTAATGTTTTTTTTAGTGGCAGTTAGAAAATTAAAAATTATACATGTGGCTCACATGGGGACTTAAACTGTATTTCTATTGGGCCGTAGGTGGTAACCATTTCTTCTTTCCGAGATGGAAAGTCAAAACTCTGATAAGAAGAGTCCAACTGATCTAGCTTAGGAGATGTGTCTGGCCCCCTGAGGCCCTTCGCCCTCCTGGCTGCAGGTTTACGGACTGCACATGATTGGAGAGAAGCCAAGCTTCAGAGAAGGTTAAGCTGCTTAGAAAGGAGGAATGGTTATGGGGAACAAAACGTCCAGGGTAGAAGCTTACTTCAGACATGTAAGTAGGCTTTTAAAATAATCTGTCAGAGCCAGGCACAGTGGTGCATATCTGTAATCCCAGTGGTTCAGGAAGCAGTGGCAGAAGAATCATAAGTTCAAAGCCAGCCTCAGCAAGTTAGCAAGGCGCTAAGTAACTCAGTGAGACCCTGTCTCTAATAAAATACAAAATAGGGCTGGGGGTGTGGCTCAGTGGTTGAGTGCCCCTGAGTTCAATCCCTGGTACCACCCCCCACCAAAATAATCAGTCAGAGTGATAAGCAGAGAATGGCCATTATTTTCTCCTTTCACATTTTAGTGAGGAATTACTCCCAGGCCACTTCCATGAGTTGCATACCTAGCGCTCTTTGTCTGAGCTGCTATGCTGTGGAGGAGTTTGCTAATTGCTGCTGTGACTCACTCACTCTGTACATCAACTCCACTAGCTTTCATTGAGCTATTCGAAGTTAGTCACACTTCTTCCGGAGACCTCTTCTATTTTTTTACCTACAAGAATGCCTTTAGTGAGCTCATCCACATTCAAGCTTTAAATATCATAAGTCATATGATATTTAGCCTTAAATGCTATATTTGTTGATAACTCCCAAATTCATCTCTCTAGTCCAAACTTTTTCTCTCAAGTTCTGGATTGATCCAAATAATTAACTGCCCAAGAGTACCTCTACTTGGATGACTAATAGACATGTCAAATTCAACTTGTCCCAAATGGAAACCAAACTCCTTCCTCCTATAGCCTCTCATCTCAGGAAATAGGAGTTCCTCCCTTCAGTTAGCCAAAAACTTCAGAGCCATCTCTGTCTCCTCTCTTTCTGTCATTCATCAAATGTTGTTGCCTCTACAACATTCAGACACCTAGAGTCTCACTACTTCTCACCACATGGGATATTCATTGGTCTGAGGACCCCTAGTTCTCCAGGATTATTTACTAACTGGTCTTTCTGCTACAGCCCTCAGCTGCTAACAATGTCTTTTCAACCCAGCTTCCTGTGTTCCTTTTAAGTAAAAAAACTTGTCATGTCCCTTGTCTACTGAAAACCCTCCAAGACATCCCATGACACTCAAAGTAAAACACAAGGCTCTGACAATGGCCCTCCGTGCCCTCAGTGATCTAGCACCCCACACTTATGCCCTCTCTGCTCTGCTCTCTTCCTCCTGCTCACGCCTCTAGGGGCATCCTGGCATCCTGGCTTCTCCCCCATGTGCCAGGCATAGGCGCACCTCCGTGTCTCTGAAGGGCCATGTGCCCCTCCCTGGGATGCTCTTCTACAGTCCTGCAGCTGTTGCCCCCCTTCAAGTCATTGCCCAGATACTTCTCACCTCCTTTTACTTCTCTTTTTCCTATTGCAATTTTTAATTTCATGTACTACTTTATTTGATATACTAATTTACTTATCTATGATATCCTACTTCAGTGTAAATTCCACAAAAAAAAATGGATTTCTTTTTTGTTTGTTGATATATCCTACATGTCTAGAAAAGCACTTGGCACATAGTAGGTATCACCATTACTCTCGATTAAATGAGTGGATGACCCTAAAAGACCAAGAATCTGCTCTCAAAAAATTTGCAATCTAATTTATCTTTCTTCCTAGACATTGATCCCCTATACAATTACCCTTTACCAATGATGAATTTCATTCTTATCTAAAGTGAACTGTGTCTTACTATTTGAAGAAAAGAATCGGTCAAGGTCATTTGAAGGGGAAAATGGGAAACACTTTTTCTGTCAGCCCCTTCCTGAAAACAGAAGCCTCCGCCCTCCTCTTCTTATTTTGGCATTGTGAAAGCATCGGATCTCGGTGGAAACCAGATAATGACTGTGGTGTTTTTTGTGACTGCACTGCTGCGTCTCTAACGTGGAGAAAGTGCGTTTCATTTTATGATGCTGGATATTCACCATTTCATGACCTCGCCATCTGCTTCCATCTGTGGAATATTTCCAGCAACCAAATAACATTAAAATCACCTAAAAGAGTTTCTTTATTAGTTATAAACTTTTACAATTCAATTTAAAAAGTTTATAGTCCTTAACGCTGCAAGAACTGCCATTTCCCCAAGTACCATCCTGCTCTTTATCACTAGGGTCTGACAGCAGCTCTGACCTTTTCTAGCATCTTCACTTAAAGAAGAAGATTTGAAAGAGAGATAATAAATGACCAAGGCTTTATTGATATTACCATGTAATATCTCAAACAGGTAATGGTTGTTAGACTACAGGAAGCCATGCCTTATTACACAATTAACTCCCCCCAATCTCGTGTGCCAGCCTCTTTTACTGACAAAACATTTTTTGTGAGTTTTAAAACTTGCAGAGAAAATAAGATGGAACAGGAACAAGCTGCATTGCATTTTGCTTAGCAATCATCCTAAGAATTGTTGGCCAAGTTCAAACGCTACACCTGGCCGGGCTGTGGCTGAGCTCAGAGCTCCTGGAGTAGTTCAGGGGTGAGACTTCCTCTTTGGACAGAAAACAGCACCCCAAGGTGCCAAATAAGACTCTTTATTGATAGCGACAAAGGGACTCCAGTGTAAGTGTTTGTACAAACACACCCTTATTTGCTCAAAATCTTTCCCTCCCTGACCAACTCAAAGCAAGTCTACTTTCTATCAATGGCACTCTTCACCTTGTAAATTTAGGTCAGTCTTGGATATCTGGGAACCAATACCAGATATAAAGGTACATCCACACTAACTTCCTGAAAATAATTCCTCCAAGATCCACATCCTAAAATCCCAACATATCCCTTTCCAATCCACCTTGTACCCAAGCCATAAATCAGATGCAAGAACTCTTTGGGAAACTTGGCCATTAAGCTCTTGTCCATTAAGCCCATTTCGTTAATAGTCCTTATAGAAAGAATTGATATCAGGTATGGGAAATTCTCTCCTCCTTGTTCTTCTGTCAAAATTGTTTTGACCCTTTTTTATTCTTTCAAATAACTTTTATAATATGTTTTACATTCTCAGGAAAATCTTGTTCCATAGGACTCCAATTAAAACCTCAACTAATAGACTTATTTGGGGGGAATCAGCTCCTTACAAAGTTGAATCTTCTCATGTATGAATATGGTCTATCTGTTAAATTCAGGTGGAAATAGCCATTAAAAAGAATTAAATTGTGTTATTGCAAATTATAAGAAATGTTATCTAGAAACTTGTACTCTGAATGTAATAATAAAGCCAAAGCAGGAATTGCCAAAGGCATTTTTGCTACACACCAATCTTACTATGCCAATAAGTTTCAGAATGAGATGGGGCATCTGAGTTGCAATAATTTAATTGCCCCTTAGATAGGGTTTCAGCAGTAAACATAAACATAATAAATGCAGTCCTTGGCAACTGCTGCCTTGAAAGAAAAGAAAACATGTGTCCAAAGGTATGAGGCTTCATTATCTCTGTCTGAAAACAAGTTCAGGTTGTACAAATGGCTAGGTTCTTTGTGTCATGCAAAGTCATCCCAGCTAATATTCTAGGAAGACAACTGCAAGCTCATTGGTTAATTTTATTGGCAACTGGAATCAGATCTTATTTTTCAAACAGGTTGCTCATTTCTTGCAGTAGGAGATGTTTTGCATTTGAGGTGATGAGAAATATACATAGAGCATCTCCAGAAAAAATTAATTGGAGCAAATGATCTTTCAAATATATCTCCTATTCTATAATCTCATGAGAGTTGAGATTTGTATCTTGTGGTTCAATAAGAAATGATATTTTCATTCATTTGTTTATGAGATGATCCAAAGTTTCTTGATAAATAAAACCTAAATCCATGAGGTCAAACATACACAAAACAAACCTATGTGCTGCAGTCTAGCTGGGCACAAATCACTGAGCCGCCACAAAGCACTTGTATCTACAAACAGGAAACTTTATTGCCTGAACTCCAACAGCATTCCACGCACACTCTCCGGGAACTCTCCCGAATGCCACCTATGCGGCTCCTCCGGGACACACCACACACCAATCGGAACTCCCACCACCGGAACTTCACCAACCAAGGCGAACTCTTCAGGAATCCCCGTGAGAGCTCAACCGGAACTCAACGGGAACTCCGTGAGAACTCAAAAGTCATCATCTTAATGGCTCGCTGGCGTCACCTCTCAACCACTACTTCTGGCAAAAATGCCATGCCTCATCCCGACTCGGCTGTGGCCCTCAACACCTATGTATGACTAAATGTACAGATCTATTCATATATGTATTTTTTTAATAGATATGTAAAATTACAAAATCCAGTAACACAAATGACTTGGTTTAAAATTAGCTTTCTTGATGCTTTTCTGAATTTTACAAAGAAAGGTGCTCGCTATTCTGTTATAAATGATGAGGGATGAGCTATACACAGACATATGAATATAGAGATACAGAGATAGATGATAGAATAGGTACATACATACACAATTAACAACAGGGTTTGTGAATTGTCCCCCCAAATAGGTGAGGAATACATTCTACCTGAGCTAGTGCTTTGGAGAATCCTGTCAGAGGTACTGAAATCTGATCTTGCTGAGGACATGGGTGGGAAAAATGGCTCAGGGACGATTGTGAATGGGGAGCATGAAGACTCCTCGCTTGTGGAATTTCTGCAGACAGCCAAAGTGTCCCCAGAACATGAAAGGGGCATGTGGTACCTGGAGCCAGTTCTGAAATGGAGTAACTGCCACCAAATCTGGGTTATACCAATGTGCATCTACATTTTTGGAACACATTCATCTTTTTCTCCATCCCCTGATCTTGAATTCTGTACCACCCACCTAAGAGGAGAGGATTTTTAATGGGTTTTCAGCCATATAGTCAATCCGGTAAATAAGTTTTCAACCTCACAAGGAGCAGATTTAGAAGTGGCCTTTTCATAAAAACAACGTTTGTATTTGCAATCTTGACATTCATAAATGCTTTATTTTATTCTTTGTAAGTTTGTCCCTTAGTCACTGGAATTATTTATCCTAATAAATAATATATATTTATATTAACATAAAATAAATGCTTTATTTTATTCTTCCCAGGTTTGTCTCCCCCTTTATATCATCAGCTGCTTTGAATGTGACCATTATGGGCTCATTTTTTTTTTTTTTTTTTTTTTTTTTTTTTTTTTTTTTTTTTTTTTTTAGTAAACAATTTTAAAATTTATTTAAGGGCTTGGTTTTAAATAGCATCTCTAGTCTAGATTTTTCTAATCTCCATTCATGAGCTCTGCAGGTAGCTGAGTGGGTCTTTTAAAAATGTTAGGAGGCATATGCCAGTGGGCTCATTTTTATATTTCCTACCTTGGTGCAGTTCTTCATACATTCTCAGGCTTCAAAGATGGTATTTATGAAATCAGCCCACTAGACCCAGGAGCACACGTCTCTGCAGCTATCCTGGCAACAGTACAAATACAAGATGCTCAAATGTCCCAAACTTGCATCTAGGTCAACACCTGCACCCTGGTTCCCTGTGGCCTGCAGGAATCTTTCTTCCCTGTAACCAAGCCAATTCCTTCAAGAGGTCACCCAAACCAACACCCAGAGTAGCTCCACTCAGCTCTGCCCCAGGGCCAGTCTGTCCCTTTAGGCTCTTTTATTTCCCCCCCCCCACCCACCCACCATCAATTCTTTCTGGAAATTCTGTTGTTTATATATTCTCTACTTGTTTTATATTTTCCCTTAAGGTTGTAAGGAAAGCCCCTAATGTCAGGGCTTCCCTGCTCACCCCATTTCTTCTTCAGCTGGGGACCAGCAGGCATGGCGGAACACTTGCTGAATGAAGGCTGCTTCATTCAGGTTTGATGCGGCTCTGAACATCGTGAATCTGAGAGCAATACCCTTCTAGGAATTCCTCCCTTGTCAGGCACAGAGCCAGGGACCTAATAGTTTACCTGCATGCTTCAATCTTCAGAGTAGTCCTACCAGATAGACATTATTATTTATCTTGTCACATTTATAGATGAGGAAACTCCAGCTAAAAGGAGATAGGCAGGTGGCTCACAGCGCAGCTACTCTTTACATAACACATTAGTAGAGCTCATTCTCTCACCGAAAAGCAATGTCCTCGGAGGAATCCCAACATGATTTTGAACAAGCCCAACAGCTTTGCAATAAGCAGGACCAACTATAGAAATCATGAGGCTCAGTGCAAAATGAAAATGCAGAGATTTTTGTCCAAAAAGTATTAAGAATTTGAAGAAAGGGATATTAAAGCTTGAGACTAAGTGGGGGACTTTTCTGAGCATAGGCCTTGGTGACTGCCCAGGCTGCATGCTCATAAAGACAGCCCTGAAATACCAATATAAACTTTTGTGGAGATTAACTTGGAAGGATGATGCTGATATTCGTTTGAAAATGTTTGTTGAAAAATTAAAGGAAATGTCTTTCTGTAACAGTGCTCTGTTCTCCTGTAGCACTGTGGCCATATTGTGAAACTTAGCAGGAATTTAAGACATAGCCCTCTATCGTAATTAGGGTTCTACAAATTCCATTTTATTTCTAGTTTGCAAGAAGATGCAGAAAAATTTGACTATGGGATCTTAAGATTTAAACAGGTATTAAAATAATTTTTCCAAACTAAGAGGTAAAACCTGGTGAAGCTGGCTCTCTTCCTTGTTGGTGCTAACACTCCTGATTGCTGAGATGTTTTCTGCTTGTTTATAGAGATGCAGTGAGCCTGTGGCCTCCAAATAAGAATGTGAGTGCCCAGTGCGTCTTCTCCTCTGTCTACCACTTTGAGATCTCTGCTGGCTAGAATGGCCATCCTCAGCCACTTCCTGCAGTCTTCCTTAGTCTCCAAGTGTACAGGCCAAGATGCCTTAACCGTCATTCAGGTACTGTAGGCACCCACATCATGGCTTTGAATTGATTCCTAATCTTAGTACATAATAGGGTTTTTTTTTTTTAAGTGCTGGGGATTAAACCTAGGGCTTTATGCATGTTAGGCAAGCACTCTGTCATTGAGCAACATCCTCAGCCCCATGATAGGTTCTTATTAGAATGACTTTGGGACACAATTGAACCTCCAAATTGATGTTCCCAGTCATCTGTTCAACGAATGTTTTTCAAACCCCTGTGTGCCACTGTAATAGGTTGACTAGTGACTCCTACCCAAGATTCAGCCACCTTAAACCTGTAAATGTGGCCTCATTTTTAAAAGGGGTCTTTGCAGATGTAACTGAGTTAAAGATCTCTAGATCATCTCTGGTCAGGGTGGGTATGAAATACAATGATAGGTGTCCTATAAGAGACCAAAAGCAAAAGCCATAAACATGCAGGGAAGAGACCAGGGGCAGAGATGGAGTGGTGTGGTCAGAAGTCATGGAATTTTAAAGACACCAGAAGGTCACAAATTCTATAGTCGATCCTGCTTATTTCAACATGTCATGCTTACTCGTGATTATTTTGGCATTCCTTCCTCAAGCTTTGTAAACTTGTTGGTATGGAGAATATAGATGTTGGAATCAGTGGAGAAAGAATTTCCTCTGGGGTCCTTGGACAGAACCTGGCTCAGCTTGATTTCGGACTTCTGGCTTCCTGATCTTTGAGAAGATAAATTTCTGTGATTTTAAACTATCAGTTTTGCTACAATTTGTTTTGGCATCACTACCAAATGAATACAGCAATGTTCTTTTAGAATAAGAACATTGATAACATAAATATGCAGATGATTATATATGATAATATTTGGTTGCTATAAGTGCAATGAATAGAAACCCCAGATAAAATTTAGGACACATAGTTACATCTGCATATCATGTAAATGACAAATAATTGTTTTGTATAAATATGCTCCAAACATTGTAGGAAATATATTTTTTACTGAGAAACAGTTTGTGTTTTACCTGAACTCCAAAGCTAACCAAGCATCGTGTATTTTATTTGCTAAATCTGTTAACTTTGCTGTGAAGAAAGATAGAGCCGAGGTTAGGTTCTGAGTGGGTTGAGTAGAGAAGTTGGTTTCAACTGCAATAACCAGGGCCCATGGTATTCCAGGACAGGGCAGAAGTGCTCTGGCTCAGTTGAGCTCTACTCAGAGAAATCTCATTGTCTCCTGAAATCCAAAACGTTCCCGAGCTAAATGGCAAGAAATCGGCACTGAAGTATTCTCTATGCTATTGATCTCAGCTTTTAATGAGCTGGACATAGATTATTTAGACGTCAAGTGTGTCTGGTGTCCAAGTTTTATGATCCTCTTAAATAACCACAGGCGATCCAGCGAGCAATAAAACAACGCAAAGCGCCATATAGTTGCCATAGAAGGAAATGCTGCCATATAATTACAGCAGAGGCCAATATTTATGTGCTTATCTCTGTAACAGATTCCTTAACAATATCGTAAGCTATTTTACTGACTTTTAAATTTCTGTTGCCTTTGGCATCCATTCAAAGGGAGATTTTATTTAATTCTTAAAGTTTTTTTTTTCAATTAACAAGAATGCATACCCATCCATTAGGGCAACTGCAAAACACCATTATTTATAATATAGTCACCAAGTGAAGGCCCCAGATGTGGCACTGGCACATTCAGTGATAAAAACACAAGATACTTGGTAACATTCAAATTTCAAATAAACAATGTTTTGAATGTAACTGTGTCCCTAATTATTTGGGGGAAATTAAACAAATTAAGGTGGATATTCTGTATTTAATTCTGTCAGCCTGATCCAAATATCCACTCATTGGTGAATGAACACACAAATTGTGCCATGTCCACAGGATGGAAAACTCTAGCCATAAAGAGGAATGAAGGACAGATGCAGCTACTGGGGGTGAACCTGAAAACATCAGGCTGAGCAAGTCACATCAGATACAAAGCACTCACTGCAGTGATTCCATTGACAGGAAAGATCCCAAACACTCAATTCCCTAGAGGCAGCCTGGGCTGAGCGTGGGACCTGGCCCTCTCCCAATGAGGCATGACTGTTTCTGCTTGTTTATATTCGTGCCTTCTAGTTACACATAAGAGGGGAGTTCATTCTGTCATGCTCCTACATACATGGAGTAAAATTTACTCCATTTCAGTCCCCAGTACTTCCTCTTTCCTCCTCCTGTTCCTCTTCCTATACTTTACCTGTCTTCCTTCTATTTACTTTGTTTTAATCCGTGCTTGATAGATGTACATAAAGGTGAAATTCACTGTGGTATATTCATAAATGTACAAAGCATAAATGGATCAATTTTATTCTGCAGTCTTCCCTTCCTCCCCCAAGTACCTTCCTCTTCTGATGTCCCCTCTATTTTTGTGGGATCCATTCCCCATTGTTTCCTTACTTCTCTCTAGCTTCCATATACAAAAAAATAAAAATAAAAACTAAAATTCACCCTTGACTTTCGAGTCTTGACTTATTTCACTTGGCATGATGGTCTCCAGTTCCATCTATTTACCCCAATGCCATAATTTCATTCTTCTTTATGGCTGAAACTCCACTGTGTATATGAACCACATTTTCTTTATCCATTCATCTGTTGACAGGTACCTGGACTGGTTCTATAACTTGGCTATTGTGAATTGTGCTGCTATAAACATTGGTGTGCCTGTGTCACTGTACCATGCTGACTTTAGTTCTTTAGGATATATGGTGAAAAGTGGGATGGTTGGGTAATATTGTAGTTCCATTCCTAGTTTATTGAGGAACCTCCATACTGCTTTCCAAAGTGGTTGCACTAGTTTGCAGCCCCACCAAAAAATGTATGACTGTCCTTTGTCCCCAAATTCTTGCCAACATTTATTATCTGTATTCTAGATGATTACCACTCTAACTGGAGTGAGATGAAATCTCAATGTAGTTTGATTTGCATTTCTCTGATTACTAGGGATTTTGAGTATTTTTTCTTATGTTTGTTGACCATTTATATTTCTTCTTTTGACACATGTCTGTTTAATTCCTTGCCCATTTATTGATTGGGTCATTTGTTTGTTGTGTGTGTGTGTTGAGTGATTTTAGTTCTGTATACATTTTGAATATTAATCCCCTAGCAGAGGAGCCACTGCCTGAGCTCTTCCCCATTATGTCGGCTCTCTCTTCATGCTCTTGTTTCCTTTGCTGTGCAGCAGCTTTTAAATTTGATGATGTGCCATTTATTGATTCCCATCAAAAAACCCAATAACATTCTTCACAAAACTAAAAATATGTCCTAAAATTCATTTGGAGGAATAAAGAGCTGGAATAGCCAAAGCAATACTGAGCAAGAAGAGGGATGCTGGCGGCATCACATTGCCTGATCTCTAATTATACTGCGGAACTGTAGTAACAAGGGCAGCATGGTATCAAATCAGACATGAAGACCAGTGGAACAGAATAGAGGATGCAGAGAAGACACGCAGATACAGTCATCTGATACTTGACAAAGGTGCCAAAAATATGTTGGAGAGAAGGTAGCCTTTTTAACAAATGGGGCTGGGAAAACTGGCTATCCTTATGGAGAAGAATGAAACCAGATCCCTCACTCACCCAGAAGTCAGTTCAAAGTCTATCAAAAGACCTAGGAATTAAACCAGAAGCTTTGCAACCGCTGGAAGAAAACACAGGATCAACCCGCCAACATACTGCCTCAGGCACCAACTTCCTTAACAAGACCCCTAAAGCTCAAGCAATAAAACCAAAGAATGACTTGTTTTTGTTGGTGGGTTGGTTGGTCTATTTGAGGTGATGAGACATCCTAGCACTGGATTATGGTGATGGTTGCACAACTTGGTAAATTTACTAAAAATGATTGAATTGTACATTTTCAGTGGCTAAATTTTATGGCAAATTATACATCAATGAATTTTTTTTCAAAAATAACACTCTAATACACCAATTTAAAAAATTAAAACTACAGGCTTATTGCAACAACTTGAATAGTCTAAAAATAGATAAACACATTAAACTTTTCTGTCCAATTTTCTATCACTAGTATCACCACATAGTTCAGTGTCTCTCCTTCCACACGTTTTTTAAGCTCATACAAACAAGAGTAAATAGAGGTGCACATCCTAAGACATGCCTCTGCAACTTTCATCTGTCATTTAGTGTGACATGACATACCTTCTGGTGAATATACAGAGGTCTGCACCATTCTTTTAAATATTTGCATAATATTTCATATAAGGACATTTTATAATTTGTCAAGATTCTTTCACTTATCAATGAAGACTTAGGTTTTTTTTCCCTCCTTTCCTTCCTTTCTCCTTCTGCCCCCTTTACCCCTACACTTTCTTCTTTTTTTCCCTCAAACTATGCTTCAATAAACCTTCTTAAACATACATTAAAGGAAGTCACTTAAATTAACAAAAGCTTAGAGTGTCAAGATACTGAAGTATTATTAAAGATCAGAATTCCTTCCTCACACTGATATTGTCCCCTTAGACTAATTTAGACTTTGTATCAAATTATGAAAAGGTTAAATTATGCATCCATCATCACAAGCATTAGCTCTTTATTTTAAACACATACATGCATTTGTGACCTAGTTACTAAATGAGGCGTATTTCTCAAATACATCAGGCAGGAACCGAGCTGAGCTAAAATACAATGGCAATAGGCTATGGGGTTCTATTCTGGCAACAAGAACTAGGTACAGAGACCAGAATAAAAAAAAAATGTAAGTATAGAATATCATGTCTCTGGGCACATACCTAAACTCACATGTGAAGCTACTACAGTACAATTTGTCCTAACTAGGTCATTTCTGGCACTGCTGTATCATTTGAATACATGGAAGGCCAGTGCTTTTGTTCCATCAGTTGTTCAGCTCAGGAAACTGACACTTATGGTTTTTTGCTCAGAAGAACTGGAATTGGAACACAGGCTCCAAGTAGAGAACCTCAAGGAATTTCATACTACTGCTCCATGTGAGATATTTTGAGTAAATATTTCTAATATTCTGCACCACCCAGGGGTATAATGAGAATCTTGAGATACTATGTAAAAGAGATCACTCCAGTGTTCAAGGAACAGAGTCTAGAGAGGATATAGACATGGAATCAGAGAGCCATGGCCATTGTGGGGAGGCAAGGGTGAGTCCTGAGTGCCAGCGCATAGACAGGAGACTCCAGGGGACTCCTGAGTCGAGCTCTCAGTGATGGACCCTGTGCAATGAGAAGGAGGAGGACAGCATCCCACATAGAGGAAGGCACATGAGAAAAGACTCTAAAGTCAGAAGCCTTTTGAAGGGGTGGAGACACAAAACATAAACCTTCTGGAAGCAAAGCCTCAAGGCAAGAAGTGGCACGGGATTAGTGAATTGTCTGGGATGCACAGTAAGAGAAAAATAATTAAGGGGGGGTTGCAATTAGGAATTTATTATTTCATTGGACAATGAGTCTGGAGGTGGAGCAGTTGCTTGGCTGGTATTAGAGCTCCCCACCATCTCTCCGGGCTCTGTTTGCTACAGCCTTCCGCACTGCCATTCTCAGGATATTGGCTTGGGTCAATATCCTGCTTTAGGCTTCAGGATCTCAAAGCAGCTGTTGCAGTTTCAGTCATTTCTTCCTTTCAGAGCTATACTCAGGGGGAAATGGGGAAGCTTCCCTAAATTAACAAAAGCCCCCCAAGTGGATGAACCCTGGAGTCTCTTACATCACATGCCCAAACCAGTCAACCATCAGGACGGCAAAAGCACCACCCCCCACTTGGTTTGGACGACCTGGATCCCCTTCTTTTTTCCAGTAGGGCATGACCAACTGGTAAGGAGAAGACCTGGGGCTCTGTGCCAAGTCTATGTGGTGAGGGCTCCAGCACAATAATGTTAGGGACACAGCCAAGGACTGCATCCAAAGCGACTGGGACATCACCAGTAGCTCAGTCTGCCTATGTGTCAGTCACATGAAGACAGGTTTTGCAACTTCTTGCCATAGTCATGCATTACCATATTCCATAGTTTATCTCTTTTATAACTTATGCCATATCTTTAATCATTGATAATGCTGCTTACTTGATATCTCTTTGTAAAGTGTCACATTTCATACATACTTAGGTCTCATCCACGACCCGCGTAGATGGAATGAACTGGGTTCAAAAGAGCTGGATTGCAACATTAAACTAAGAAAGCTGCAAAAAATCACGCAACACAGAGAATAGTTTTCAAACTGAGGGTAGGACAGCTCTGTGACCTTAAGGGTCAGATTCCATGCTGGAAAGAGCACTGAAAAAGAGAGCATGCACCCGGAAATCTGTTTTTTAAAGGGGGACAAACAAAGGAGTTTCCATAGAATGTTCTTCACCAAATAAGGCAGGGGATAAGGTTTCAAGAAGGGAGTCTTGTGGTCAGCAGATTGAATGACATCTTGGCAAGTTATCCCATCTCAGGTGCTGTGTGGGATCTTAGGCAGAGCTAGAGGGGGAGGCGCACCTGCATCATGCGATCTGTCCCTGACAGGGAGCTCACAACACCAGGCCTATCCCCTCATATGGCTATGATATGCAATAGCTCACACAGCCCAAGGATGGCTCGTTACACATAGGTTTGGGGGTGGGGCGCGGAGAAGAAAAAACACCTTACATTATTCTTCAAATTGAAAGCCAATATAACCTGCCATAAATCAAAGGTGAATATATATTTACAGATAAGTATACAGATATAGACAGACCTAGAGAGACAGTAAACAAAAAATATGCTATTAAACTCTAGACAAAAACCATTGTTTTCTAATGATGCTGAACATGGTATTGCCTCTTTTAGTGAAAAAGGGAGATAAGAAAGATGTGGAGATTTAACATCATATTAGTACCAAACTAAGATTTCTATCCATCTGATAACAGCACAGAAAATAATTTTCTCACTGTGTGAAATAATGACAGATACTGCTGTGTCCACCTGGAGAGAGCTTGTGTCTCTTGCCATCTGGGGGATGGCACCATGCATAATGGTCTCCTGACTGGGCGTGAGAAGGTGACATGTTCAAACTTGGATCTTAGGTGTTTCCTCTCTGCAGCAGGATAGAGGATGGATTGAATTGGGGAGAACCAAAACTGGAGAGAAACCACAGGGTGGCTGAGGCTTTCCCAGAAATAATCCAAAGGAGACTTGTATGGTTAAATGTGGGAGATGAAGATGACCACAAAGAAGCCTTTTTCCTCTGATCCCTGGAAACACTCTAGAAGAAGACAGTGTAGCTCAAGCCCAGCCCCATCCACTCCAGTTCATTGTTTCTATCTTCTGTGTTTTAAGTCAACACCGTCAGCAGAATGTGGGATGAAGCAAATGTCTTTGGAGCAGCTTGTTACAACTCTGTGGAAAGTCTCTTAAATCAGGAAGTATTTTAAAAATAACCATCTAGCATGCTCTTATTTAAAATACTTTCTATATACAAACTATTTCCAAATGCACAATATCTCCTATGAAGAAGTCTTAGGTTAAACTGATTTATTTGTACCAAAGCTTCAATCCCCCATTCAATATAGGATTATTTCTATGAGCAAAATAACCACAAAATACCTGAGTAATTGATCCTAAATAAATCCACAATAACCAATCTCTAAGAACACTCAGTAGAGCCTAATCATAAATACATGGGTGATCTATTACAGCTCCCAGTGCTTTATTTCATCTCTGAGAGTACCTATAAAACAGTGGCTTCTGCTTTGTCCCCAGGGCATGAATAAATATCAATCATTACTATAAAGTATGTATCATTGTCATTCCCTTTTTAAGATGTGATCAAAATCTTAATCAGGAAGAAAAGGGGCTCTTTTGTTGTTGATTTGGTCCTTTTAGGCAAAGGAAGAAATGTGAATGGTTTAACTCCATAGATGCTTCTCCCATATGTTATCTACTACCACAAAGCAGAGAATTGATTTTATGTCTCCAGTTCTGAACTTCTGGGAATCTTGACCAACACTGCCACCATCTTCTTGGGGTGCCTGTCGATCTTTATATGTTCTGAGTGCCCCAAGTTCAGTGAATTCAAAAGTCAATTGATAATTATCCCCATAAACCAGCTCTTTGCTTTTTGCTGAGATGACTTGCCCTCAAAAACAATTATGATATTGTGGTAGTAGGAGCAAATGTGACTCCATTTTGTTTTATGACTTCATCCTATAAAACAACCATGCCAAGTAGAAGAGTCATGACTGGGGCAAGATGTTCTGTTCCTTTTGCTATAGAAACCTTTAAGAACATGGAACTACCTAATGGGGTATTGTTTCTGTAACTAGGGTAACGAGGCTCTGTTTCTGTAACTGGGGTGACTGGGCTAACTGTGATTGGTTAGGCTTCCCGCCGCTTGACTGCACTGTCCCACTTCTGTAGCCTGGCTTGCTTGCATTGGCTAGACCCCCCGAACATCCCTTTTGCGGTTTTCAGGCTTATAAGGAGTGCCCTTGCAATTGTTCGGGGCTGATCAGGGGAACAGCTTTATGTTCTGGTCAGCCACCACCGGTGTGCTTCAATAAAGGCTTGATTCGATTATACGTGTGGTCTGGAAGTCATTTTATGAAACCCTGGGATGAAGCTTTAACTATAACAATACTAGTAGGTTCTATGTGATAATAGCAAGTAATCACATATACTCTCAAGCTTCTGTGATAAATATTTGACCATTATCATCTCATTGAATCCTAACAGCTCAGTATAAAATTTATCACTTTATAGAAAACTGATGCTGAGAAAAACAAAACAGGAATTTGTCTCCCTGAGATTGCTTTCATCCTAAGTAGCACAGTATCTGACTCAATGCTTCAGGCTCTGATGGAATCCAAGATGTTTTTCTAGCTTCTAGTTCTCTGCTGGGTGAATATTCCCTACCTCACAAGTCAGAACTATTTTCTCATTATAGAGGCTGAATGGGTTAAATATTTATTTTCCCAGACTCAGGACATGCAGAGACATATACTAGGATGCATGTTTCTAAGCTCTGCCAGTGAGACACAGGCCCCCAAGACTGATTGAAGTAGTAGTACAAGAAGGTGTTAGTTATAGGAGTGGACTACAGAGCAGTGGTACCTCCATTCTCCAGGGCTGCAGATCATGGTTTTAGCAGCAATAAACCAGGGCCACAATTTTTGGCATTGGTGTTACAACCTATGTGTCCATGTCCAAGAAGCTATGACAAGGGACTACATTGGGACACTTTCCTGTCCCCATAATCTCTAAGCCTATTTCTTTAGCATTTCCAGGGAATCTGTGAACTACCCAGGATCTTTTAGTAAACCCTTTTCTTTAAGAGTAAGTGATGCTATCTGTTGCTTTCAACTGAGACTCTAAGCGATTTAAGCTCTTAATTCCTCTCCTTGATCATTTGATGTCTTAATTTTATTATCTCCTTTCTATTTTCTAACATCAATTTAAAGTATATTTTTATAGAGAGTTTTTAGGTGGGTTTTTATCCTTTTATTTTTAATCCAATTTGACAATGCCTTTTAATTGTTGTTTTTTGTATTTACATTTAAAGTAACTGTGATAAAGTTGTAATAAGTCCACAGCCTGTTATTTATATCTATCCCATCAACTCTGTACCTCTAGCCTTTCCCCCTGCCTTTATTTTGCAGAGAGGGGATGTTAATTGAGTACTTTACCCATTCATCCATCCAATTATTTCACTATTACATTTTATTTCATCTGCTTGCTATTGAGCTCTACCTCAATTGATATCTTCATTTATCTTAATACATTTGCAGTTAATATTGTAGCACTTTGAAACTGGAATTAGACAGGCAGTCAGTACAGACAGGTAAATTGAGTCAGGTCAGATCAAGGAGGCCAATTTGAGAAATTGGAGACTGCCCCCTGAGGGATTGAAATGCCTTCAGAGTCCTTCCTCCACCCTATCAAGATAACCTGCCCCTGCTCCAACCTGTTGCTAAGGTAACCTGTCACAGGAATTGCCCCTTCCTACAGGGAGTTAATTAATTAAACAATTAATTAATTAAAGTTGTTACTTAATGTGTCCTGGGCTGCTCCATCCTGCCCTTCCCCCTTCAGCCCACCTGGTTCCCACCTTTTGGCCCTCCCACCAAGCGTTTCCTGGGATAAGGAGAAGGCAGGAGAACAAAGGAAGTCTAAATATTTTTCTGCCCCTATGTCTTTCTCCTCTCCTCTATAAAAAGGCAGAACACCTCACTTCTTGGGATACCAGGATATCAACTACAGCCCCCTGCTCCCTCCTGGGAGAAGTCTATGTTTCCCCTTTTTAAATAAACCCTGCTTTATATGCTTGCCTTGGCGTGCTTCTCCAATGTTCAAACTTCAACATGTGAGGAAGCAGGACTCCTCACCCATAACCAGCGGTATCAACTTCATTCAAAATATAAGAAACTAAGAGTAGCATGATTTTATTTACCACCTCTATCTTTGATGCTACTTTTATCTTTTTTTTTTACCTCTTTATCTTTTTAAGCTCTACAATATTGTATTTAAGTTTGAACGGATTTTATAAAAGAAATTTGAAAAAGAAAAATCAGATTTTTATGCATATCTATATATTTATTCTCTCTAGAGCTTTTCATTCTTTCCCATTCTCCTGAGCTTCCAAGAAGTAACATCTCCTTTCAGCCAGGGAAAAAAAAAAAAAACTTCCTTTAGCATTCCTTGTAGTGCATGTTTGTGGACAGTGAATTCTCTCTGCTTTTAAAGTTGTTTTTCAGTGCTGGGGATCAAACTCATGGCCTCATGCATGCTAGGGAAGTGCTCTACCACTAAGCGATGCCCCAGCCTTCTCCACATTTTAAAATCTCAGAATATTTGCATTTCACCACCATTTTTCAGAGATAATTTTATGCTTTAGAACATTGTGTTTATGGTTTTGATTTATGTGATTCAGATGTCACCCCAGTCTGTTGAAGAGAACTCAATCACATCTGTGTCCTAGATCTCCTGAAGAAGATGTGCCTTTTTCTCTGGTTATTTCTAAGGTGTTTCTCTTTACCATTGAGTTCGGCATTTCTTCCTTTCATACCCTGAGGGGCTTGTGGCCTTGTGTGTTTGGTACTTGCTTACCTTGCTCCCTATTTACTGAGATTCCCAGACCAAAGGGCTGCTGCTTTCAATTGGGTAAATTTTCAGTCTGAATATCATTAAATATTTTTCTGCTCCTATGTCTTTCTCCTCTCCTTCTATGACAGTTTTACTTATTTGAAGTCATCTGATACCATCTTAGAGGACACAGAGCCACTTAATTTTTTCCTCTGTTCTTCAGTTTGATTAGTTCCTATGGAATTGTCGTCAAGTTCATCGTCTCCTCTGTAGCACCCACCTGTACTCATCATATCCGGAGATCTACTCCCCATGTGCTAATTTGTGAGCAACAGATAACTAATACAGTTAGGCAAAAGGCAATGCTGCAGAAGGTATTTCTTAAAATCTTGTCATCCTCTTCACAGAAAAAAATGAAACTAATTTTTGCTGACTCTTCTAGGTGATGCCATGCCTCTGGTTCCTGTTAAAAGGAGTCACTTACATTAAATTTATTTGTTTTGTGCATAATTTGTTTCATTATAAAATTCCTGAAAGGTAAACAGATTTCTGAAGGCCAGTTTTTAAAAATGCTGTGGTCAGGCCCACAATTCACACAATCCACATGTCCTGGCTCCCCGCTGGTTCCTTCTCAAGCATTTGAAATCTGCTAACTATTGAAATCTCCATGCAAGTGTCTGAAATCTTTCTTCCAATATAGATCGAGTGAGTTCATCTATTAATCTACTGTTTGGTAACAGCAAAAACAGCAATTTCAACAACCAGTGCCTAAACAAGAGGAGCTAGGCAGCATTTACCCAGGAAATGTTTTTATAGGAGAAGCGCACACGCACACACGCGCGCACACACACACAACAGTCACATTGTCCCAGATTCCTGGCCTCCTGCTGAGGCTTTCATAAGCACAGCTTTTTCATCAGACCTGCCAGCTACTGTGGACCAGAAACTGAGTTGTGGGACAGGTTTTTTGAGAAAGAAGCAGCAACTGGGAGGGCTTCTTGGATGATGAGGTATGGGATTCGTTCTGAAAGTATAAGGAAAAGCCTGCTCAGGTCTCCTCCCTCACCTCTAGAAACTTCGGTGACCCCAGTTGTGTGCAGGTGTCTACAGCCAACTCTGCAGTGGATATCAGCTAGGTGTCCTCTCACTCAACTCAGACTGCCTGGAGATAGCGTCAGATCTCTTGGATTGTGGGACAAGTCCCATGAGACCTTTCCCACACCATATAGCAGTGGCAAGCTCAAGTTGTGGCTTATGCAACTATCTACAAAGTGGGGGAGGGGGGATCCCATGACCCATGACCCCTTCCCTTGGCTTATCAGTCTTCTAGAGTGATCTAAGAACTCAAGGAAGCTCTTTACTTATATTTACCCATTTATTATAAAGGATATTACAAAGGATACAGGCAAACAGCTAGATGAACGGATGCAGAGATGCAGAGGGTGAGCTAGGGAGTTGGGGTGTGAGCTCCCCTGCCCTCTCTGGGCACACTACTCTCCAGGAATCTCTGTGTGTTCAGCTACCTGGAAGCCTCACCACCTCCCCAGTTCTTTGGATTTTTAATGAGGTTTTGTAACAGAGACACAGTTGAAATCACTGGCCACTGGTATCAGCTCAGCCGTTAGCCCTCCTCCTTTCCCCACAAGTTGGAAGGTGGTGCTGAAAGTCCCCTTCCTTTAATCATGCCTTGCTTTCTCCAGTGACCAGCCCCCATCTATAAGCTACATGGGAGCCCAGCCACCAGTCATCTCTTCATACAATAAAAAACATTCTTGCCACACCCAAGATTCCAAGGATTTTAGGGTCTGTACCTCAGTAAACTCAGACAAGTCCACATATCTATCTCACAGCATTAAGGACTCCATGACATGGTATCCCGAGCACCAGCCTCTTGTGGTTCAATTTTTCATTTTCTGCAAATCTCATAATGTCCATTCCATATTCACTGGCCAGTCTGGGCTGGAGAAAGAATTAGTCCTCGCTCAATTGGCAGTGTCCTTATTAACCATTGCACAGTTCAATGATGGTCCCAGGCACCTTCAATTCAGCCTTCATCTCTCTGTAGAGACAGTGATGATCAGCATCGTCACCCTGGTGTGCAGGGATCCCATGAGCACCTTCTCTCCCTTCGCACATACAGGTGTCTGGAGGCAGTGTTTGGGGGATTCATAAGAGGTTAGCAAGTCACACCAGCAACATACGGGAACAGAAACTGGTGTCCCAATAAGTGACCCAGTGTAGGCCCCACTGCAGTTGGTGACCCCATGACAGCAGGCGTGAGCTGTCCTTCCAGGTGACAACTCAGTACCTAAGGATCAACTTTACTGTATTCGCCCACTGGGATGCATCTGACCCAAGTGTCCGGGTCTTGTGTCAACCTCCTGTGCGAATTTTTTGACTCTAATTTGTTCCTTTTACAATTCACCTCATTTTATTTTCCCCCTCTCTCTGCCTTTTATTGGGAAACCAACCCCCCATCACCCCTTCTTGCATTAAAAATAGTTTCTGCTTCTTTTCAGCAAACTGATTTCTCACCATATCCAGATAGATCATGATCTTCTAAATAAGAACTCATTTTGGAGATTTTATTTTGGGATATACCTGAAGCATAAGGAGTTTTAAGAGTTACTACTCTTAACTATTAAAAGGTGTGATGAAAACAACCAGCTTGCTTCCATTCTTTGCTTAGAGGAAATGATTTCTTTGGGTTACAGCATTACTCAAAGGAGGATAGTTTTTTAAAGATGATAAAGTTTGGTCAGGAAAAATGTTTAGCTGTTATATTTGAATTTGTTCTCCTTACTCTCAAATTTAAAGGAGGGCCTTAGGAAAGACAATGAATGGAACACCCCACTTCACACTTGATCATAAACAAACAAACTGCAAGCCAAAGGCAACTTCTCCTCTGGGCCATCCCCAAACTGCCTCCTTCAACACACATGCTCATATTCATACAGCTGTCATCAGAGAAAGGCAGCATATAGAGCTATGATCATTAAGGATAATCATTGATAAAAATGAGGTTTCTGAAGTACCTGTCCAACCTTCTGACTGTAATGAAATCTTCTTCAGTGCTACAGGCAGACAGCCTAGGTGTTTTGCTTGCCCTTATCCTTCCCCTTAGGACATTTCTAATACTGAGCCCTTTATGTAGACCTTGGTTGGGTTCCCACACTTTTTAACACTTGTCCTTAACTGGCAAAGGAACCACCCTGCATGTAAGATAATTATGAACCATAGCAGTGACCCTGTTATTTCTCTTAGAGCCACCCTCTCACACCCCACAGGAACTTGCAAAGGAATGCTCTCCACTGCATCTTAGACAAGTTCAGAGGCCACCTCCAGCCTCCTTTTCCGCTGTTGCCATCCATCTCGGGCGCCATGATTCCTTGCCGGCAACCTGGATTATTGCAACAAATGTCTAGCTGGTCTCCCTGTTTCTATTTGCCAACCTCTACAACCCAGTCTCTGACCATCAGGTGTTGACAGCTTGAGTCAGACCCCCGGTGCTGCTGTGCCAAAGCTCTTGAGTGGTTTTCTGTAACGTCCTTCCACAGTGCAGTGTTTCCACAGTCTTGCCTCAACAAATGTCCCCTAGAGCTGGCCTCTGGCACCCTCCTCACCTCCAGCTGCCCACAGAAGGTTGCTCACCTCTTGAGGCCCTGCTCTCTGGGAGTGCCTTTCAGGGCCACCTCCTGGAAGAGCAGAAGGCGATTTGCCACTGGGGCACTTGGTCTAAACAGTTTGCATGCTTTGCTTGACCTGGAATGAAACACTTTCTTGCCCTGAATTGATCTTCTGCATGTTATAGTGGGAGACAAGCATCCAGCTCACAGGGAGGCTGTGAACACAGAGCTGACACACAATAGGCACCTGGAGAAGGTCCGCCTCAGTCTGCTCCGGTGGCCTTGGTGCCAGCGATATCACATGGGCAGTACTTCCGTAGAATTCAATGTCTTTATGTGGGAAGTCTTGGTCTCCAACCTCGGGGTTGGGCTTCTCCTACGACACTCAGCAGCCAGGAGACAGAAGCAGTGGTTTTTACTCAAGTTCAGTCGAGAGCACTTCTCACTGGTGAGTTACTGGTTGCCCTCCGTCCATCCTTCCTTTTCTCTCTCCCTCTTCACTTCTCTTCTTTCTTCCTTTTGTCTTTTCTTCCATTTGTATGACTTGCCAGACTAGAATTTTGCTGTTTAGCTTCTGGTTTTGCCTGCTTTTTCACTGCTGTGACTGAAAAACCTGATAAGAACCATTTTAGAGGAGGAAAGTTTGCTTTGAGGGCTCAGGGTTTCAAAGGCCTCAGTCCACAAACAGCTGGCTCCATTCCTCAGGCTCAAGGTGAGGCTGAACATCATGGCAGTAGAGGGTGGCGAGGGAGGCAGCTCACATGAGGATCAGGAAGCAGAGTGAGAGACTCCACTCACCAGATACAAACCTGTGCCTCGAAGGCCCACCCCCATTGATCCACCTCCTCCAGCCACAGCCTAGCCACCTTCAGTTACCACTCCATGAATTCCATCAGGGGATTAATTCATTGATTGGGTTTCAACTCTCATAACCCAATCCTTTCTCCTTCCAGCATTGTTCACATATGAGATTTGGGGACACACCTCACATCCAAACCACAGCAGGTTTTATTATCTTTTATCTCTTCATTTCGTAAGAAGAAATACAAGCACTGCAAGAACTTCTCCTTCCAAGGGTGAGCTTCATCTTCTGTTCCTGATCATTCAAATATATGTCTTTTCCCAGCAGCTGGTTGAGGGATTAATCCATCTGCTATTTGGTAAAGAAAAAAAAACAGAAAAAAAAAAAAACAGAAGAATATCATTTTCAATAGTTGGTGAAGAACTTGTCCTTATTACTACATGTTTCCTTGCCTCTCTTACTAATATTTCTGATAGCAGAGAGAAATATTTATTGGATCAGAATCTTTAATCATTACTTTAAAAATATAAGTATGACTCAAATCAAAACAAGTGTCAAGTTGTTGAAGAATTTCTCTTTCCTATGCCTACGTTCTAAATTTGAACTAATTAAATGGTCCGAAGCATGATTTATACTAAGGAAAACAAAATCCAAATAATTGATGACATCATGGGTGGTCTAAAATAACTAAATCTGAAGGCTCCCATATCAAATTACTTCCGGATTCATAAATGAATCATTGCTGCTGAGAGGACGTAGGAATAAAACAAATCTAATAGCTAGAGTTATATTGCATGAGTTTGCAAAGCAAAAAAGAATTATACCCTTTTTTGACACTGGAAGACTTAGCTGATATACAGTTTGGCAATATATTTTCAAAAGCTGTAAAAATGCCCATCCCCTTTCAGCTGGACTTTACACAGCAGGTCTAAGAAAACAACATCTTTCTGTTAATGCACCCAGCACAGAGCAGGGGAGGGAGAGAGAGAGAGCAGGTCCCGTCCGTTTGCGTCTCACAGGAATCTGACGCCTCAGCTTTCATACCAAGAAAAACTTCATGAACATCTATTCAAATATTCATCTGTGAGCATAAACATGAGGGTAGTGTCTATAATCACATCAACTGGAGAAATACAAAAACCCAAATCCATACCAGGAAACTGATAAACCGTGTGCATCCTTAAAAGGGATTATTACATTAAAAATTACAGTGAAGAGGAACATTAAATGGCATAGGAAGATATCAGAACAGCTGAACTGGGTTATGTCCTCTACAACAATCTCTTTTTTTGATTTTTTTAAATCTGTGTTTAGATAGTGACAAGGCGGCGGCAAACTGGGTGGCTTAACAGAGGAAATGCGTTCTGTCACATTGTGGTGGCAGAGTTGGTCCTTTGTAGCAGTGCTGAGGGAGGGTCTGCTCTGTGCTTCTGTCCTGGCTTCAACAGCTGTCTTGGCCCCCGGGGACTTGTAGCTGCCTCCTGCCAGTTACTGCCTCATCTTCTCGTGCTGCCATGTCTGTGCCTCTTTGTAAGCCTCCTCCCCCCAACAGGGAACTCGCTCTCTGGAGTTAGGACTGACGCACATCAGGTAGGACTTCACCTTAACCAGTTGCATTCACGAGACTTCATTTCCAAATGAGGTGGCATTCTGGGGTACTGAACAAGCATGAATTATAGGGATACAGTATTCAGCCCACTATAGATAGATAGATAGATAGATAGATAAATGGGTGGATAGACAGATAAGTAGACAGACAGTAGGTAGGTAGATAGATAGACAGCAGATAGATACATAAATAGGTGGCTAGATACATAAATAGATGGGTAGAACAGATAGACATTAGATAGAAAGCAGATAGATTGATAGATGGATAAATAGATAAATGGATGGATGGATAGATAGACAGATGGATAGATAGAAAAACAGCAGATAGACAGTAGATAAATGGAGAGATAGAAAAACATCAGATAGATAAATGGATGGGTGGATAGATAGCCCGTAGGCAGATAGACAGATAGATAGAAAAACAGCAGATAGACAGTAGATAGATGGATGGATAGAAAGCAGGTAGATAAAAGATAACAGATTGCTTAATGGATGGACTCATAGGTAGATGGATAGATAGATGGATAGATGGATGGATGAATGGATAGATAGATAGATAGAATAATTAGAAGGAGCTATGATTTGAATGTGCTCTCCACATTGAAACACTGTGAAAGAAAGATAGTACTTGAGGTGACAAGGACCTCAGACCACACTGTGGATCAAGACATAATCAAAGCAGTGTTTCCATAAAGTCAACTGAGCAATGACACAAATGGACGGAAAGAGAGAGGAATAGGGAGCAGAGGGAAAATGGTTTCTGTGGGATGGTAGAATTAATATGGAGAGAAAAACGTCTAGAAATCAAGAAATTATGGGCTGAATTATGTGCCTTCAAAATTTATAAGTTGAAGCTCTAACCCCCCCGTACCTTGGAATGTCATGGTGTTTATGGCTTTTGCAGAGGTCATTAAGGTAAAGTGAGGCTGTTAGGGTGGCACTGATGCAAGAGGGCTGGCTGGTGTCCTTGTGAGAAGTGACCAGATACTGATCCACATAAGTAAGAACAAGACAGAGGAAATGGCCATCAGAGCCATGGAGTGCGGCTTCAGAAAGGCCAACTTGTTGATGCCTAGATTTTAGCTCCTACCCTCCAGAATTGTGAGAAGATCAACTTCTGCTGGTTAAGCAGTCAGCCTGTGGGACTGTGTTGGCTAAAGCAAGGCTGAAGACAGGAAGATGCCCCACAGAACTCTGAAACTTAGAGGAGAGGCGGCTTTTCAGAACTACCAGCTGTTTTCCTTTATGATTACTCCTAATTTCTCATTTTAATCCCTTTGGGGCCAAAATTTATTCTATGACTAGTGGAAAATTCCATAACTTACAGAGCCTTCTTTGGTGTTACAATCACAATCATGACTTAAGTTTGGAAGGGAATCATCTCTATCCAGGCCTTCTGAAATGATATCATGCTTAACTTCCGACAGTTCCAAAGTTATCTTGAAAGTTTCTACTCTTTTCAAAAGTTTTAATAATGCAAATTTTAATCACTTAGAAAATACAGCTGCAACAACATACAAACTATCAAGACTTAGCAATCATTGATATGTTTTTATATTTTTTTAACTCTTTTTAACTTCTCTTTGTAAAGAAAATTGATACAAATTTGACTTAGCTCTTCTTCTTAGATCCAAGAGGGATCTAAGAATCCTTCTTAGACCTTCTCTATTCTTTCCAAAGATATAACTACTGTACATATGTTTAGATATCCTATATCATTATGCAATGTATAACTATGATTTTCTGTGCTTTAAAAATGTGGATAAATGGTAAGGCTTTTGTTGTTGTTGTTGTTGTTGTTTTATTCAACATTACTTTGCTGTAATTTACCCTTGTTATAAATGTAGAACTCCTGTAGATGGGCTGAAGCATAGCCCACTGTGTGAATAAACTGCAGATTATTTACCACAGTTAGTAGGAAAGTAGGTTGTTTTGATTTTAAGCTATGACAGACAGTGACCACCTCTGCATTTGTTGCTCAAGTACGTGCAACTTCATCTTTTTAACTTTAGTCTACTTAGTTCACAAAACACCCCTCCAGCCTGAACCGAGAATACGTTGGCCTTTGCTGTTCCAAATTATCCCCCAGAGACTGTGTCAGTCTATGATGAATTTGCTAACAGAGGCTAAACAGGGACAATGCCATCCACTTCTGTTTGTATCTTGGATTTGAATTCAAGTCTCCAGATGTTGTGTGGCATGCATCATTTAGTAAGAAATCATACTGTAAAGATTGTTCTGAGTCCTTGGGTAAATAGGCTGATAATATGAGAAGGCAAGCGTACATTCCATCAATCATTACATCGCTTGAGGGAGAAACTATAAAACTGCCTTGTTACCTACTCTTAAAAGGAGTCATGAATCCTGACTCCATCAGGGAAGGGGATCTTACTCCAGGGAAAGGACCTCAGTTGAAAAGTACAGTGAGATTTCCTGTCCAGCTCACCCAAGCTGTGTCCGTCTTCTTTAAAGAAGTTGGTTTATAGGGATAAGAATTAATGTCTTTATATTAAACCATCATTATAACATTTTAAGATTTTTTTACCTTCATGTTAAAACTTAGGACTTTAACTTTTGAAAGATGGCAGTGCCACGGAAGCTGTTTCTCTCCCAGCTTAAGGGAAGTGGCACCATATTGAGTATGTATTGGAATCATGGCTATTATTTTATTGATGCTTACAATATGATAAGTGCAATAATGCTTAATTTATATACTTTATCTTATTGAATATCCAAAACCATGTAACAAGATAGAAATCATCATCCCCATGTCAGTGAGAAGGACATTGAAATACAGAAAAGTTCAGCAGCTCACCAAAGTTCACACAGCGGCAGTAGACTAGAATCCTGGTCAGTTTTGCCCAAGACCCCATGCTCTTACCTCTTCTCTGGGACACACTGAATGTGCTGGAGATACAAGGAAAACCAGTTTCAGGCCCAGTGCTCAGTGGCCCATGATCAAGTGTCCTGAGGAAAGGGGCCAGTTCTACCTGGCCTCCCACTATGGCCTCGTCATTTTTCTGCCGTGCATGGCACAGATCATCAGCTGCATGCAAGCATGGTATGAACTTGCAAAAACTGAGTCAAGGTTTGCAGAAAGAAGACCCTGTGTGGAGGAAAAGCCTTCCTGGCAGAGACAACAGCAGGTGCAAAGACAGGGACATAAGACTGAAGAGCATGCTGGGGAAAAGGAGGTAACCGGGCTGACCATAGCAAACTAAGAGAGGGGCAGCAAGGCTCACACAGACCTGAGGAGGATCCTTGGCGTCCTGGCAAAAAATATGAAGTTTATCCTCTGTAGCTAAGGTGTTCTTATTCTGTAGGGACAAAGGTTATAGAGGACATCTGCTTTTGTCACCTGTTCAGCATCTACTTCTTCTTCTGATGTTGGCACCCTGCTCTTCCTGGAGGAACCAGCTTTTCCTCCCTCCTTCTAAGTGACTCAGGTGGGCACATTTCCCCCACTGCTGACCTCAGAGGTAAATCCAGGGCACTTTCCATTCTCCTTAGCAGGTGATTGGTTTTTCGGACAGGTGCATGGCCCACGCAAGCATCGCAGAGTCAAGCCAGAACCTCTGTTCAAACTATTGGGAAAAGCTAGTTCTCTAGTCCCTCTTCTACCTGTTATCAAGATTAGAGATGATAAACTTGGAGCTGTCACTATAATGTCCTGTAAATCAACACAAGGTCCTAAGTGAGAACAAAGAACAAAGACAAGCAGAAAAATACTCCTACTTAATGTCCTTTGAGCCTTGCATCCATCCATCCCTGAAGATAGAGCCACCCATGACAATCCAAATAGATAATCCAATAAATTGCCTTTTAAAATCCTTAGTCAATATAGCAGAGCATTTCAAAGTACAATACAATCTCTGGAGTCAGACAGGTTGATGTCAGATCCCTCCTAGCTTTGAGACCTTGGAATGAAACAATACACAAAAAGTGTGAAAATAGTCTTAGTATATAACTCACCCTCAGTATGTCTTAGCCATTACTATGAGCCTTAGTTTAATTAGCTGTCTTGTAACTGACGACCAATGGATCCTGCAATGCTTATTTTTATCTGTTAGGTTGGCTGGGTTGTAATTAGAAACACTAATTTAGGTGTTCCTGTGAAGGTACTTGTAGATATGGCTAACATCTCCAATCAGATGACTTTAAATAAAGGATATTATTCTTGATAATAGGGGTGAACCTCATCCAGTAGGTTGAATGACCTCTAGAGCAACAGTGAAGTCTCTCTGCAGAAGAAATTCTCCCTGGAGACTTCAGCTCCTGCCCTAGCATTCCCCGCCCCCGCCCCGCTCGCTTGCCCTTCACATTCCAGACTTGCCAACCTCATTATCATATAGACCATTTCCTTAAGACCAATTGATTCTAACTACCTACCTGTCCATCCACTCACCCATCCACCCATCTGTCCCTCTCTCTGTCTCTGAATTCCTGCCTATCTTTTCTGGCCAACCATTACTGATATGTCCTTACTATTCTCACACACCCCAAAAAATTAATGTTTGCATGAAAGTTTGGGGGACTCCAAATAAAGACATCAGAAAATTATCTTTTCTAACTACCACATCCTTCCCCACCCATTAAAAAAAATGATGCAGAAGATGAGAAGCAGGGAAGGCAAAGATGATCTGAGGTAACACTGTTAGGTTAAGTTGACGTACCCCATGTTAGCAGGAGTTGGAAAGCATGGCCCGTTTTTTCTGGACCCTGGATCATTTTCCTGGTGCCAGAAAAATGCTCATGTTTTTTAAGCGCTATAAAGCACTTTCCTCAGCAGCGCATGGGAAATGTCATCACACAAATGATATAACTACATATAACTACACCAGGGAGGGCGGGATTTATATTCACAAGGAGCACACAGACACATAACTCACGGGTGGTGCTGACATACGTGCATGGTCGGAGGGCCCTGGGGGACCATAGATCAGCTCTAAAGCGTCCATACGTTTAGTGCATCGCTGAGTTATACAGCCCTTCATCTTGCAAATCGTCAGGGAGTAGATTGCATTCTGGGTCATAACTGTGAAACTATGGGGACTTGTCTTACGGACATGCATGTGGCCTGTGTTTCATTATATTCAAACACCATGTTTCACCAATAATTCTGTAGTGACCTTAGCACTTAGGACCTTGTGTTGATTTACAGGACATTCCAGATTTCAGGAGGAAACTTCCCAACCCTTCAAGAACCTGAATGAATGGGTGTAGTATTTAGCTACTATCATTAAGTAGGTATAAATCTCTTCTCTCTTGCATGGAAGTCTATTAAGGTACCATGAAGATAGCTACTGTCCCTGTTGACTCTATGTTGCCCAAATGTTTTGAGAGAAGATAAATGGTGGAGTGATTTATGTTGGTATCACTGGGAAGATAGGGCCTCCTCTCTCATCCCTGTGTATAATACCATTGACTGAGCTAACTGCAAAAACTGCGTCTTTATTAGTAAATTATAAGATGGTCCTCCCAAACTTAAAATTTAAATTGAGAATTGAAGGGATGTCACTTACTCATTCCCAGTCATCCACCATCCCAGTGTACTTTGTTGTCTGCCCCAGGGCTCTAAGAAGATATCCATAATAATAATTTAATAGACATCTTTAGTTTTTTAATTAAAAATCAATCAGTGAAAAAATTATAAACGTCAATGAGTGAACACAGAGGAGACTCTGCTGTGCTTTCTGATTATTCAATAGAATTAGTTAAAAGCTTTTTTTTTCCTTTTTTCTATTGAAAAAGACAGCTGGCCAATCCAAATTTGGAAAGATGTTTAGCTCTAAATTAGCTTATGAGAACAAGATTAACATTTACTATGCATGCCAGTTGGTGTCAGGCATTTCCTGTAGGTCTACCCATTGTCATCTATAATAATGTCCAAATGATCCTTTACCCTAAGGACCCTTTCAGTGGGTATGCAGTTGGAGCTAAGTGGGATGGAAGCTCTGTGGAAAGTCCCTTTGGAAATATCTGGATGGCACATGTTGGATTCCTTTCTCCAAGGGGAGGTGACTAACCATAGGACTAAGTTCCCATAACCATGTAGACATGAAATCATCCTGACCAGCTGGAAATGGCTGACTGGGCCAGGAGCAGACTCCTTGCCAAAACTGTGCTACACTAATTCTCCCTTTTGGGAATCTGGGGTAGAACCTGGGAATATTAATCAACAACAGAGGCAGAGAGCTGGGAAATAGGATTTCTCCATGACAAGGGAGGCCATTCTTCTTTGTATAAAAAGAGACTTAGAAAACTGAAGAGAGGAAGGAAAAATGAAGTGAAAACACATGTCTCTCAGACATCCAGCCAAAGAGACAACAAGAGAAGCATCATCTCACTTCCACAACTTTCTCCTGCCCCGGGAGGCATTGCTCACCATTCCCTAGGTGTCCTTTTGACAGATTCACTTAGTTCCTTCCCCAGGCATCGATATCCAAGGATGCTCAAATCTCTTCTATATAAAGGCACACAATTTTCATATAATCTATATACATCTTTCCATTTACTTTAAATCATCTCTCAATGACTTACAATACCTAAGACAATGTAAATGCTATAGATAGTATTGTACTATATTGTTTAGCGAATCATGACAAGAAAAAAGTCTGTACATGTTAAGTACAGATGCAATTCTTTTCCAAATTTTTTAATCTGCAATTCATTGAATCTGAAGATGTGGAATCTGCAGATATAGATGGCCGCATGTATTTTTCTTTTTAAAATGCTTTACATTTTTAAGTGATACATAATAATTATACACATCTGTGGGGCATAATGTGATATTTCAATACATGTCTACAAAGTATACTGATCAGATCAGGGTAAATGATGTTTCCGTTACCTGAATCATCTATGGTTTCTTCATGTTGAGAACATTAAAAATCCTCCTCGCTAGCCATTTTGAACTATACAATTGGTAGTTGTAACTGTAGTCATCCCACTGTACTACAGAACTAGAAGTTATTCCTTCTGTCCACCTACACCCTGTCCCCATTAACCATCCTCTCTCCATTCCCCATCTCCTACACAACCTCTGATAACCACTACTCTACTCTTTACTCTCGTGAGATTAACTTTTTCAGTTTCCAATGTGAGAATATGTGGAATTTGTCTTCTGCACCTCACGTAACTCAACTTAGCATAATGTTCTCCAATTTCACTCAACGTTGCCGCAAATGAGGAGACTCCATTCTTTTTATAGCTAAATAATAATCCATTGTCTACACAAGCTACGTTTTCTTTATCTATTCATCCACTGAAGGAAACTTAGAGTTGATTCCATACTTGACTATTGTGAAGAGCACTGCAATAGAGATGTGCATGCTAACATCTCTTTGATGGATCAATTTCAATTCCTTGGGGGATGTACCTAGAACTGTGATTGTGGGATCGTATAATAATACTATTTCAATATTTTCAAGGGAGCCCCATGTTGTTTTCCATAATAGCCATACTAATTTACATTCCCACCAACAGTGTATGAGTATTCCCCTTTCTCTCATCCTCATCAGCATTTATGTTTTGGCCTTTCTAACTGGGTTGAGATGATACCTCATAGTGGTTGTGATTTACATTTCCCCAGTGATTCGTGATGTTGAGTATTTTTTATGTACTTTTTAGTCATTTGTGTATCTTCTTTTGGAAAATGTTTGTTCAGATCATTCGCCTATTTAAAAATAAGATTATTTGGTTATTTGCTTCTTTCTATATTCTGGATAGTAATCACTTCCAACTGTTCTGGTTTTCAGTTGAACCGGTGCTCATGAAAGTAATTTCTAGTCCTTCAACGTGTTTAGAACTTCTACACCAGCCCACCAAAACACTTAGGGGTGCGCAGAATTGAGAAGACTTGGAACGGGATCTTGGGAAGTTTGCAGGAGGTTGCTGCAGGTTCTTAATGATCAGGAGCACCATTTCTTCCACCCATTTTAACAATGGAAAAACACCAATTTCCAGTACTTACTTCAGGTTGGCAGTTTATCCTTTCCTATGTAATCCCCACAACACCATAGTAAAGGCCAGTGTGGTCAGTGCCTCTCTACAGAAAAGAAGCCAAGATTGGAGGAGGATAAACAGCTTGACAACAGGCATTTATGTAGGAAATGAAAACATCTTCATTCAAACCCTGGTTGGCATGTACAGCAATTCATGGTCTTCCATTGTTCCCTAGACCTCTGCAAAACAAATTGAAAATCTCTACCCAGCTTGACGTGCACATCTTTTCATCATAAGTTGAAAGGATGCAATTTCAGGGATGCTGAAAGTGTTAGCTTTTAAAAAGTTACATCCGTCTTTCATATTTGTTTGAAGGAATATAAATATCCTTCCATTTGACACCCACCATCATCCATTTCAGCTATGTAAGAACAGGAACTACCTGAGCTTTTTCCCAGGAAATTGGTTTTGAATTCCATATCCACCATAGAACCTTACTCTAAAATAAGGTATTTTATGATTAAAATATTCTATTAATTGATCTACTTCTCTCAACAACAACAAAAAATAAGTCAGCAACATGCTAAACTTTAAATTTCCTGCCTTCATAGCCCCTCAGTATTAAAATGTTTCACCCAGTTGGTTAATAATTATAATCATTATTGGCACATATCTGAGCAAAGCAACCCATGCCTCTAGTAAACGTTATTAGGAAATTGATCGTGCATCTCTCTCTTTAGTGAGAGGAGTGGCTGTTCATGGAGTGAAGGTCTGCCCCGACTTGGTTAAAGGCTGCTACTCTTATATCAATTTTTCAAATTCTTGTTCACCAATACCTCTCCTCCTCCTTTTTTAATATTCTGAAAATATAATTTTCAAAACAATATACAAGAGTAAAATTCTGGACAAGGAAGGCTGCCCTTTGGTAAACTGGAAAGGAGGCCAATCATACAAGAGAGGTGAAAAAGGCAACTGAACCTTTGAGTGGACCAAAGACACACTCTCAGTGGTGGGCACAAAAGCCAATGGAAGCTGAGGGTGTAGGAAAGGATTCCCTAGAAAGCAGCCATGCACACAGACCCTGTGGAAAGGAGCAGAGGCCCTGAACGGCAAACTTGGCTTTAAGTTCTCTTTCAAGGCTCCTTAACACTGCCTGCTCAAATGCAGTTACTTGGGAAATGTCCCCATGGCACTGCCGCATGGCCTCTGCTTGCACCAAAGTTGCTGACTAGTGATGGGGAGTGGGACCTCAGCCTTGGCACTGCAGGAAGACTCCCAGGTAAATCTAATGTCAATCCAGAGACCCACTGTTGAGGCCTCCCTTCCTCCTAAGTGGAGAGTGGACTCTAATATCTCTGGATACATAGTCGAAAATGGTAGCTGCGAGCCATGAGTGGCTACTTAGATGTTTAAATGTGGCTGCTCCGACCTGTGATGAGTAAGTTTTGAATAAAGCTGGCCTTCAAATGGTTCGTACAAAATAGTTGCCCTATCTCGTAACTTTTATTATCTAATAACTTTTAATGTTGAAATTATACTTTGAATCTATTGGATTAAATAAACTGTATCATTAAAACTAATTTCACCTGTTTCTTTTTACATTTTATAATGCATCTACCAGAAAATTTAAAATGACATAAACAGCTTGTATTATATTTCTTTTGGATACTGTTGGTCCAGAGCACATAAAACAATCACCCTAAATTATCTCATAAATCACTCAAAACTGCAGTATTCTTCCTTATCTGGTAATTCTTATGCTCAAAAACAAGAGGAAGCAGCAAATGTTGGGGTATTTGCAGCATTCTACTGTTAAGCTGTCAAATCCCTCCTGTAAACAAAGGAGATGTGGAAATTTTTAAAATTTTTATGTGTTGACCAGGTTTTTGCCTATTCTGCTTAATAATAAACAAATTAATAGTTGGCAAAAACAAAATTGAAGGACTAAATGAGCATGATGAGGGGCTTGAGTCAGCTGAATAAATGGGCATGAGATGGCTCTTCCTAACAGCATGGAGCAAGCGTCCTAACATAGCTTACATTTAACCATCCTGACAAGTCCCGGATACCAGCAGGCATTGCCTTGGAAAGGTGTCCAGACTGCATCCACCTCCCCGCACCTCTGCCCACAGGTAAGGTCCACAAGCCACCATTACCTTTCACCCCAAATAAGGCACAAGTATTGCTCCAGCCACCAATTGGCTGAGCTCATTCCCGCTGGATTCCTTATTACCCATTTATCACCCACCATCCACAGGGACCCTCTAAAACCCATGTCAGATCACTTCTCTGCCCCAAATCTTCCAGTGGCTTCTTATATCACTCAGAATAAAATCCAGAATCTCCATGTTGAAGCCAGGAAGCTACCATTATCTTCACCTCCACTCTCATCATCCTGCCCACAGGCCCTGGGTACAGGTGAGTACCACTCTGTGGTCCTAAAACACAATTGGGCACTCCTCAACCCAGGGCTGTGCACTTACTGCCTCCTGCCTTAAATACCTCCTCCAGATTGTTCATGGCCACAGCTTGTTTCCTTCAAGGCTCTGCTCTCAAAAGAGCAGCCTTCTCGGAGTTGCGTCTGAATTTCATTCCCCAGGATCCTGCAATCTCCTAGCATAGCACTTACCATCACCCTCTTCTAGGATGTTTATGTATTTATTTTGCTCTAACAAGAAACATTAGAGAAAAGACCTTTCTCTCCTGTCATCACCATATCTCCAGTTTCTAGAGCAGTAGAACCATTCAGGCACCAATAAACACTGTGGAATGCATAGAAAACAAAGAACATCACAGATGAGAAAATTGAGACATAGAGAGCTTTAAATGCTAGGTCCAAGATCACTGTTAGCCAAAAACAGTCTTACGACTCTAGCTCCAATTAATCTAAGATAAGGTAAACTAGAGGATGTAATACAGCAGCAAATGGAAAGATTAATGGTCCATGAATTATAGCATCCTTTGATCATTTCCATACCTACTGATTCCAGGTACAGCATGCACAATCTTTTTCTGTAGACAATTCAACAAACTTTATATTAAATACTTCAGAGAGTACATTTCAAATGTTATATGCAGAGTCCAGTAACAATGTAATTGAAAATTTGAATATAGTAGAAATCTACCATCTCTCTAGAAAATCAAATAGCTTTTTTGGATGTGCCCCAACTGAGTGTTTAGAAAGGTGCATATTTGCCAGTGCTTTCCAGAAAAAACTATCATGTGATTCCTGGGGTTTTTTTCCCCCTGCCAGAATTAGATACTTGTTTTCTGAGCCAGCATATTAATTATTTAGAGCTAGCAATTGTTTCTATTAAGCCTATGGGTTGGTGCTTCTCAAGGTCAATTAAAAGTTTATCTCATGATAACTAGCTTGCTCTTAGGAACCTAAAAACATATTTCCTCTAAGGTGCATATGTTTATTTATTATAATTTAGTGAGCCTGAAATTTTGATATGTGTTCTAATTTATTTCACAAGAAACTTGCTGTGGAAGCCTGTCTTCAAGACAGTCCTCAATGAATGCCCCCCGCCCCTGCCTTCTGATATGTCACACTTTTCACATTGAATGGGGCAGGCAGGCTACGATATTGCAAAAAACAACAACCAAAAATAAACAGGGTGATTTCTGAAGCTGGTCATTAGAGACATGAGACATTATGGCTACCATTTTGCTCCCTCAGATCACATTTGCTGGGGAAGCCAGGGATAGCATCACAGAATACTCGAGTAGCCTACAGGTGTGAGGTCCTCCTGTGGAGGAACTGAGGCCTCCTGCCAATCACCAGCACCACTGGGGGAGTCTTGCAAGTGGGTCCTCCAGCCCATTGAGCCTTCTGATGACACAGCCCCAGCTAAAGTCTAGACTGCAGCCTCAGGCGGGACCTCAGCCAGAACCTCCCAGAGAAGCTACTTCTGAAGTCCTGACACAAGAATCCACATGAGGAAATTGCTGTTGAACAGCTATTATTTGTGAGCAATTTGCTGTGTAGCAAAGATTATTTAGCACTGAGAGCCACATGAGGAAGAGGACATGTTCCAGTAAGAGGACACATTCCACGGCACCCTAGGCCACCTGGGCCAAATTCTTGTTGCTAACTACAAAATAGCTACGGTCCCAACACGGCACAATTACAACCTGTAAGGATATTGTTTTTCAAACATTTTAAGACACTCCAGTCAAACACTATAAACTAGATTGCTGATGAGGAGCTTGTCTTTCTTGGTTGTTTCCTATCTTTCTTGGTTGCTGTGTTGTTTCTCAAGTATAGTTTGAATAAAAGAAATTATTCCCAAAGCTGATTTATTTAATAATCTATAAAAACTCAGGAGCCAGGGGTTGGAGTTGTGGCTCAGTGGTAGAGCACTCACCTCTCACGTGCAAGGCCCTGGGTTTGATCCTCAGCACCACATAAAAATAAAGAAATAAAATAAAGGTATTGTGTCCAACTACAACTAAAAAATACATAAAAAAAAAAACCTCAGGAGCCAAAAGTCAATATTTCAACAAGCCTAAGTATTAACCCACCTCTTGCTTTTAGTGAATGCACATGAATTAACTCTTTCTTTCCTAGATATTTTGACCTTCATAGGAAGGTCAAAAAACCCTTACTGGGTTTTGAGAGGAATGATTTGCTCTGGTGTGATTTTGTTTTTAAGTCTTCAAATTGCAAGACATTAAAATCATGCTGCATTAGAAGAACATACGTGGTTAATACCTGATTACATTTTTCCTAGTGTGAGCTGTACATAAAGGATACATCCTAATTTGTCATAGTAACTCTATATTGAGTGGATAGATATGTTTTTTCTTGGAGGAAAAGTCCTACATAACTAGAAATTAATTGAGTTAATATGTTCTTATCAGCAAAATTCTTTATTTACATCTGTCTGTCTAAACAGATGGTAAGAAAAATATTTTTTAAAAAGCAATTCAATTATGTTATCATTTTCTTTTCTTTTTTAAATTTTTATTGTTGGTTGTTCAAAACATTACATAGTTCTTGATATATCATATTTCACACTTTGATTCAAGTGGGTTATGAACTCCCATTTTTACCCCGTATACAGATTGCAGAATCACATCAGTTACACATCCATTGATTTACATATTGCCATACTAGTGTCTGTTGTGTTCTGCTGCCTCATTTTATTTTCACAGGATCATCTATTAACCACTGTGGCCTGCTCATGTGACTAAGTTCTAGCCAGTGGAGTGATGAGCACCACATCCAGACCTGCCCGGGAGATTTCCCATGCTTCTGCCCTTCTTTGCCTCAACATAGATGAGCCAAGTAACCTCAGAAGTCAGGAATTGCACACGGTTTTGAAGCCTGATGGAAGGAAATTGAATCCCTGCATCTAGGATGTGGGGAGGAGCCATCCAACCCAGAGGCCTTCCCTGGGTCCTCTCCTACACAAGGAATAAGCTTTGCTGCACTGAACCCTGAGATTTGGGGATGGCATCTACGATACCTAGAGTTGTCTAAGTTATCATAACTCAGTGCTGTACAAATGAATTTTCATAAAGTATGCAAATCATTATAGAAGAGCGACTATGTGCCAGACACTGTCCTAGGTCAATTCACTGTCCTCGTTGGACTGATCATGAGAGATGGAGTTGATAACATGTAAAACTGTAATTTGTGCTTGGAATAACATGTTCCAGGCAGAGGGCAAGGTAGGGCAGCATGAGAGAGATGGGCTTAGATAAATACTTTGGATTGGATGGTCAAAACAACTGTCTCTTGGGGGACAGACAAGCTGAGACCTATAAATATGGAACCAGAGTATCTAGAGGAAGGGAACAACAGATTCGAATGCTCAGAAGGTTTCTGACATTGAAAAAGAAAGAAAAAAGAAAAGGAGTGGGAGGTGGCAGAGTAAGAAGTAAGACCTATTAGAGAGAAGATCAGGGAGGCAGGGAGGACCACAGCATAAGGATTGTGTGGCTGTGTTAAGGCGTTGGGATTTTGTTGGGAACGCAATAGTCAGCCAAAACAGTCCATAAGAGGTGCATCTTGTGCTGAGATGTTGTGAAGAAAAGTTGGAAAGACTCTAAAACAAGGACAGAAAAGGATTAGTGGGTGCTCTTTTGAGCTCACATATCTGGGTTATCTCCCTTTTTTTATTGCTTTTGAGGTAAAAACTGAAAGTAAGACAAATGAGTCCTTCCACAGAAGACCAGTTATATCTGGTGGAATGCAGTCAGCGACCATTCAAAGGCTATCATCCAATTTTGCACCCATCAAACAAAGTCATTTCAGCATTTCACGGACTGAGTGTTTGCCTGTTCTTTGGATCATTTGTAACATCTTATTGGTTTCCTCATTAGCAATCAAAATAAAATCTTAGATACATATTTGCACAAGAGTCAAGGTCTACCTCTTGAAAACGTGGTCATTGAACAGCATCATGAACCAGGATCATATGCTGCCAAATAAACCTTCAGGACACTACCCAAATTCAGCATCTGTTTGTTGGAATTAGTGAAACAAATCACCACAACCTCACGGCTCATCCTATGACCTAGTACACCAACAACCCCCAAAGCAATCTTTAAACTGTGATGTGTTAAGGGATGAAGTTGAGAACAAAGCTGCCGCAGCTCCACAAGGGACAACTCATACCCCTGTCCCCACTTGTGACCACACACCCTAGTCTTGGCTTCTTTTGTCCTAAAGGGTCTCAGTAGGGTCTGGGAAAGTCACAGCTAGAACAAACATGTGGAAGGTAGCAAAAGGCAGTAGATACAGAGGTGGGCCAGGTGGAAGGTAGTTTGCACACACCTGAGCTTCCTTGCCTGGGGGGGAGAGGGGTGGGGCACTGCTGAATAAAATATGCTAAGTATGTTTTGATCTCTTGACTCTACTTACAGTACCGCCTCATCTGCAAAGTGGAAATGACCCTGCTGAGACAAGATTGCTTTCAAACTTGGCTTCTTTAGAGAAGACTTCAGCAGTGCCTAGACATACAGCAGATGTTGCTCTTGCCTCCAGGATCATGAAATAGTTCATGATAACTTTTACGTGTATTCTGCAAACACAATGTCTTTGCTGGAATTTGTGAAAATGGGTTAACTTCATAGCATAAATATATCCAGCCTTCTAAAAAAAAAAAAAACTGTTGGATAGAGTCTGTCACAAGCCCAATATTTATCAAAAATGTCATAAGAAATATGACTCCCAGGGAAGCTGAGCTCTGCTCATAACTGGCCCATTGACTCTTGGGGAACAGACATATTTCCAGGACCTTCTCCTAAATGGCATCAGATGGCAAGTGACAGGTGACTTCACCTCCTTCAACTTGACTCTTTGCCCTCCACACCCTCCCCAGATGATTATACTGGATTATACTGATGATATCATGTTTACTTTTATTTGTACTGAGAACAACACATACTATGAGAAACTTTCTGAATTCTTGCTACACAAGAGGCACAAAAATTCCTGAGCACTTGGGTATTCGTTATATTAAGGAAAGTAATTTGCTTGCATGTTCTCATTACCCTCTGGAAGCTTAGCCTCTAACTTGCACCTCAGCCACTGTTGTGTGTAGATCATTCTGTTCCAGGGTTTTTTTGACCGTAGCCTCCTCCCCACCGCCCACTGTTTTTTCTGGCTCTATCTTTACTACAAACTTTTAAGTTTTACTATCTTGTATTTTTTTCCATCTTTATACATTAAGTCTTCTCTGTAACATGACAGTGCCTAAGAAAAGAGGTAGAGAGATAATTAAAATACTAAATACAGAGGAGTACTATTCAACCTTTAAAAAATAAGGTTTAGGACAATATAGGACAACATAAGAGAAACTTAAGGGGGCTGTGTTGTACGCCAGACACAGAAAGACATATGGTGGGATTCCACTTATGAGTGATAAATCAAATTCATTGAACCAAAGACTTTAATGTTAGGTGCCAGAGCTGGGAGGGTGGGAAAGCCAGGGATTACCTACCAATCACTGGTCACAAAGGCTCAGATAAATAAGAAGAAAATGTTGTATAGATCTGCTAGGTAACACCGTACCTATGGTCAACCATAGTGAAGTGAACACTTAAAGAGTTTCATAAGGAGGTAGATCTCATGTTAAATATTCTCACCATCATAATATAGAATTTATAAAAATATTAAATAAGCTAACAGTCATGTTCTTCCAAGTAGTAACCTTAATTCTGCTTCTATTAATTTCAATTTTACAGAATGCAGTTATTTTAGTTGTTAATTATTTAAAGTTTTTTTATATGATTGAAATGCACATTCCAGCAACACATATTTAACACCTTATTCTTGGTGCGTCTACTTGTGACAATACGTTATATAATTCATGTATTATAAATGTCAAGAGCAGGTGGCCTGTTGGATAAATGTATTAATAAGGACCTTTAATGGCAAGCAAAAGAAATCTGGCACAAAATGGGTTAAATAAAACTGGAACATGTTGGCTTATGCATTAAAACATTACCAGCTTCAGGTATGGCTCTATCCAGAAGCATCAAGTATCATCTGTCTCCATGCTCCGCTCTGCTTATATTTGCTGAAATCTCAGGAAGACACTTCCTCTGTAGAGTAAAGCCTGCCAAAATACCAGGCTTATAGCTCACCCACCAGTTTACCAAACCCACTCCCAACACCAAACAAAAGTGTTGGAACACATTTGTAGAACCCTCATAATCCAACTAACTCTGCTAAAGGAAGCAATAGTTCTATTGCCATTGAACACTATTTTGACCATTAAGTGACTATTTAGCAGATGAATGGACAAAAGTATCCATTATATACTTTCCAAAATAGATGATTCCGGAAAAAAGAGGCATCTTTGGGTAAACAATCTCTGCTGAAGTTCTACGCACATTAGATAGGACTTCTTTCTTTGTCTGGGTTTCACATACCCCCCAGGCTCTGGGCCACCTCTATGCAATCAGTGCTTTTGTTTTTCTCAGACTTTCCGTTTCAGGTCATTGAGCCAAAGCCCATGATGAACGACTATTCCATGGCTTTCTGACTTCAATTATTTTAGCTACGTAATACTGGCATTTGCGGTTAATATACTTAAAGTATCATAGGAAAGCACAACAATGTAAGGCAGGCCAGCGGGTCTGACAATAAAAGAGGTGAAACAATTTGGCAGGCTCGCTGGGTGTTCGCTGGGAGCTATTTGGCTCTGAGCAAGACTCACAGCAGCCAGGCTACACCAGGACAATCACAAAGATGCATTTGGAACAGAAAGTTGGTTTCAATTCACAGGACACAATCTGGGAACACACACATTGTCCCTGACAGCCACCACTTAGACTTTTCTCTCTCAGTAGGAACGTAGGAAAGAAGAGCAGATTTATTTGTGTCTATACACAGACACATACACACATATCTTCTCTATGTCTCTATTTCATTTTATCTTTGCACTGGGGTTAAAATGGCAGATCCAAGGGAAAAATGGAAAGGCTTGTAACCACTTCTTCTCTGCACCTTGACCACATCTCTCAATATTGCCATCCTAATAAAAAGTCATTATTTTTAGCTCTATGAAGTGAAGGGAAGGAGACAGAATGCAAAGATGGAAAGAAGCCAACAGAATTGTATGGACCTCCCAAAAATGGGGGAGAAGAAGAGATGCTCCTCGGGCAGCACTGAGTGGGCATTGCTGTGATGTTTTCTGAGCACTTACTGTACCACTCAGTTTTGTAAGCTTGATCCCATTGGATCCCCATTTGCACCAACAGAGTCCAACCTCTGCCCGGCTGCTGCTTCTCCCATGGGAACATGCTCCCCTCAGCATAGCCCTCATGAATGAGTCCACACTGTTGGGACCTCCTTCAACCGTGGGGAACCTGCCTCCCATCCTTCCAGTGGGAAGTCCTGGGTGGCCTTCCCAGTGCTTCCTGGTAGGTTCTTGATCAGCAGCCTCATGACAATGTCTCAGGTCCTCTGCTTACTTTTCCCAGGACCTCACTCTCAGTACCAAGTTCTCCCCACACAGAAATGACTTTCACCCAAGTCCTCGCATCATCAAAATGACATAATTCACCAGGCCCCTGTGTCAGAACACTCCTTCTCTGTGACTTGGGGGAGCTTCATGAGAACCTGCTTGTCTCTGGAAAAATCCAGCTCAGTTTTAGGTTCTGAGGAGTTCATGAAGGTGAGAAATTCAGATCTAAGCAGTCAACCAATCTTTATGGCTTATGATGTGCCATTCACTGCAGTGCTAATTGCTAAGGAGAAGTTACTGAAAGGGGGCTCTGCCTCTCAGGGAAATTGCAACAGGGAAAGAAACAGGTAAATTGGCAGTGCTCAGTGAGCATATAGAGACAGCAGGGTGAGATTGGAAGAGGTGATCAGGAATAACTTCTGGAACTTTTACATGCATTCTAATCACCTAGAGATCATGTTAAAATGCAGATTCTGACAAGTAAGTCTGGGCCAGCATTTGAGCTTCTGCACTTCTAACCAGGTCCTTGGCAGTGATGTCCTTGCTCCTGAGACTGGACTCCACTTTGAGTCGCAGGGTTTTGGAGTGCCCGCTGGCCTGTCTTTAAGAGCTGATTGCATTTTCCTACGGGAACATAGTCAGTCTTGGTGTTTAGAAAGAATCACCTTCGCATCAAGCACATTGGGTAGAATACAATTGAAACTTACAGTAACTTCATTCAAAAGTTCATGCTTGGGAAATGAATTTTTATGGATGATATTAAAACTCTCAATGTAATGCTCCTGATAAGCACTTCTTTACAAGAAAGCAACTCAGAAAGTGGAAGGGCATAGATTGCTTATTTTCTTTTCTTGTTGTGGCTTTTCAAATTCATTTGCAAGCAGGAAAAAACCACAGAGTAGCCACCAGACTGAAGCTCCCTGAGTTCAGAGGCCATATATACATAGTGTTTCCTACCTGATGACAAAAACAGGTGGTCCATAAACATTGATAACGGACTGATAGGAATTATAGCACTTATATTCCAGAGATTATGTTATGAACTAGGATTTTGTGTATGTCATTTAGTCCATACAACAACCCAACTAGTTAGACATACAATTACCCCCTTCTACAGATGAAGAAACAGGCTCTCTTTAGGAAGACTGAAGATAGGTATCTACGCTGCCCAAGTATTTGGTAGAGCCAGGCAACTGGCCTGGAATCCAGGCAACTAGACTTGAGAACGTATCCTGGCATTCAAGGGTAACTTTTAAAAGAGAATAGAATTGTGCGCACATGTGTATGTGGTCACTTTCTAATTTAACTTATTAATTAGTGAGGGAACCAGTAGTTGTTACAACGGTTTAAAAAAACAAGAGTGCCACACATCTGTAGTCACCTAAGGAATACAGAAGTGAACTCACAAGTGGTTGTCAAATCAGCAAACTGGTCGATATCCACAGAGCACTCATCCATGCCATTCTCCCAGACTCCATTTCCCTTTCCCAGGGCAGGAATGCCTGCCTTACTGACAGCTATGCGGCCGAGCTGCGAGACGGGCTACGCGCAGACACACAAAGGCAGGGGGCTGCTAGGTGAGTTAGGCGGACACCCTCTAGATCTCAAGTCTTCTACAGTTTTCCTGCCCAGAGATCATGTTGCTGCATACAGTCCTCTAAATGAAAGTCAAGACAAACGGTGACTCCTTAGGGGGAAGAGCTCAGAGATGTGACTGCGACAGCCTTGGTCTCTAAACCCACCTTCCCAGCTCCCTGGAAGTGCATACCATAGTCTCAGGAGATACTAGCTGATGCTGCTGGGTCAGCTCAGGGACCGACTGGCCAATGGGCCAGGCACAGATCTCTGCCCTGGCTGGGGTGTGAAGAAATGGCCACTGGGAGATGGAGCAACTGTGTTTACCTAGCAACTTCACACATATTTGGGGTCCAAATATTAATGACAGGAGATTTCTAATCGAGGATTCTTAGTGACACACCATCATCAGGACAAAGCTTCCAAGGTAACTGCAGTTCTGCTTACTTCTCATCTTGCAGGAGTACAACTCTGCACAGTACTCTGCACAGTACTCCAGAGGAGATCAGGGTTTGCATTGGCCCTGTGACATTCACCTGCAGTGTGGTTTTGGAGAAAGATCTTCGGGACCCAGGAGCCACAATACTCCATGGTACCCTAGGATGCTTTTGCCTCCTCAGCCCATTGCAAAGAGATGTGCAATCTATTAGGAGTGGTACTTCTTCTCTCTCCGCTTCCTCTAGAATGACACAGAGAATAGCTGTACATACACACATACACACAAACACACACACACACACACTCACTCACACACAAGTGTGGCTTATTGAGACCGAAACAAAAACAAAAATTGAGGTGCCCTGAACTTGACTAGACATTATGTTACTAGTGTTTCCCATCCTGAGTCCCATGGTTGGATACAGCCATTAGATTCTGAAATGAGCATTTTAAAATGCCTAAGTAGGTGACAAATTACCCAGCTGGAGCCCTCCTCACTCACAGGCCACACCTGCCACTTAGATCTGCAGAATTTCAGGAGCCCCACTGAGTACCACCTCACAGGACACTTCACATGTTCCCATGTGACAACCAGAGTCAATTAACCCAGTATTTAGACTGAAAGTTAGAAGTCTTCACCAACACTAATGCCAGCTTATGTCATGCTGGAACTTATGAACCATAACAATGACATATGACATATGACAAAAATTAGTACTTAAAAAAATGGAAGCTAAAGCAGAAAACATTTCAAAATTCTAGCCCAAGCTAAGAAAACAGAATGATAGGCTAACAGAGGTTTGAAGTCTAGTTAGTGTGATGTACAAAACCCTTCCACAGCAATGTCCCCGATGAGCACCTAGGAGGCTGGGCTCGGGAACGGTACTTGTGTAGTGTATATGGATGTGCGTATTGGAGGGTGTTCTTTTAAATTATATTTGACAACAGAATGACAAATGGCAGATAACAAATGGCCACACAGTGCACCCTGAATCTTATCCACAGGAAATAGGCCCCACTGAACTCCTGTAACCTTGGGTAGAACTGCGCTCTATATATGCTAGGGTTTTTCCCTATACATGCATACTTATTCATATACGTACATATAAATTACATGCTGAAGTTTAGTTTGTAAATCAGGCTCAGTGAGAAATTAACAATAACAAGTATAAATATTACTCTATTTTAATAATAAATTGTTAAATAATTTGCTACTAAAATAGAAAATTGTAGCTATATATTGTAATGAAAGTTATCTGTAATGAAAGTTATCTCAAAATATCTTATTTGTATTTTACATTTTAGCAACCTCAACCTACCTTATTTTTTCTTTCCTTATTAAGAAAACATTTACTTTTCACTTAACGCTTCCCTTTGTGATACATATTTATACAGGCAACTCTTTTACTGCTCAGCATATCTGAATGGCCAGCATCACTACTGTCACACTTGGCAGCCATTATCTAGTAAAATAAGGGTTACTTGAGCATAAGCATAGTGAAGCCAATATTATGACAGTCCATCTGATCATTGAGATAACTACTGAGTAACTAACAGGAAAGTAGCATATACCACATGGATACATTGGACTAAATGGATGATTCACATCCTAGGCAGGATGGAACCAGGAGGAACAAGATCTCAACACACTGCTCAGAATGTCTTACAATTTAAACCTTTTGAACTGCTCACTTCTACAATTTTTCCTTTGGTATTTTCAGACTACAGTTGACTCCAGGCATCCCAATTGAAGAAAATGAAACTGTGGACACGGGGCAGTACAGTACCCTGTACTTAAGCTTTGTAAAGCTGAATATGCTTTGTGATACACATTTATACAGGCAACTCTATTACTGCTCAGCTACCCAGAAGCTTTAAAATGCTAATAGAGTGTATTACTCTCAAAAAAGGAGTGAAGTATGAATTATTCCTAGACTAATTTGGCCAGGCAAACCTTTTCTGGGAGCCACCCATTAACTTCCTCCTATTGAAATCAGTTTGGTGTTTCAGGAACACATTTTGGGAAATGACCCCCAGCATACCCAGAAAGTAGAAACAGGTGAGGATCATTAAAATATGATAGGTGATGGATTAGATGGCATAAGAATGTCAAAAGCACCCTCCAAAACAGAGCTGCCAATTTATATCCCCACCATCAGGGTAGAAACGTGTCTGTTTGCCAAACTTGTCAACGTGACAACTGTGTGTCTTCCAAGAGAGCAACTTGGACTTGGGACCACCATTTTTTTGTCATCTCTTTCATATTCTCAGCTCATCAGTAGAATCCATTTTTCACTGGAATAACCATGGCAATTAAAAATTAACCCAGCCACCTGGTGAACCTCTGCTCGTGCATCTTTCTGACAAGAATGGATCAGCAGAAAACACCCAAGGAAGAAAGAGAGTGTCATTCATTAGAAATGGTAAGCTGTGCTTAACTGGCTGTGAAGAGAATACTGAATGTACACCCCATCTCATGACCATGTCTAAGCAGAACTCCTGTTTGGCTTTCTGACAAATCCAGCCACATCAGGCTACATTCAAATATCACAAAACATAGGTACAATTTTATACTGAGTTCTTTTCAATTATATTAGACGACAGAATGATAAATGGCAGATAACGAAGGGTCGCACAGTGCTTTTCATCAGGATATGGATTCTGTTTCTTCTCCCTGTGAAATTTGACTGGCCTCATGACCTCTTTTAACCAATGGGATTCAGTGCACATGACATCACTGACTAGAAGTCGAGGCCCCACCAAGGCTCACTGCATCTGCTTTCATTTTTTAGGATGCTATTGCTAAGTGAACATGTCCATGATGACCTGGTGGAGAGGGAACGGAGACTGGATGGAGGTATCCCAGCCAAGCTCAGAAACTCTGAGGCCCTGGGGGGGGCAGGCAGCAGCCACCTGAGCTGCCAAGTGAATGACATGTCTCCATGAGCCAAACTAACACCACCTGCAGGGGAGAAGAACCATTCCAGCTAAGCCCAGCTCTGACGGCCAGCCCAGCCCGCAGAATGATGAGGAAGGAGAATACTGTTTTAAGCCACAGAGTTTTGTGCTGCTTTGTTATGCAGGAAAAGACAATGAATGAAAAGGGGGTTTTAAATACATTTCAATATAATCCCACCACAAGTTCTCCCACCTGAAGTTTCAAATACTAGTTCATTGCTACAGAAATGTTCTAAATTTCACATTGATCAAATAATAGTTACAGATTTTCATTGTGCAACTGATTCTTATCAAGTACTTGTAAAAAAGAAAAAGTTCATTTAAATAGAAATATATGAATTGTTTAGTCATGCTCAGATTGGTGCTAAACATCCATTTCCCCCCTAAGTATCAGCTTGAGCAATGCACGTGGAATTCCCATTCAGTTCCTATTAAGTGTGGGATTTTTCTGATCTCTTTACTGCTGTCATTCTGGGGCCTAAGCCAGTGTCTGGTGCACAATAAGCACTTAAAAAATACTTACTGAATAAATGTGACAGGTGCTTAATATTCAAATAAATGATGTGGCATCATCATCATTTTAATGGCAAATCCAGTTGACTTGTGTGTGTGTGAAGCAAATGATAAAATGACATTCAATCCTCTTCAATCCGTGATGCTCAAATTCATTAGTTTCATGAGACAGTGATTAGACATTCTTCCACAGGTAGTTATGCAGCTAATAACCTGAGGAGGTGAGTGTAATTAAGGCACATCACTTTGGGGGAAGAAGCCAATGTCTTTTACTGTCTCTGCATTTATGTTCTATTCATTAAAACCTTACAGTCCATTAGCCCATTAATAATCACAGAATGGAAAAACTGATATATAGGTGATTCTGTAGTCCATATTTCTTTATTGGTTGACATCATTTAGCTATCCAAGTGAATAAATATTAAGCAACTGCCACAGCAGAATGCTTGTCAAAAAGGACAGTTTAAAAGTAGCCTAACAGTAGTAATTTATTTCTTCTATGCTCTTGCATTCTGGTAAAACCTAATACTTCATTAAAAGATATGATCAAGAACTAAAATAAAAATCACACTTGGGTCTCTTCATTCATTGTTATAGTTGTTATAATAAACTTAAATCTCAACTGAGTATTCTAGGCTACTTACATTTTTGTGTTGTTCTGGAGTATTTTATAGGCTAATCTATAGACACAAGTTTCCAACTTTTTGATTTTAATAGCTAATGCCAGTTGCAGTTCCTGAGGGGTCTGAAAACTTGCTATGGGAATATCACAAAGAGTTCAGAAAGATCACTCAGGCTCGTCAGCTTGGACAAAGACCCACTAGAAGGTGAAAAGGGAAGCTGGATGCGACATTTCAAAGAATGTGTTACGATGCTTTTAAGGAAAAAGTTAATGATCATATACATAAATATATAGACAAGAAGGAAAATTTTAAGAAGACACATGCCAAGCCACGGGTGGTGATTTCCTTTAGAAGAGCTAACACATTTGGCATCGTGGTGCTCAGGGATGTTTGAGTTTCCTGTTATACATGCATCTTTCTTGTTTCCGTGCTATCTTGTCCTTTTTGATCTCTTCACTTAATAATCCCCTCATTTCCATTATGTTGTTCTTGCCAAACAGCAATGACTCACTTAGTTTTGTTTTTCTTTTTTTAGTCTTTTTTAATTTTATTTATTCTAATTTGTTATGTATGACAACAGAATGCATTACAATTCATATTACACATATAGAGCACAATTTTTTCATATCTCTGGTGGTACACAAAATAGAGTTACACCATTTGTGTCATCATACATGTACTTTGGATAATGATGTCCATCTCATTCCAACAATCTTTCCAACTCCCATTTCCCCTTTCTTTCTCTCCCTCCCCTTTGCTCTATCTAGAGTCAGTCCAATCCTCCCTTGCTCCCTCGGAACCCCATCATAAATCAACATCTTTATAAAAGAGAAAACATTCGGCATTTGGATTTAGGGGATTGGCTTACTTCACTTACTATTATATTCTCCAACTCCATCCATTTACCTGCAAATGCCATGATTTTATTCTCTTCCATTGCTGAGTAATATTCCATTGTGTATGTATACCACATTTTTTTTATCCATTCATCTACTGACGGGCATCTAGGTTGGTTCCACATTTTAGCTATTGTGAATTGTGCTGCTATAAACATTGATGTGGCTGTGTCCCTGTAGTATGCTATTTTTAAGTCCTTTAGGTGTCCACCGAGGAGTGGGATAGCTGGGTAAAATGGGGATTCCATTCCCAGTTTTCCAAGGATTCTCCATACTGCTTTCCAGATGGGCTGCACCAATATGCAGACCCACCAGCAATGTATGAGTGTACCTTTTCCCCTTATCCTTGCCAACACTTATTATTGTTTGTATTCTTAATAGCTGCCATTCTGACTGGAATGAGATGAAATCTTAGAGTAGTTTTGATTTGCATTTCTCTAATTGCTAGAGATGATGAGCATTTTTTCATATATTTGTTGATTGATTGTATATCATCTTCTGAGAAGTGTCTGTTCAGTTCCTTGGCCCATTTATTGATTAGGTTGGGGGATTTTGTTGTTAAAATTTTTGAGTTCTTTACATATCCTAGAGATTAGTGGTCTATCTGATGTGCGTGTGGTAAAAAGTTGCTGCCAAGACATAGGCTCTCTATTCACCTCACCAATCATTTCTTTTACTGAGAAGAAGCTTTTTAGTTTGAATGCATCCCATTTATTAATTCTTGATTTCAATTCTTGCACTAAAGGAGTCTTATTAAGGAAGTCAGGGTCTAAGCCGACATGTTAGAGTTTGGGGCCTACTTTCTCTTTTGTTAGGCGCAGGGTCTCTGGTTTAATTCCTAGGTCCTTGATCCAGTTTGAGTTGAGTTTTGTGCATGGTGAGAGATAGGGGTTTAATTTCATTTTGTTGCATATGGATTTCCAGTTTTTCCGGCACCATTTGTTGAAGAGGCTATCTTTTCTCCAATGTATGTTTTTGGCATCTTTGTCTAATATAAGATAATTATAGGTTTGTGGGTTAGTCTCTGTGACTTCTATTCTGTATCATCGGTCTACTGGTCTATTTTGGTGCCAATACCATGCTGTTTTTGTTACTATTGCTCGTAGTATAGTTTAAGGTCTGGTATAGTGATGCCACCGGCTTCACTCTTCTTGTTCAGGATTGCTTTAGCTATTCTGGGTCTCTTATTTTCCCAGATGAATTTCATGACTGCTTTTTCTATTTCTATGAGGAATGCCATTGGGATTTTGATTGGAATTGCATTAAATCTGTATAGTGCTTTTGGTAGTATGGCCATTTTGACAATATTAATTCTTCCTATCCAAGAACAAGGGAGATCTTTTCATCTTCTTAGGTGTTCTTCGATTTCTTTTTTTAGCATTCTGTAGTTTTCATTGTAGAAGTCTTTCACCTCTTTCATTAAGTTTATTCCCAAGAATTTTTTTTTTTGAGGCTATTATAAATGGGGTAGTTTTCCTCTCAGAGGATTTGTCACTGATGTACAGAAATGCCTTTGATTTATGGGTGTTGATTTTGTGTCCTGCTACTTTGCTAAATTCATTTTCTAGTTCCACAAGTTTTCTGATGGAACTTTTTGGATCTTCTAGATATAGTATCATATTGTCAGCAAATAGTTGTAATTTGAGTTCTTCTTTTCTTATCTGCTTCCCTTTAATTTCTTTCGTCTGTCTAATTGCTTTGGTCAATGTTTCAAGAACTATGTTAAATACAAGTAGTGAAAGAGAACATCCAGGGCTAGGGATGTGGCTCAAGTGGTAGTGCGCTCGCCTGGCACGCGTGCGGCCCGGGTTCAATCCTCAGCACCACATGCAAACAAAGATGTTGTGTCCGCCGAAAACTAAAAAATAAATATTAAAAAATTTTAAAAAAAAGAAAGAGAACATCCATCCCTGTCTTGTTCCAGTTTTTAGAGGGAATGCTTCAATTTTTCTCCATTTAGAATGATGTTGGCCTGGGGCTTAGCATAAATGGCTTTTACAATGTTGAGATATGTTCCTGTTATCCCTAGTTTTTCTAGTGTTTTGAACATGAGGGGGTGCTGTAATTTGTCAAATGCTTTTTCTTCATCATTTGTCAAATGATCATATGGTTTTTATCTTGAAGTCTATTGATGTGATTAATTACATTGGGATGGACCCCACTGGATTATGGTGCATGATCTTTTTGATATGTTTTTGTATTCGATTTGCCATAATTTTATTGAGAATTTTTGCATCTATGTTCATTGGAGATATTGGTCTGAAGTTTTCTTTCTTTGATGTGACTTTGCTGGTTTTGGAATCAAGGCGATATTGGCCTCATAGAACTAGTTTGGAAGTGCTCCCTCTTTTTCTATTTTCTAAAATAATTTGAGGAGTATTGGTATTATTTCTTCTTTAAAGGTCTTATGGAACTCAGCTGTGTATCCATCTGGTCCTGGGCTTTTCTTGGTTGGTAGGCTTCTGGTGACATCTTCTATTTCATTGCTTGAAATTGATCTATTTAAATTGTGTATATCATCCTGATTCAATTTGGGCAAATCATGACTCTAGAATTTTGTCGATGCCTTCAATATTTTCTATTTTATTGGAGTACAAGTTTTCAAAGTAATTTCTAATTTTCTTCTGTATTTCTGTAGTGTTTGTTGTAATATCTCCTTTTTCATCACATATATTAGTAATCTGAGTTTTCTCTTGCCTTCTCTTTGTTAGGATGGCTAAGGGTTTGTCAATTTTATTTATTTATTTTTTTTTTTTTGAAGAATCAACTTTTTGTTTTGTCAACTTTTTCAATTGTTTCTTTTGTTTCAATTTCATTGATTTCAGCTCTGATTTTAATTATTTCCTGTCTTCTATTGCTTTTGGTATTGATTTGTTCTTCTTTTTCTAGGGCTTTGAGATGTAATTTTAGGTTATTTATTTGCTGACTTTTTCTTCTTTTAAGGAATGAACTCCATGCATTGAACTTTCCTCTTAGTACTAACTTCATAGTGTCCCAGAAATTTTGATATGTTATATCAGTGCTCTCATTTACCTCAAAGAATTTTTTAATCTCTTCCTTGTTGTGTTTTGCAATCCATTGTTCATTCAATAGTATATATTTTTGGTTTCCAGATGTTGGAGTAGTTTTAGTTTTATTTTATCATTGATTTCTAATTTCATACCATTATGATCTGATAGACTGCAGGGTAGTATCTCTACGTTTTTGTATTTGCTAAGAGTTACTTTGTGGCATAATATATAGTCTATTTTAGAGAAGGATGCTGAGAAGAAAGTATTCACTCATTGAAGGATAAAATATTCTATATATGTCAGTTAAGTCTTAGTTATTGATTGTATTATTCAGTTCTATAGTTTCTTTGTTCAGCTTTTGTTTGTAAGATCTATCCAGTGGTAAGAGAGATGTTGTGGTATATTTGACTCTTGAACTTCAGAAGAGTTTGTTTGATGAACACAGATGCTTCCTTGTTTGGGGCACATATATTTATAGTTGTTATGTCTTGTTGGTATATGGTTCCCTTGAGCAATATGAAATATCCTTTTTTATCCTTTTTGATCAACTTTGGCTTGAAGTCTACTTTATTTGATATGAGGGTGGAAACCCCTGCTTGTTTCCACAGCCCATGTGAGTGGTATGTTTTATCCCAACCTTTCACCTTCAGTCTGTGGATGTCTTTTCCTATAAGATGAGTCTCTTGGAGGCAGCATACTATCAGGCCTTTTTGTTTTTTTAACCCAATCTGTTAGTCTATGTCTTTTGATTGGTGAGTTTAAGTCATTAATAATCAGGGTTATTATTGAGACATGATTTGTATTCCCAGTCATTTTTGTTTATTTTGGTATTTAACTTGACTTGGTTTCTCCTTTGATTAGTTTTTCCTTTAGTATAATACCTCCTTGTGCTATTTTTTACTTCCTCTTCATGGAATATTTTGCCGAGAATGTTCTGTAGTGCAGGCTTTTTAGTTGTAAATTCTTTTAACTTTTGCTGATCATGGAAGGTTTTTATTTCATCGTCAAACCTAAAGCTTAATTTTGCTGGATGTAAGATTCTTGGTTGGCATCCATTTTCTTTCAGAGGTTGGTGTATGTTGTTCCAGGATCTTCTAGCTTTCAGGGTCTGTGTTAAAAATTCTGCAGGTATTCTAATTGGTTCCCCCCATATGTGATCAGATTCCTTTCTCTTATGGTTTTTAAAATTCTCTCCTTATTCTATATGCTAGGCATTTTTCAAAATCTGTTGTGATTTTGAACATTTGGCATTCAGTAAGCCTCTTGTATTTGGTTTCCCAATTCACTCTTCATACTTGGGAAATTTGCTGATATTATTTCAGTAAATAAATTATTCATTCTTTTGGTTTGGAACTCTATGCCTCTCTCTATCCCAATAACTTTTAAATTTAGTCTTTTTATGTTATCCCATATTTCTTGAATGTTTTGCCAATGGTTTCTTACCATCTTCACTGTGTGGTCTACATTCTTTTCAAGATTATATATTTTGTCTTCATTTCTGAGGTCCTGTCTTCCAAGTGGTCTAATCTGTTGGTGATGCTTTCAATTGAACTTTTAATTTGGTGTATTGTTTCTTTCATTTCAAGGATTTCTGTTTGATTTTTTTAGAACCTGTATCTCCCTATTGAAGTAATCTTTTGCTTCCGGTATTGGCTTATGTAGCTCTTTATTGAAGTGATATTTTGCTGCCTGTATTTGCTCTCTTATGTCATCCTTTAATTCACAGAATATTTTAATTATGTACATCCTGAACTCCTTCTTTGAAATTTTATTGGCTGTGCTGGCCATGGATTCTAATAATTTAGCATCTTGTTTAGTTTGGGGCACTTTCTTCTCTTGTATTTTCATGTTGTTCTGAGAAACTGATGACTCCATTTTTTAAAAAAGCTTCTACCTCAAAGCCTGTCCAAGGAAGGGGGCATGACCCTTGTCCTTGGAAAAACTCACAGAACACTCCTAGGCACATACCCACCCTGCTGAGTTGTTTGTCTGCAGATAACAGGAGAGATCTGAGGCGCCAGGTGACCCTGACTCAGGCTAGGTGAGGACCCATAGCAACCCCCTAGCAACCACCAATCAGCATGAGACAGGGAAAATACCTGGGATGACAGATGACCCCCCCATGGTTGATAACATGTTGGCAAACCATGTAGTTTAGCACCCCTCGTGGCTTAAACCAATCAGTTCAAAGGAATCCCCCTCTTATACTAACCAATCACCCCTACCCAACTTGTTCCCGCCAGTGAATGTGCTAATCAATGCTAAGAGTTGTTGTTTGATTTTCCCGCGGTGTGAAATGATTTGCTGTGTGATGTTGTAACGCATAGAGTATCCCCAAAAACCTATAAAATCTCACTGAACAAAGGACCGGGACTCACTTCCTGGGACTGCTGCATTAGGAATGGTTGTGAGTACAGGCTCGAGCTTGCAATAAAGACTCTGTGTGATTGCATTAGATTCGGCTCCTAGAGGTCTATTGGGGTCCCATGAATCTGGCATTACAGTTCACGTATCTTCCCTTCTAGCTCTGTGAATCAGAAGCATTACCATTTTACCCTATAGGCTTCTAGGGCCCCTGCAAGGTACCAATACCTCTCCTTTGAGGGGAAGAACAATGTTAATAGATCCCAATACATTCAATATATAATTTTAGACCTAATAGTTGCTGTTAAGACATTTACAGTTTGGTCACAGTATACAGAAATGGTGAATTTGATTATTATCTACAATATAAACAGTAGGTTTATAGTTTATGATGATGGACAAAGAACCAGGAGTGAGGTGTAAGATGCTAGGCTGAGGAGGTAGGAGGTGAGAATATAGTTATTATAACTTAGAAAGTGTGAAAGAGGAATCTTAAGAAGGTTAGCAGCAGAAGAGAGAGGAAGTAATTTTGGGTAGACAAGTAAGTGGGAAGATAGTAGAGTACATGAAACAAACACGCATATATATTAAGAAAAATAAAAAATGTTAAAAATAGGAGAAAAAGGAAAAAAAAAGAATATACAACACAACTGTAATATACTATTCAGACATCCCAAGCATCAGTATCCTAATTCATGTAAAGTACTTGGTTTCGCAGATGTTGGGGATGTGAGAGCAGAAGAACAGGACACTTGGAGGTGGCATATGGCACTCATCAATCCCAATGGGATACTATACCTCAAGGATCTCCTTTGGGGCCTGCTCGTGTGATATGGGCAGGGTCTTCTCTCCTCCCCTCGCCTGTAGACCTCACAGTCCCTGGCCTCTAAACTAGTCTCTAAAGTGTATCTTCCTCGCCCTCTCCCTTTCTACTTCCTAATCAGGAACCTTTCTCTCCAGGGGTCCTGTGAGTTGCACTCTGATGGCTGCACACCTGTCGTGGAGGGCTATTCTATGTTGGGCAGTTGCTGTGCCAAGTTCGCCACTGCTGGGGGATGGAGGCAATTAGAAACTATGGGTACCTGTCTATCCGGTGTTCCAAACTAGTAGTTGTCCCAACTAAAGATGGTGATTGTTAAGGTCTGTAAACAAGTCAAGATGGCGCCTGGCATTTTGCCAGAGGGAGTGGTTTGTGAAGTAACGCCAGCGAGCCATTAAGTGTGGAGATTCCTTATTGGTTGACTGCTGTATCTAGTTTATGTTAATTAAGATAAGATGTGTGGAATGTATATATACCCCTCCTTTCCTACAATAAACGGCTCCCACTCCTGCTGTATCAATGTACACAAGTTGCTCATCACCCCCCGGCTATTTTGCCCAGCCAGCGGGGCTGCGACAGGTGATGGAGGTGACTCAAGATGGAGGCAGCTGCTTTCAGTGATGGGGTGTCCGGTTGGGTGGGGGGAGCCGGGCAATGATGTTATGTGATGCATTCAGAGATGAGCTCTGTGGCGTGCATTGTTGCAGCTGTTGAATTTGTTCAGAGCCCGTGATGTCCCCTGGTGCAGGCAGGCCACTGCATGTAAGAGGCTATGGCAGTAGCTACCAGGTCCCAAGATGGAGGCAACCAGGGGAGCCCTGCATTGGTAGATATGGGTCCACATGGGAGCGGTGGCCAGAGTTCCCGCATGTGGGTAGTGGCTGAGTGTCCTTTGCAGGAGCGGCATCTGGGAATTCTGCGCAGGTGCTGATGCTGGTGGGTCCTGCTAAGACACCCAGAGACCTGCAGGGTGAGTAGTCAGGAGTGGAAGTCCTGTTCCAACGCTGAGGCCCGGGGCCCTGCGCAGCACAGTGGCTGTGATTCCTGAGCCGGAGCAGCTGTGGTGGGTCCTCTCCTACTCTCAGCAAAGCAGTATTCCCACTAGCTGAGAACCGGGTCACAGAGCGACACAGAGCGACACAGAATGCTGCCTCCCTCTGGCCCACCATCTTGGATCTCAGCTGTTTCTTAAATAAGAAAAGAAGAGCACTTATTTCTCTTTCCTCCCCCATGGGTCACCTACCTAAGTAACAAGAGGCTTGGGGTGGGGGGCGGTTGCCAGGGTTTCCCGGAGCAGAGGGTGCACTGCTGCACCAGGACCTCTCCCTTCTGCACCTCTGACAAGGATCTTTCTTGGCCATGTGTTTCCTTAGTCCCCTGCACGTTTCCCCTCGTGCTTCTCTCCCTGGCCTGATCTCAGAGTCCACTTTCTTTTCACCCTTTGCGCTGTCCTGTCCTCTGTGCTATCACTGGGCCTGTTTGGCGTCCATTCCCTTTTCTCAGAAAACAGAAGCCCGTGCTTCATCCCACGTGGGTCTGATGCAAAACTCAGGCTCTTTCTACCATCCAGGGCTTGTTCTGTAAGAGCAGCCTCCTCGGGAACAGGGTGAAGAGGAAGGCGAGATGTCTTAGGTTAGGAGTGAGTGGGGGGCACTAAAAAAAGTCATGCGAAGTCTTAGAGGTTGAGGGATGGGGTTGTGGCTCAGCAGTAGAGTGCTTGCCTACCATGTTTGAGGCCCTGGGTTCAATATTTAGCACCACATAAAAAAAATAAAAGTATTGTGTACAATATTTAAAAAAAAAAATCTTAGAGGTTGAGCAGGGTTACACTAGGGTGAATGAGAAGGGATTTAGAGTCCCACAGGAGGCTGCTATGGCTCCAGCCATCCCATACCTTCCCTAATCACCACAAAAGCAGTCGTATGCCAGGTGGAAAGTGCGGGTAGAGGCTTGAGATTTGAATCCTGCCTGCTGTGCTCCCCGCTCTGTGCAATTTAACCTGTCTGAGTCTCAGTGTCTGTATACTGGAACCTCATCTGTGTAATGGCTGAAATGAAGCACTCTAGTGGGCTATTGTGAAGACTAAATGAGATGTCTAAGATGTGTTGAATAAACAATCAGTACTCTGTTTCCTTTTTTGTTTTGTCCTGGAAATTTATGATTGAGGTATGCAATCAATTATTGCCTAAAATAATTACTCCCGAAGGCTAAAGATGGGCATTGGTATTCCAGCCACCCGAAGCCTCAGTTTTCGTATTTCTCATTTAGCGTTTCTCTCGCCCTGTGGCATTTCATTTCTCTTTAGAGAAGACAGCAGCCCTCATCTCCCAGGAGTGATTGTTTTAGATATGATTTCAGCCCCTTGTGATAACATGGATTAGATCTGGCTGGATTTTGGCAAACGTAACGGTTCCATCTGCCCAGTGTCACACTTCAGACCTGGCCTCCTGCAGCCGTTTCTTCTTTAAGCTATCCACAAGGATGGACTAGGGGCAGCAGTGTTAGCATAGCTGACCTGTTGGTTCAGATGGGCTCCTGGTCCCCAGTGGGCCAATGAGGGACTTTCCTTGAAAAACTGAGAACCAGACTGAGAAGAAGAAGCAGATACACATTCCAGAAAAGAAGCTGTGGACTTTGGGATGCTCCCAGTCACCACACAGGGAAGTCCAACTCTCAGAAAAGGGGAGACCATGAGAAGACTCAAGGAAGTAGACCAGATTTACAGAGAAGCAGGACAATAATGCTTATGGAATATGAGTCTCTGAATGTAGTTGTCCCTAAGGTCTAACCACATCCCTCTCTTAAAACTGCAATACCTTGGAGTTCTTATAATAAACACAGGAGCTTCTTTACAATAGCTTCCCATCACTTACCACCAAAAGACACATCCAAGCTGTTAGAAATCTCCATTCTATTATTTCCTGTTAAATACATCTGTCCATCAGTGGCATTCCATTTCTCTTTATAGAGGAACCACAGCCACCATCTGCTAGAGGCAATGTATTTTAGGCAGGACTTCAGAATTTCATAGCAACACAAATTAATTCTTCTCAGTAGATATATTCAGTGTGAGAAAAAATAAAGCTATCTTGGTGCCCTCCATAAAAATCAACTGCCATCCAACCTGCAGCTTGCCACAACACAGGACCCCAGACAATGAAGACAAAATATATAACCTTGAAAACAATATAGACCACACGGTGAAGATGATAAGAAACCATGAGCAGAACATTCAAGAAATATGTGCTAGCATGAAAAGAACAAATTTAAGAGTTATTGGGATAGAGAATGGCATAGAGTTCCAAACCAAAAGAATGAGCAATCTATTTACCTGAATTACCCAAGATACTAGTTTTCAGATTTCTAATGTCCACTCAAATACCAGAGTTGATGGAATTGAGTGAGCTGCAGACATGGCAATTTTAGGAACCATCCCAGGGTTTTTGTTAAACAGAGTTTGTAATTTGATGGTCCAGATTTAGACCTGAGGCTCACAGTTTGGCTGGTCCCTCAAAGCATGAGGGAAAGAGCAGTACCAAACTCCAATCTAAAGGGTTGGAGTCACCTAGTGATGGACAGATGGAATATTTCAGGGATGCCCCCCAAAATGAGAGAGAGAGAGCAAAGGTAGAGATTAACGTGTACAGAGTGGACCAGAGAGTGCTGGGTGGACAGCATCAACTTCAGTGACAAGAAGTAGTGGGAAATGAAGCTGGGCTAGGGGGCAGGGGTCGGTGGAAGTGTGGAGAGCTCTTGAGCCATCGTGAGGTGTGTCCAGTATGGCAGTCATGCTCAGCTTCCAGACAGCCACTTCCACACGGGGTGCCCACAGCATTTACTACTGTGATAAAGCACCGGCTTCCCAAAAGTCCCTTCCACTTTGCCTTCCTTCTACTTTTCCACGTCCATTCCCCAAACAGTAACACTGCAGTCAGCCTAAAGAATGATGGTCAAGTCAGCTCTCTCCCCAGTATAAAGGCTTCCCACCACCAGAGAACTAAACCCAAACTCCTCACATGACCTGCTGCTGCTACCTGGCCACCCGCCCCTGGGCACCAGCCTCCAGTCTGCCACCTGACTCCAGTACCCAGTGCCTTCCCCAACTCAGAGCCTTTCCCCAGCCCTGCCTTTGCCCTGCCAAGCTCCTCATTCAGCACTTCTTATGACTCTTGTGCTGACGTCACCTCCTCAGAGTTGGTACTCCTCTGTCCCTACTAAGGTTATTCATCGGCCCTCCTTCCGGTCTTCACCACAGGCCCTGCTGTTTTCCTTCAACACACTTGTCACCACCCACGTGTCTGTGTGTCCAGCCCCCAGCCCAACGGGATGTAAGCACCAGGTGGAAGGACTTCTACTGAGTACTTGCTCTGAGTGTTTATGATCCCACCCCAAATTCACGTGTGAAATCCTAATGCCCCAGGTGGTGGTTTCAGACAATGGCACTTTAGGGAGGTAATTAGGTGTGGCCGGGTGGGAGGTGGGACATGAAACAGGGTTAATAGAGCTCCCTCAGTCCTTCCTCCACGAAGATTCAGAAGGCACCATCTATGAACCAGGAAGGGAGCTCTCATCAGACACCAGATCTGCCAGCACCTTGACCTTGGACATCCCAGCTTCCAGAATCATAAGAAATAAATTTATTTATAAACTACCCAATTCGTGGTGTTTTCATATAAAATCCTGAACAGACTGACACTGCTCTATTCCCAACACCTAGAAAAATGCCTGAAAGTCAAGATATATTCAACAGTAGTCCAGGCAAATACACTGAAGAGCCTCCATTAGGAGGCTGTGGATCAAAGCCATAAATAAGAATGAAATTAGGTCATTTGCAGGAACACAGATGGAACTTGAGACCATTGTGTTAACTGAGACAAGCTGAATTCAAAAAGTAATGAGTCATAGGTTTTTTCTCCTATAAGGAAGCTAGAGAGGAAAAAGGAAAAGAATCTCATAAAAATTGAAGGGAGATCAGTAGAGAAAAAAGATCAGGGGGAGGGAGAAGGAGAGGGAAAAAGGAAATACTGGGGAGTGATTTTAGCCAAATTATATTGCTATGTTGTATGCAGATATGAATGTATAACAATGAATCCCACCACTATGTGCAATTATAATGCACCAATTAAAAAATACAGAAAATAGGGAGGACCTTTAATATCTCCTAGCTGCTACTGTATGTATGATGACTCTCCCTATTCAGATCCTTTTTAAGATAGTATTTTCAGTATTTTGGCTTCAATGTTTTTGTTATGATAATGGATTTAATTAAACTAATGATGTCTGACTTCCAACTGTCTCAGACCAGTCTACTAACCTTTTCCTGGCAGTGGAAATAGCTCTAGAATATGAGAAAGCATTCACAATTATTCTGGCAAAAAGAGTTAATTAACAGTGTACTTGATCACACCTTTGAGTGCTAATATATCAGAGCTGGATGTCATTTTCATTAATATGCTCCAGTATTATATTTCTTAAGACTGAAAGAATGTTGCTAATGGGAGAGAGGAAGAGATCATTTTCTTGCTGAACAATGTCCACATGATTAAGTGCTCAGACTGTGGTAAAAAATGAATGCAGCAACCTTTAAATCCTTTCCACATAGACAAATGAATGTATTTTTCATAATAACGTCGCTGCCACCCAAGGCAGCGCAGGAGATCACAGAGCCTTTGCCTGTGAGTGTCAGACTCACAATGCAACGTGCCAAGCAGGGAGAGGCTTCGGCACCTCGATAAACAAGCTAAAATAGTATCATCTGCACTGCATCATTGGTGCACTGGGAGCCTGCAGATGGTTCCAAAAATTCCTCAAGATAAATCCATTATGAGCCCAGAAGGAACCGCTATCAATACACTGAATTCTGGTCTCATCTGATTCTGGTTCCTAACAGGTAACGCATGGTTTCTTGGACTCACACTGAGAGGAAAATCCCACTTCTGATTCCAACTGGAGGTGTTGACATTAAAGTCTGTCACCAGCATCGAAGCCCCATCCTAATAGCAAAATTCTTGTTCTTCACTTTCAGTTTTAATTGCATATTTAATCATCAGAACTGTGAACCGCTCATGGTCAGGGAGACAGGAAAACTGAAGTATACTTAATGTGTCCAACAGGGACGAGCAAAGATTCAGCACTGGAAATGCAGAGGATAAAATCTCAGAACCAAACAACAGGAAAAAAAAAAAAGAAAGAATAAGAAGGTGGATCAATCTCCCCGCACCCACAGTGATGATCACTACCACTGCTCCTTATTGAGAGAAGTCTAAGATAACTTTGTGCTGGGGCTATGCATGGATGAAATTAAATTCAGGTAAAAGCCATTTAAGCAGAAGGCCATTTGTTTCATCCATCTTTTCCCAGCAGGCAAATTTGCTAAAGTGTATTACCACCTAGAAAAAGAATCAGGTTTTTAATGATGTTTTTTAAAATCCCTTAAATTACAGGAATCTTATCTCTCAGCTTTCTGCACCTAATCATTTAAAATGCCCCAAGTCTAGAGCAGATCTGAGCTGGGACTAAAACCAAACAAAAAACAAATACACTGAGTATGAAATTTTCCTCTAAAACCCCAATTAAACTGAAACAATTTCATTTTTCTGAGCTTATGTTTATTCATTTATTCACTCAACAGACACTTAATGGGTCCTTATGTGCCAGGTAACAACACAGACCAAAGCCTCTGCCTTGGCAAAACTTCAATTTTGGAAAGAGAGAGAGACACACAATAACCATAATAATTAACTGGAAAGTGCCAAGTGCTTTAGAACAAGATGTGGGGGGGGGTGAGGGAGGGAGAGAAAAATGGATGGAGGGAGGGAGAGAGGGGGAAGGGAGGGAGAAAAGGAAGGAGGGAGGGAGAGAAGGAAGGAGGGAGGGAGAGAGGGAGAAGGGAGGGAGGGAGAGAGAGATATTTAGAAAGCAAGCAATGGAACAAGAATCGTGAAGGGAAAAGTCAGGTGCAGCTCACAATGGGCAGTAAGCTGTCTATTGCTGTGTGACAGGTCACCCAGAGTCTCAGCAGCTGAAAACAGCAAGCACTGATTTTCCCAGAGTTTGCAAGAGACAGAAGCCCAAGAGCAGCCTTGCTGGGTGACTCTGGTTCAAGGTCTCCCATAAGGTTGTTGCCAAGATGCCAGTCAGGACTGCCACCATTTTTAGGCTCAACTGGGACCAGGAAATCTGCTTCTAAACTCCTCACATTGTTGCTGGCAGGCCTTAGTCATCTGCCAGCTCCTGGCCAGAGATATTATTCTTTGGGTTATTATTATTATTATTATTATTATTATTATTGGTCTCTTACATGCTATCTTTTTTAGTAATTCTTAATGTTTAGTTGGACTTTCCTCGTGAACCAAAGCACGTGCTTTCAAGAGTGTCAACCTGCTATCAGAGTACGGTCACCATTCAGTGAGGGCACCTGCTGGCAGAATACCATGCGAGGCCCTGGACTCATGTGGGTCACAGGACGTAAGTAGCAAACATTATAAGTAGCAATCATTTCACTGTGTAGCTGAGCAAACAGAGGCAGGGATGTGAAGGTTTGCCCAAAGTTACATAGATAAGAACTGTTGACACTGGGACTTCAAAACATACCATGATATCTCCTTTAAAAAAAAAATGTGTCTACTTTCCATAGAAGGGGACTTATTTTCCTTTGAGTAATTCATCCCAACTGAGCCATTAGCAAATGAATAATTGTTACACAAACAAAAAACAAACTTCCAGCAGTTGATTCTCTTATTCACTCAGTTTTAGATAGATGGATACATACATAGATACATACATATGTATCAGTACACACATAATCAACATAACTATGTGTGTAAACATGTACACACATGCATAATCAGCAAGATTCAGGGAGATGAAGCAAGATATTCAAATACTTGGGAGATATTAAAGTCCTGCAACAAGAATTTTCAATTAAAAAGGCTCAAGCTTAAAAGAAATTGAGCTCATAATTCATTGTGAAAGAAGAGATATGAAACCTCATACCATTTTTAAAGAACACTTTTGTGGTGACAAGTACAATTTGAAGGATCTCATCAAAGATAAATGCTTCTTGATGATGAAACTTAACTTTCTAAACAGCTGGCTGGGATGTGGCATTGCTATCAAGTAATTATTTTAATTGTGATATTTTTCTGGGATCACCGTGGCAAAATAAAAACATAAAACAGGCCCAACTATGGGGACTGCTTCTTTTTTTTAAGAATTTTTTAGTTGTCAATGGACCATTATTTAATTAATTGGTTTATTTAAAAGCATTCAACAAAATACAGCACCCCTTCATGTTCAAAACACTAGAAAAAATAGGGATTACAGAAACATATCTCAACATCGTAAAGGTTATCTGTGCTAAGCCCCAGGCCAACATTATTCTAAATGGAGAAAAATTGAAGTATTCCCTCTAAAAACTGGAACAAGACAGGGATGTTCTCTTTCACTACTTGTATTTAACATAGTTCTTGACAGAGCCATTAAACAGACAAAAGAAATTAAAGGGAAACAGATAGGAAAAGAAGAACTCAAAATTAGCACTGTTTGCTGACAATATAATTCTATACCTAGAAGACCCAAAAAGTTCCATCAGAAAACTTCTAGAACTAGTAAATGAATTCAGCAAAGTAACAGGATATAAAAACAACACCCATAAATCAAAGGCATTTCTATATATCAGTGACAAATCCTCTGAAAGGTAAATGAGGAAAACTACCCCATTTACAATAGCCTCAAAAAAAAAATACTTGGGAAACAACAAAAGAGGTGAAAGATCTCTACAATGAAAACTACAGAACCCTAAAGAAAGAAATCAGAGAAGACCTTAGAAGATGGAAAGATCTACCTTGTTCTTGGATAGGCAGAATTAATATTGTCAAAATGACCATTCTACCAAAAGCACTATACAGATTAATACAATTCCAATCAAAATCCCTCATAGAAACAGAAAAGGCAGTCATAAAATTCATCTGGAAAAATAAGAGACCCAGAATAGCTAAAGCAATCCTCAGCAAGAAGAGTGAAGCAGGTGGCATCATTATACCAGACCTTAAACTATACAGAGTAATAGTAACAGAAATAGTATTGGCATGGTATTGGCACCAAAATAGACAAGTAGACCAATGGTACAGAATAGAGGACACAGAGACTAACCCACATAATTACAGTTGTCTTATATTAGACAAAGGCTCCAAAAACATATGTTGGAGAAAAGATAGCCTCTTCAACAAATGGTGCTGGGAAAACTGGAAATCCATATGCAACAAAATGAAATTAACCCTATCTCTCAGGCTGGGATTGTGGCTCAGTGGTAGAGCACTCGCCTAGCACAGGCAAGAACCGGGTTCGATTATCAGCAGCACATAAAAATAAAGACATTGTGTTGTGTCCTTCTACAAAAAAAAAAAAAAAAGATTCATTCATATTCTCTCTCTCTCTCTCTCTCTCTCTATCTATCTCTCTCTCTCAAAAAAAAAAAAAAAAAGCCTATCTCTCACGATGTACATGTACAAAACTCAAAGTGGATCAAGGACCTAGGAAATAAACCAGAGACCCTATATCTAATAGAAAAAAAAGTAGGCCTGATCTCCAACATATTGGATTAGATCCCAACTTCCTTAATAAGACTCTAATAATGCAAGAATTAAAATCAAGAATTAATAAATGGGATGGAGTCAAACTAAAAAATTTCTTCTCAGCAAAAGAAACAATCAGTGAGGCGAATAGAAAGCTTACATCTTGGGAGCAAATTTTTACCCCTCACACATCAGATAGAGCACTAATCTCTAGGGTATATAAAGAACTCAAAAATCTAAGCACCAAAAAAGAAAAAAAAACAAAAACAATAAGCCAATCAATAAATGGGCCAAGGACCTGAATAGACACTTTTCAGAAGGTGTTGTACAATCAATCAACAAATATATGAAAAAAATGCTCATCATCTCTAGCAATTAGAGAAATGCAAATCAAACTACTCTAAGATACCATCTCACTCCAGTCAGAATGGCAGCTATTAAGAATACAAACAACAATAAGTGTTGGCAAGGATATGGAGGGAAAAAGGTACACTCATACATTGCTGGTGGGGCTGCAAATTGGTGCAGTCAATATGGAAAGCAGTATGGAGATTCCTTGGAAAACAGGGAATGGAACCACCATCTGACCCAGCTATCTCACTTCTCAGTCGATAACCAAAGGACTTAAAAATAACATACTACAGGGACACAGCCACATCAATGTTTAAAGCAGCACAATTCGCAATAGCTAAATTGTGGAACCAACCTAAATGTCCTTCAATAGATGAATGGATAAAGAAAATTTGGTATATATACACAATGGAATATTACTTAGTAATAAAAGAGAATAAAATCATGGTATTTGCAAGTAAATGGATGAAGAATATAATGCTAAGTGAAGTTAGCCAATCCAAAAAAAAAACAAATGCCTAATGTTTTCTCTGATATAAGGAGGCTGATTCATAGTGGGGGGGGGGGGAATATTGTAATGCATTTCACTGTCACATATAACAAATTAGAAAAAAATATTTTTTATAAAAGAATTTTTTAGTTGTCAATGGACCTTCACTTAATTAATTGATTTATTTATATGGGGTGCTGAGAATCAAACCCAGTGCCTCATATATGCTAGGTGAGTGCTCTCCCACTGAGCTACAACCCCAGCCCTGCAGACTGCTTCTTGTTCTAAGTCTTTATTGACAACTCTCCATAAATGGCTCATAGCTCCACTCACTCACAATTCCTGAGTCAAGAGAATCAATAACTCCCAGACAGAAATGGCTTTATGAGCACAACTCTGATTGTGTGCTCACGTCTAAAGCAGCAAAGGCTGCAGATGAATCGTCAGTTTCAACTTTCCAAAGCAATTTTCCCTTTAAATCATTTTCAGGGGCTATCAATTAAAGGTACAGTTATATCAGTGCAAAGACAGCAACAGGAAGCTGAGAATTCACAGGAAGGTAATGTCAGGGAGACCTGATGCACGGTGTCAGTCAGCAGACCCCTCAGGGGTCCCAGGCCTGATCCTGTGAGACACAGGGAGGTGAGACACTGAGTCAAGTTAGCACCATGCCAAGAGGAAGAACTTCGCCAATGGAAGAGCTGGCTTTGATTCTGGCCCATCCATTCACTCATGTGTGGGGCTTAGCAAATGACCACACCTCCCTTTGATTTGGTGGTGTCATCTGGAGCACTGTCATAATATAAACTCTTGTAGGGGATGTTTGTGGGGATTAGAAAATAGATAAGGTGCCCAGCCCTTAGAATATACTTCATAAACAGGAAGGATTGTCAAGCTTTCCCTGTTACCATCTGCATCATGATCTTGGTCTTCTTCACTGTCGTCTCCTCCCTCACTGGGCTATGCATCAAATACTGTTGTGCATCTTGACTGTGCCAGGCAACGAGCTAGGCTGTGGGGAGCATGAGCAGTCCATGAATCAGGTGAGGTCTGATGGCAGGGGGGCCACTGTGCTTCCTGAGTTGGGTGCGGAGGCTGGGGTTGCTCATTTGACCACTATCCTTCACAATTCAGATAATTGCTGCATTTATGTGATATCCTGCATTGTATCAAAGAGACACTTAGCATGCTGCCTGGCAATAAACTATACCCCCAAAGGAAAAAGATGAATAGTCTTCTCATAGATCTAGCATGGTGCAGTTGGTGGCAGGGTCAACATTTGCAGGGCATATTATGAAGAAGTAACTATATATTTCGCCATACTCACCCCTCTCCTCTGAGTGGTCGACCCTGGCTTTCAAAATCCCTTAACAGCTGTTGCACAGATTCAAAAATTCTTGATCACTTTTTGGCTGATAAAACTTAGCCCAGTACAACTTAAAACTCCAATCTTATATTCAGTTCAAGTTCAGCTGCACTAGAGCCTGCTAGCCTGTGGACAGAAGTGTCTGCATCGGGGGGAAGGGCACAGATAGCTCTTCACCGGCCTCCACAGCAATGAGGCATGGGGTGTGAGGGGCAGCACCTGGGCTCTCCACCCTTGTCCTCACTGCCTCCTGACTATCGTCTAATGGCCATCATTGCTCCTCTGATGGGCCATAGAGGTCTGGGTGCTTTGCAAGGGGTTTGGAGCCTTCGCAGGATACCCTGTTCTAACTACCACTTCACTCAGGATTTGTGCCATCGGCTGCCCTCACGGGAAGATATCAGGAGGACAAAGCAAGCCCGAGGTCCTTACTGCTGAAGGGATGGGGGAGAAACTCCCACATCTCTGCTGCATCACACGCTGGAAGTGCAAGGTCACCCCAGGCTCAGCTCATGAGTTTTACCAATCCTTTCAGCTCCCTCTTCAGGTAAGTAGAGGCACAAAACCGAATGTCCAATGCTCAAGAGCATTACCACCCCACCCCACCCCCGCCCCACCACCCCCGGGGAAATATAGCCACGCTCTTCTTCTAAATGCTTCCCTCTAGCAACAATTTTCTCATATCTCACTTGTTTGGACCAAGGAAAGAACATGATGGTACGGGGCGGCTCTTGTCTTCACTTTGGATCTTAGGCAAAATTGCAGCTAAGCAATAAAACTAGCTTTCTTTTCTATAAAATGGGAGATAATAAAGTCTCCCTCTTCCTGGGGATCAAATGGAACAAGAGACAATATAGAGAAAATATTTAATTGATTCTTCCTATTCCATGAAGTGAGGGTGAAAATGTCATGGTGATTTGTCCAGGAGCTTAAATTGGACAATACTCCCTTCAGATCCCTGCAGAAGACAGCTCAAGTGCAGGAAAAGACGAGGTTGCTTCTGCCCTACTATTGCAACACCTGTAACTCCTGGATGCGTCCCACACTTCCTTGCCCCAGTGCAATCACATTCACCATGTGTCGGTGTTCACTTCAAACTGAAGATTGGATATAGAACCAGATAAACAGTAAAGGTTGAGAGGGGAAATGGTAGAGAGGGAAGAGAAAGTGGTTTATCAGAGTGATCTTGTCACTCATACGGATTGGATATCTCATCCTTAAGCAAAACCAAATGTGTTTAACTACATTATCCTAGTGAAAGTGTTTCAAGTAATTGAGAACCAGTAGAGGTAATGTTCTTTATGAAGTTCTATTTAAGACACCCATACACAGGGATCTCTCAACCAGTGGCTATTTGTTACAATTAAATAAATGAAATGAAGTGAAATAAAAACAAATGTGTCACTTTTTATCCTAAAAACAATCTTTCCCTTTTAGCAAAACTGCATATTGAATTATCTCATCCAATAGATAAAAATGATTTCCACCTTGAAAATAAACATTTGCTTCTGAAGATCATGTTATAGAAAATCAAATTACATGCTTGTTTTTATTATTAACAAGAATAAGTTTCAAAGCCCTGTACGCATTGCACCTGTCACTCTCCATATTCCACCATCAAATTTCCCTTTAAATCTCATCAAATAACTCCCAGAGCTATTGAAGAGGCAATAAGCAAGGTTATGACACACTGCTCACAGAGAGCTAAATGTCTTTCATATATCTTTAAGTGGTTATTAATCTCTGAATTAGTTTAGAATACATTAACCTTCAAGGTAAATTAGATCAATCAGGAAAATGACTCACAAGAGCTGGACTTTTTTTTGGGGGGAAGGGGGTGTTGTTTTCATAGCCAGTTTATATGTTAAGATGCGCCAGGTTTATTCATGACGTATCAGCCACCATGAACTACAGGGGCTCCCAGTTACAAGAAGGAGATTGTTATGATTGAAGTCTATTTCTCTCTGGAAAGTTGCCCACCTGGACAGGGAAACAGGATGAGCAGACATGGACAGAATGTTATCACATCAGCAGAGTTAAGCTGATTCAACTATCGCTAAGAGAAAACAGCTTATCTGGCCCCTGTTACCCCAGATAGCGGCATTCTAGATTTCCATGCCAGTCACTGGCAGAAAGAAGAGAGCAAGAATCGACACCTCTTTTAAAAAACGAATGCAAGTGGTCTTTAAAAGTCCTGAAGCAAGTGAACCCACAATCTCCAACATTTTCTTTAAAAAAAAATCTATCTGAAGAAAGTAATTTAAACTATATAAAAAAAGTCAAAAATAGGTGGCTATTTTCTATAATAGGTGTCTAACGGTAGTGATCCTCATTCAATAGGGTTTACACGGTTGGTGCTTCAGCTCATCATCACTCAGAATTCTGTTTCATTGCTCAATGAGTAAAAAGATATGGAACACAAAACTGGGCATGCAGGAAAGTGCCCCCCAGTTCTTAACCACCTCAATGACACCCATGGGAAAGACCAGGGCCCGGTGCTAAGGATTTTACCTGACACTTGACAGTTTGCTCTATGTGGTTACACATAATAAAATATGTATTAAATATGTAACTACACGTTATTATGATTCAGAGAAGACTCACCCCTCACAAGTATTACCATCTGGTGCTGATTCCAGCTGTGGTTATCAGCACCGAACATCCTAACTTAAAAGGTTTATTGAAAACAAAATCATAATGCTCCTTCCGAAGATTATTTCTTCTCTCTCTTCTTCAAAATCCCCATAGAAATAAAATATCAAAAAGAAGAAAAACTGCTGGAAGAATGTTTGGCAATGGTTTTCAGGACACAAAACTCTTAGGCTATGTCTCAAAGGAATTACATAACTACAATATCCAACCCTGGGAAAGGTATGGGGATAAATCTTAAGAAAAAAGATAGGAAGTAGGGTCTTCTACTAATCTCTTTATGAAAAGTTTCTTTTGTTAAAAAAAATCAGCAGTTCACAAAAATAAGAGCAATTTAAATAGCCATATCTTAGATGAACCTTCACTTTTTTGAAGATAAAATAACCCATTATTTTCTTTTCTTCTAGTTCCTCTTAAATTAGGAAAAATAAAAAGTGAGTTGGGGCTTTGCCGTATTTCATGCCGTTGAAGACAAATAATCATTTAATGATCTTGTTTCCAACATAAATACAGTGACTGACACAGCACACTGCAATTAAAAATAAACAGGACATTTACTTGAAATAAATCATATTTTAATTGGCATTTTAAGTGAAGGAATGTGAATCATGATGACAATATATTACTGCAGATTGTACTCTTTAGGCAAAATTTCATGCTACATTTCCTTGTTTGTTTTAACATTTGAGCCGATGAAACTGTTTTTATTTGAAAATAACTGTCCGTATTTTGTATTGGAAATATATTCGAGTAAACCCATCTTGCCAAATTCCTTCCTGCAATTGTTGGAGATGCTTCTCAGCGGCTCCAGTGTTTCTGTATGTCTGGTGGCAGATTTTGCCCCACACCATTTTTTCAAGGAAGTTAATATAGCAAAAGGCCTTGGAAGACAGAGCAGCTCTCTGCTCTGCAGAGGGCAGATTTGTCTCTTTACTAGCACAGGAAAGATTGCGTCCCCCTCTAGGCAAAGGTGAGGCTGGTTTGTCAGCAGTCACCTTAAAAGACTCTGGATGTTGAAAGCTTGGATTCCCCAGATGCAACACAACCCCCATCCAGTGCAGCATCTCCCCAACACTCCTGGGGAACTTGGGTGAAGGGGACCTGATGCTCACAGGAAGCTCCCATCCCCTGCTGTGCCTTGAGCAACAGGTGTGTGTTGTCTCTAACCCAGGAGTCCTGAGTTTTCTGCCAGCATTTAAGGAGCTATAGCAGTGTAAGTTGTTAGCTTGCAATCGCAGTCTTTGGAGTCTCTATCTTGTCAGAAAGGAGAGTGTTTTATGGAAAAGAAAAAAAGGAAGACATTGTTGATTAACCTGAAAGTGTTGCTGAATCAAATATCTTATCTTGAGAGTGAGCAGTTAAATTTCTCCAAGGCAGGCAAAAGTTACAGGATAGAGCATAACTGGGTTTCATTTCTGTTTCCTGCCCTAATATACAGAATGCATTTCTAATTCAGGGCTCTCCAGCTGTCAGAGTACTTATACATTATGGCAAAAATGGCTGTTCTGGAGAGATATATCTCTTGACACCTCAGATGGATGGACACTGTTTCCTATTTAGAAATGCACTGGCCAAGATCAAGATGCCCATCCATTACATACCAATCTTCCAGCCTGATTCAGAAAATTAGCTTGGGTGACATTAGTGGCTACAATTGCAAGGCTGGGTGAGGAGGCTGGAAAGGAGGAGGCAGATGAACGATGTTCAAGTGAACTAATGAACTGATAACCTTGTTCCTGTAGCGCTGGATAATATAAAGGTCTGGGATGCAGGGAAGATACATGGTCTGGTCTCTCACGCAGGGAAGGAGATTCCAGGGGTTACAAATCTTGACTCCCAGTGTTGTGTCTATTTATCAGTGCACTGTTCGCTCACTGAGGCCATTTTCCAGATTTATGTGCCTCAAGGTTACGGACTCCTAACCAGGAGAGTGATACCACTAATGAGTTTTCTCCCACTGCAAGACTTTGCCCTTCCTCCAAATGCCATAAATTCCAAAGATGGTCAACAGAAATTCATGCAGGGAGACACAGGGTATTTCTCGGCAAACTTGACCAAGTTACAAAATCAAGTTTCACCTTTGGCGCTGGACCTTGTTCTAGAAGCAGAGGATTCCTCCTTTTGGTCCTGTAAAACCCAGAATGTCCTAGCTATATCTCCCCTGTACCTGACACCTACCTGAGTCCCAGGACTTCAGGCCTGAGTTCTTATAGTACTATATGCAGAACAACTAAGGACAGCACATGGACTGTCCCTTTCTGCCCCAAGCCCAACTGCAAGCATAGCTCAACATTTAGGTGCATCTCTGCAAAGGGATCCAACTCACAGTGGTCTAAGAAGAAACATTTATTTTGTTGAGCTATCACAAGGAAGTGAACTGGAGAAGCTACTTGGCCAGCACTTTACTGGCTTCCATAGTGTCTCTGTTCTCCCCCCACACATAGTCTTCACCCACAGTCAGCCACCTCCTTATCACACTCTCTCAAAATGGCCCATCTTGTCCTGACAGTCAGCTCTGTCCTTCAGCATGTGTACGTACACCACCGGCACAGTCATATCCTGCAACCATACAACAGAATGACAAGGCAGAATTGTCATTAAGCAGATGGCTCCAGAGACCCTGTCTGGCTTTGCCCTGATGTGGTCAAACAAGTACAGCACCTCCCTGAATTTCAGGTTCCTCATGGTGCAAAGGCAGACTAGAGTGGGGCCTGCTGAGGTGATGAGAGGCACCCGGGCTCAGAAGTTGTCCAGCACCACACTTGGTCTCAGAAAGCTCCTGATGAACGGAACACACCTGGCTCAAGCAGATACAAGAGTCAAACTCCCGTCTTTCCACCCAACAAGCCACTCCCTTGCTTTGTGGTCACACCCGATACTAATGTCAAATCAAGCCCTGTGAGCATAGGAAGTCCTTTCTCAATTTACCTATAGATAAGGAATGGGGCCCTGGAATGTCCTCCCCTTTGTCAAGAAGCATCTGTGCCACATGCAGGCTGAACCCGGACCCCATGCTGGTTGAGGACGAGCTCCCCTTGTCTTCCAAGGCATCACCCTGCCCCAGCGCGAAATACTCTGTGCACTCTGTAATTAAGAAATCCACTAATTACAGAGTGTGTCTGAGATGAAACTCGTCACGTCTCAAGGAGGGAATTTCAGCTCCCTCGGTGCTGGGAACAGTTCAGAGCTGGGGGATTCTGACAGGTAGCTCGGCTGCTCCTCCTGCCTTTCTGACCTCATCAGCTCTCTGGTAGAGGCAATGGTGATTTGTAAGTGTGCAACTTCAAAAGGATAGAAAATACATGATTTGTTTTAGGAAATAAACACTTGGGAAGGAAATATTACACTTATATAGCACTAGATATTTAAATGAGCCATTCACGACCATTCTGGATTGCACATACTGTTAATAAGAAAATTTTGAACATGCATCCCTGATGCAGGCCATTTAAAAATCTATAAGTCATATACATAGTAACCATATGAACATATTCTCTGCTTTATAAAACACACACAAATAAATTGTAGAAAGATAAATAAGTAATAAGTAATAAATAAGTAATAAATAAGGTAAAAGATAAATAAGTTTTGGTAAAACCAAGTATGAAGGAATATGCATTCGTCTTTTCTGAAACACTTGGTTTCATATTTCATGATGGGGTGATACCAAAGAATCATTCTGAGTTTGATTTATTTAATTTCTTGTTTAATGACTCCAATGTGTGAAATCATTGCAAACATAAGAAGAGCATTTTTTACTATATTTAATTAAAATTTAATTTTCAGCCCCCTTCACCAGTCATGCATAATTTTTTGTTGAAATCCTCTTGTGCTTTGCTTTGGTACTCTCTTCATTCTGTGGTTTCTTGGCAGGAATATTTTGAAGCCACTTGTTCACTTTATAAGTGTTAACTTTATACTTTAATTCATAAACCCACTTAAGCAGGCTCATGTTTAACAGACTTTGTCCTGTTTTCTTCTTTGATAAATGTCCAGGTTCTAAATCAGCCAGGCTAATGGTGGGTGCTTCATGAATATTTGTTAAATAAAATTTCCAAAAGGAATACTTTGACTTCTGTACAGAAAATGGATTCCAAATGGGTGAAGAATATAGATACAGAGACGAGGTAGTGGGATTGATGCAGTTGTACTGGTAGTGCTGGGATTTGGATGAGGTACAGTTAGGATGAAGAAGAATGGAAAAAGTCAGGGCAGGTCTTAGAGAAAGAACCCACAGAAGTTAGTGGTGGGTCGGATCGTGAAGAATAAGAAAGACAGTGGTCTTGAAGATGACTGTCAGATTTTGGCTGGAATAACTAGTTCATAGAGGAAGGATAGGAAATGAGAGAATTTTTACATAATATAGCACAAAATCCCAATGCTTCTATTTTAAAAATTTTTCCCCAAACCCAGATATTTCCCATGAAAATCTGTGCTCCCAGCCTGGTGGAAACCATCATTCCTTCACCCGAGTTTCTACAGTAGCCACCTCTTCTCTGCTTTCACTCTGTGCTTTCTACACAACAGTTAGAAGAAATATTTTTAAATTCAGGCTTATTGAGCTATAATTTGCACACAGTGAAACTTACCCTTTTCGGTGTGCATTTATGTGAGTCTTGACAACTACAGTTGTGTCACTACCATGGCAACCACAGATACGGCCGTCACTTCAAAAAGTGCCAGAGGAAGTATTTTAAAACATAAATCCAATTAAGCCCCTATGGGCCTCCCATCTATCAAAGAATAAAATCTGTTGCCTGGCAGCCCTGGTTATGTGGTCTTACCCCTAAGCTGTCTCTCCATTCACAAAAGCTGTGGCTCTTCGTGAATATCCTGTATCCATCAAACGGGCCTCCTTGTCATACCTAGATGTCCCAAGCCCATTCCCACCTGACGGCCTTTTCATTTTTTCCATAGATCCTTCCCCAGAGAGCCTCAAGGTTTCTCTGAGGTTTCCCTTTAACCCCCTTATGCTTTCTGTTCAAGCAGCATACACACATCCCTCCCTCCTGCTGGACTTCTTTAGCAGGCTCATCTTTCTTCTTACCAGTTTACTGTTTTGTTTTGGTTTGTTTTCTGGTACCACGGGTAGTTTTGAACCCAGGGGTGCTTAACCCCTGAGCCACATCCCCAGCCCTATTAACATTTTTATTTTGAGGCAGGGTCATGCTAAGTTGCTTAAAGCCTTGCTGAGTTGCTGAGGCTAGCCTTGAACTTGTGATCCTCCTGCCTCAAGCCTCCCCAGTCACTGGGATTATAGATATGCACCACGATGCCCAGCTTACCTGCTACTCTTACCTAATAAAGTACATATTACTTCTCTGCTTTTTATCTTCTTCAGACTCAAAATTCGCTAATATATAAGCTACATATAAATAGGACCTCCTGTTATATCTCTAGCAACTAGAACAGTGCCAGAGACATGGAGAATATTCAATAAGCATTTGAACGAAAACATGGACAGGTAGATGGATGGTGGATGGGCTGACTGACTGTAAGGCAGCAATCGTCTCTTTGGCCCTCCACTCTTCATGCTCGTGGCTAGATCAGATTTCTACCTTGAGACTCAGGGTGCTGAGTAGCAAGGCTTCCAGTATCATTAAGAATTATATCAAGGATCTTCGAGGGACAACATGCAATCTAAGCATAACATCTTCAGTGTGAAAAGGTTTCCACTTGACATGTGTCTGCCGCTCCAGATACAGCAGCTGTGGAGCAAAATCTCTCTTTATGCTCCAGGCTTCCGCCTCATTTATCTGCTCTTCACAGTTACCTCTTTTGCTTTTGAATCCACCTTCTTTTACTATTGTATTATCTGGCATTTGCACCTTCAAAACAAACAGACTCTCTTTCCCCAAAACTGCCATAATGAGGCTCATTTTTATTGAATATTTTGGAAAAAGCCTCCACAGCAGTCTGCTTAATCAGGTCATGTGGTGTCGTTTGTATTCAGCATTTCGCAGATTGTGCCTTTTTATTTTCCCCAGAATTATATTTTGTTGAGCTCTTAAGAAAGACATTCTGTTGGCAAAGGGCTGTTTGCTGACTATAATTACCAAATTTTCCTACTGAGTGCCCCTCAGGGCAAATAAGGTTCTATTCTTCTGTTATTATTATTGGGCCAAGATTATTATTTCTATTCAGGAATTTATGAAGTTAGGTAGATTCATTATTTACACAAAATGTCCAATGCCCAACTATTTTAAGAAAAGAGAGATGATATTTTTTCCTACTAAAATTTAAGCAGTGTGTCTAATGAAATCGTTAGAAAGAGGAAGACAAGAAAAGAAATACCTTCCATCCACTAACTGGATTAGAGATACGCTGTTTATTCCTCAGTAGTCAAGCACATAAATTGTCCAAGCAGAGAACGGAAAGAGAAGACAGAGTGGGGACCCAGAGGACTGGAAGTTAAGGCTTATCTTTGCTGTTCCAACTGTCCCACCTTGAGGTCCCAGCTCTGAGCTCAGTTTCTTGTCGGCTGTATTTCAGATGCTGTATAAATGAAAGGCTGTCACTTTCCTACGACCCTTAATACCCTGCACTTCGAAGGAAACTGGAAATGTTCTTGGTCCCCATTAGGAACATTTCTAGAGAAGCCAGCAGTTTGAATCTAACTTGTGGTTGATATAATTGCTGCATACACAAAATTAAGGCAGTGCCTCTAAAAAGAAAAAAATCTAAGGATTTATTTTCAACAAAACAGGACTGTTGGGTTTTTCCATTTCATACCTAAATAGAAAAGGGCTGATATTGGCAAGAAGAAGGCGAAACCCTACCTATCGTTTTGAAATAGCATGAGAACTACGTGCACAGCTTTCTTTAGAATATCGTTAAAGGATCACTGTCCCGTACCCACATTACTGCTCAGAGTTTAAGCATATAGACTGATTTCATCTCTATGGAGCATGACGGAGATGAGCACAGTAAAAAACTTACCTCACATACCCTATGATGCGAAAATTCACTCTTCAGATACACTTGCACGAATCCCAAAGAGAAATTAACATGTGCACATGTGAAGGTGTTCATTGTGAAATTGGTTATAAGAGCAGAAGACTATACACAACCTAGGTGTCTATCAATAGAGACCAGAGAAATAAATTCTGGTACAGGCAAACAATACAGCTGAGAAAATGAGATCATCTGTAAGTGCTAATGTCACGAGATTAAATAAAATCAATCAAGTTGCAGTCAGGTCTCTAAAATGTAAATGGCACGAGGCTTCAACTTCAGCTAGACTGGCTTCCAAGGGCAGCTCCCCTACTTACTGGCTGCAGACTTTGGGCAAGTGGTTCTCACTGTTTCCTTCCAGTAAAGTAGGGATAGCATACTGCATACTTCAAAAAGTTAGGATTAAATGATTTATACATGTACAGCCCTTAAATATGGGTTCAAAAAATCATGTGCTTGTCATCAGTATTATTTTAACGTGTGTGTGTGTGTGTGTGTTTTCTCTCTCTTTTTTATTTGTTGGTGTTTCTGGAGGTTGATCTCAGGACTAGTGCATGCTAGGTAAGCGCTGTACCCCTGAACTACATCCCCACTTCACAATATTTATTTTTAAAAAAAGAAAAAAGAAAAAAAAAACAACAATAAAAAACCAATGTCTTTATGTCATAAGTGTCTTTATGTTACTTGTCTTCAATCTTATTTTAAGTTATTACCTCTTGGCTTTAGTTCATTAGGATATCATAGAATATCCATTTACATGTATGTACATGTGATATGTATATAAAGACATTCATTACTACTAATAAAGCATCAAAAATTAGTATCAAATTTAAGTATCAAAAATTAGAAATAAAGGGAGAGTTCATTAATAGATAACTGTTTGAAAAGCTATGTCATATTCACAGTATAAAATACTGCATGGGAACTAATAAAAGGTTTGAATATAATTGCACTCATTGGGAGCATTTTTTTCAAGGAATCTCTGAATGTGGAAATTCAAATGCTGTATGTGTATACAGTCCAATTTGGTATAATAAAGACAATTCTAGGTGCATGTACATGTGCCTATGTCTGAGGGCACAAAAGCATATACAATTACACCAGGCTGCAGACCCACGAAGAAAGTGGAAAAAACACGCCACACCAGTGCTCTCAACCAAGGAAGAGCAACACGGACTAATTTACACTCCTTCCCCAAACAACAGAACAAATGATAATTCATGACATCTCATGTAAACAGTACTTCTCAAGACAATGGCAAGGACCCGGAGAGCTGGGGTCAAGTAAGTGAGGACAGCAGTTCCCACTGATGCCCTGAGAGACCCCAAGGTCCTGGTCCCTGAGGAGCCTCCAGGAACCTGGTCAAGTCCCCGAGTTGCCAATGCAGCACTGTGCCCCTGAACCCACTGGGCGGTGGAGCTGGCTGGAGCTCAGGGGACAGAGTAGTCTATGACAGGAGAAGCCACAGAGAAAGAGCGCAGGAGACCAGCAGGGGGCGCCCCTCAAGTGTTCAGCTGAGAACAAGTCAGTTCACACTCGCTGGGAAGAAAGAACCACCCAGGAGCAGCATAAGGTCACAGTTCCCAGAGCTCACGCAGGGCCAGGAGTAGACCCTGTTCCCACCAGAAAAGAAAAAAGAAAGGGACTTTATGAATCATGGAGCATTAACTAGGGTACAGAGAGGCCTGCTTCAGAGAGGAAATAATCCAAGACCGAGCACTTCTCCAAACCAACCAATCTTAGAGGAAGATCTGCAAGGACACCATTTCCCTTAAACAGCTTCATCCAGAACAAAACTTAAGATCCTCATGAGACACAGAAATAACCAGAACCCACAAGTAAGGTCATGAGATCTGGCATTCAATTAAAAATTTGGTAAGCATGAAGAAAAGCAGACATGGGACACATAAATGAGGAGAAAAAAAATGTTAAAAGTTTATCTAACAGATGTTAGAATTGACAACCTTAGAATTAGCAGAGAATGACACAAAAAGACGTTATTATAACTAAAGACATTGAAAGATCCAAATAAGCCTCCTAGAAGTGAAAGCTATAAAATGTGAGACAAAATAAACACAGGATGGAATTTATGGCAGATTGAACATTGCAGTAAAAAAAATTAAATATTTACCTAAAAAATATAATGCTAGATACTATCCAAAATAAAACACAAATAGAAGAAAAATTAGAGAAAAAATGAAGACTCTTTGTGAGGCAGACACAACTTCAAATAGCCCAGAGTGTAACTGGAGCCCCAGAGGAGAGAATAAGAAGAATACCCTCCTCCCCAAAAAAAGTTTAATAGGAGATGAAAACTTTCAAAATTCAATTAAAACTATAAACCCATACATAAAGAAGCTCAATAACTCCAAGAAATATAAAGAAAAATTGATCAAGACAAATTTAATCAAAGTGCTTAAAATCAACAATGAAAAAAAGATACATTATACAAAAAGAAAAAAGATTCTTCAGGTTTATAACCTGGCAGCAGGTTTCTGCAGAAACGGTTAGTGAGAAGACACTAGAGGGACCTCTAAAGAAGTCCTCTCTGAAGCCGGGGAAGGAGGCCAGATGGAAACCCCAGCCCACACCAAGGAAACACAATGAAGCTGCATACATTCCAGAAGAAGAGAGGGAACCCGGAAAGGGAACAAATGACAGATGGCACAACAGAGAACAGGAAGATAAGCGGGTCCAACCAAGAAGAGGGTCCAGCCAACCAGGTCAAAAGTCACACTCACCACAATCAGCCTGAGGACTACATTAACAGATAGAAATATCCAGGCAGGACAGACAACACCCAAATACATGCTATCAAAAGAAAGAAAAAGAAGGAAGCTTTACGTATCCTGACACAAATATGTTAACATAAAAGACTGGAAAAATATACTATGCCATCACCAGTGCAAAACCAGCGGAAATGGCTCTGTTACTATGAGGAACAGGTAGCTCAGAGTCAAGAATCCCACCCAGGACAGGAGAGCCATTTCCTAATGACAAAAGGCCAATCCATCAATAGAAAAAAAACAATTGCAAACATTTTTACACTTAATATCACAGCTTCAAAATACACTGGAGCAAAAACTGATACAGTTGCAAGAAAAACCAGAAATCTACAATTATAGTAAAAGATTTCCATATCCCTTGGTGATTGGTAGAATTAGTGGACAGAAAATTAGTGAGAATATAAAAAATAAATTTTTTGAACTATACCATCAGCCAACTTGATCTAATTGATTTTTTTTTTTACTCTAAGAACAACATAGTATGTGTTAAGCAATTACCAAGGTCAACACACATTCTGAGCTACAGAACAAGGCTCAGCAAATTTGAAAGGATTTTATTCATAGAAAACATTGATCATATCATAATGGAATTAAATTTAATAATCAAAAACAAGATATCTGACAAATGCATAAATATTTCAAAATGTAATAAGGCCAAAGGAAAAAAATAAAAGGAGGAATTAGAAAATATTTTCAATTGAATGAAGATGAAAACACAACAAAAAGTATTTGTGGAATGCTGCTGAATCAATAATTCCAGGGAAACATATAGCACCAAACACCTGGTGAAAGATTCAAATCAATGATCCCGACAAGGATGATTTTCAAAATAATTATGTTCACTGGAAAAAGACAGACAAAAAAATATTACATGCCATATGATTCCAATTTTTCAAAATTCTAGAAAATGTGATATGCTCTGTAGCAACTGAAGACATATCTGTGTTTTTTGGACCTATAAGAGGTATGAGGAAGGACAAGAGAAAGGACTTACAAGGGGCATGAGAAAACTCTGGGAAGACATGACTAATGTAATTTCATTTTTCTTGACGGGTTTATAGAGGTAGTGGTGTGTGTGTGTGTGTGTGTGTGTGTGTGTGTGTGTGAAAACTTATATTTTATACTCTAAAGGTGTACTTCATTATATGTTAATTTTACTTCAATAATGCTATTTAAAAAAAAAAAAAAACTGTGTCCTAGATTACCAGGCTGGGTTATCTAGGAGTAGGAGGGGTGCTAATAAAATGAGGATAGAGGACTCGAGCAGCAAAGGAAAAGAAAAAGACTAACAAACAAAGGTGTTGATGAGATGCTCACATGTATGAATCCACATGCAATTATGAAAGCATGGCTGTTAGTGAAGGAAGACATTTTTAATCCATTTGGTTCCAAGGGTCCACTGTGCTTTCAGACATCCTTGGCCCTCCTGAGTGCCTGACAACATACAAATCAAACCAGCAGGGCTTATGGGGTGTCCATGTGGGGCAGCCAGGAGGCTTTGTGCTTTGCATATTTATGCCCTCATTTCATGCTCTGAACTTTATAGGGTGGGTTTTAATATCATTCACATTTTACAGGTGAGTGTGCTGCTAACCAGACCAAATGATTTCCACCACTGGCTTGCTTCTTCATCCCACCTCCTGTTCAATACTCACTGAGCCATCTGTGTTTATGGACACAGCCTCTGAGCCACACTGTGTGGCAGAATAAAGGAGAACCAACCACCCAGCAAATTGAATGAATCCCCATTTTTAGTGAAAAGATTCTAAAAGTAAATTTAAAAAGCATTTGGGTCAACTGCTATAGACATATAGTATATATTATACACATCTATATAATTGAATCATCAGGTATATAATTGGATCATCCAATGTCTACTCATCTGTTCTACATAGCCACTGGAATCATATGTACAGAAAATGATAAAGTCAATTTGAAATATGTTCCACTCAGAAGTTTGGTTCCACAAAACTATTGTACTCAAACTCTCCACAAATTAGAGCCACATGCTGAGCAATCTTGCTACTTTAACTGTCTTCCCAGGACCAATCTGGGAATCTGCCAGAAGCTGGTAAGACGTGCTGAACCCCAGACCTACCCAATCAGAATCAGCCAGAATCCGCATGGTCAAGAGAGGCCCTAATGGTGTCTGTGCACTTTCCAACTTGAGAAGCACAAACTAACACCGTCACCCAGAGCAGATTGAGTCCACTGTTTAAATGAGAGACAAGCTCCTTGGAGGTAAGACCTCCAGCCACAAGTCACCAGTCACATAAAAGTAAAATTACTTTTTCCCCTTTTCTTATGGGTAGGTTTGCATGACCACTTCCGTCACTGTTCATGATTCTGCCTTTTAAAATAATTTTCATGTGGCTTGTGAATGGTTTCCTCTACTTAGAATTGTGAGCTCTACATACAAGAGTGAGTAGCACTGGTTCGACATCTCTGCCCGCTTCAAGAGCCGTCATGTCGGGGCCCTCTGTGTGTATCCCCCACCCCAGCCCTGACTGCAAAAGTTTCAAGTAGTGGTGAGTCCTAACCCTCATTGCATCCAGGGAGCATCAAAAAAAATACCACCTCCTGGCCCCCATACTACAAAGATTGAATTTCACTCTCTGAGAGGGGCCTGGGTAATCATAAGGGAAATCAAGTGATTCTGGTGCAACCTGATGTAAGGTGCAGCTGAACTTAATGTTGGCTGAATGGCAGAATCACCTGGGGGTCGTGCCAAGGCCCAGGCTACCCTCCAGGCAGAATCTTGAGATTCTCTGGGGCAGAGCCTGGGCACCCATCACTCAAAAACAAGATGGAACTAGACTAATCTACAGCTCAGGCGCACAAGACAGAGCCATTGTTATCCAAACTGAAACAAGGAAAGCAGCTTTCTGAAATATGAGAGACTTTCGAAAAGCTTGAAAGTAAGACGACTCCAGGAAGTAAGGGGATCAGGAAAAAAAAAAAAAAGCCTGATAGGTAGTTTTAGTACCCAGAACCATCTCTGGAATCCAATGAAGATCTTATCAACTGCCCTCAGGGAGCCAAGGAGGTGTGGGGGACTTTTTGTTTTCTCCCCTCTCCTTCTGTTGACAGTTGTCATCATAGGTCACCCAAAGTGATCATCCTTCAGTCCTAGAAAGAAAAAGCTCCCCTTGAGCTAGCGGCATGCTCTGGGTTTCCCTCCCGCAGCTTCCTCTCCTTAGCTTCATATTCTTGGCCGGTTCCTGAGCCTCAGCTACTCCACCAGCAACGTTTATAACAGTCTCACTGCTGCCTTTCTGCCTGCAACTCACCCTACACTTCCCTGTTTCCCACAAGAGGTGAATGGGCAGCCATACCCTCCCTGGGTGAGACCTCCAGAGTGGCCTCCAAGCATAAGTCTTTGTGCAAAGAGCCTCACTCCAGCCAAGTTGATGTGCTCACAGCAGGACCATCATGCACTCCTCTTGTGCATGGGGGACACACACAACCAAGACCCCTAGCAGCTACCTGAAACCACCAACAGTACCAACCTGTATACGCTGTAGGGTTTGGGTTTTTTTTTTTTTAACATATATACAAATCTATAATAAAGTTTCATTTATAAATTAGGCCCAGTTACAGATTAACAACAATAGCTAGTTAGAAGACAGAATAATTATACTATAAATGTAGTCTTTCTCTCTCTCAAAATATCTCACTGCACTGTACTCACCTATCTTCCTGTGAGGAGATAGAATGACACAGGCCTAAGGCTCTGGAAGGGTGACTTGAACGAAAGCACTGCTATAGCAGGGCAGTGGATCTAACAACCAGGTCGGCTGCTAACTGACTAATGAGCTGGTAGCTTACCTGGCAGGGAGGGATATGCCAAATCAGGAAATGACTTACATCCCAGGGTGGGGGCAGGAGGCAGGGGTCTCAGGATTTTTATCACCTTACTCAAACCAGCAAGAATTTGCAATTTACAAATTGTTTATTTCTGGAATTTTCCATTTACTCTTTGGGGACTGAAGTAGACCATAGAAAACTGAATTCAAAGAAAGGCCAACTGGACATAAGGAGGAAACCCCCGTACTCCCAGCACAACACTTTCTCTGATTTTGTGGGTACGACCTGCGTGTTCAGTTTGACCTCACTTTCTGTCTGGGTCATTGTCAGTCTTGTACTTTGGAAGCAATGCCAGTGACCAAGGGTCCAAAGAATATAATCTTCAAAGCATTATTTGGTACCTGCTCTGTATTTGAGCATTCTTTTATGCACTTAAATACCTCCATGGATCATGTTCTCTGGGGCTGGCGTTAGCTAATTGCTCGGGTTAAAAAGCTAAAAGGCATAATCTCTAGCCTCAAAGAGCTTCAAAACTAGTGAAGAATTCAGGTAACTAAACCAACAACTACATGAAAGAGAGCAGAAAACACAAGCTAAGTTCCAACAATTACTGGCCGCATTCCACTAGGAATTCTACTTAACCTCTCTATGCCTCAGGTTCTTTTCCCAGAAAATAGAATCATTAGAAGCACTTTCCATCAGCACTAAAAGAGTGATTTGTACAGTGCCGTGAACTGTTTGCTCAAGAAAACAGATGAAAGGCTCCTATGAACTGAAGAATATAGAAATAAACCCTCACACACAGTCAGTTAATATTTGACAATGGTGTACAGGTAATTCAATGAAGAAGGCTTCTTTTTGACAAATGCTCCTGGAATCATTGATTATCCATGTACAAAAATCAAAGACCTTGACCTATACCATACCCAACATGCAAATCTCAAAATGGATCATAGAGCTAAAGAAAAATTAAAATTGAAAACTCCGAGAGGAGAACTTAGGAGGTACTAGGCAACTTTTTTTTTTTCAGTGTCACAGACACACCCAGGACCTTGGCATGACAGGCAAATGCCATACCACTGAGCCAAACTCCTTGTCCTAACTATTCCTAATACAGGACGCAGAAAGAAAAAGTTGGTAAGTTGGACTTAATCAAAGTTAAAAAACTTCTGCTCTTTGAAAGACTATTCATAGAATCAAAATATAAGCTACATCCAGGAGGTTTTTGTTTTTGTTTTGTTTTGTTTTTTCAGATCACACAGCTAATAAAAGGTGTTGTATCCAGAATATACAAAAGATTACCAAGATTCAATCAGAAAGCAACCAACCAAATTGAAAAGTGAGCAAAAGATGTAAGTAAACACTGAATCATTAAAGAGATACAGGTGACAAATAAGCACATTTAAAAAGCTCAGCATCATTAGCCACCAGGGAAATGTAAGTTAAAACACCACTGTGAAACTGAGACACACCTATTGAAACAGTTCAACTCCAAACCACTGACAATTTCAAGTAGTGGCAGAGACAGGAATGGCTGCAACTGCCAATCATTGCTGGTGGAAGTGCCAAACTGCATAAGTGCTTTGGAAAATAGGTTAGCAGCTTCTTATAAATTTAAATCTGCACTGACCATAGGACCCATCAACTTCACTCCTAGATTCACTCAAGAAAAATAAACACGTATGTCCCTATGAACCCTGCTTACAAATGTTTACAGCAGATTTATTCACTATCCAACAAATACACATGCATCAACTTATCCATCAAATAGATAAGAAAGCTGTGGTACATCCATACAGTGGAATAAAAAAACAATAAAAAGAACAAATTGCTGATGCATTCGACGACATAGGTTAAACCTCAAAAGCATTATCTTAAGTGAAAGAAATCAATCACAAAATACCCTATGCTGCTATATTACTCTGTTTATAGAACATTCTGGGGAAAAAGCAAAATTATCAGTACAGAAAGCTAACCAGGGGTACTCAGGGGCTGGCAGTGGGGGAAGGAAAGCAGTTAACCTCCCAGCTCATGTGCTAGAAGTTGGGCCCCAAGGTAATGGTAGAGAGTGTCAGTGGGACCTTTAAAAGCAGAGCCCAGGGAGGTGATGTGGACCCTGGGAGCATCAGACTGTCTCATCACAGGGGCTTAGCTCTTGTGGGACTGGACTGGTTACTGAGAGACGGTTTATACACAGCCAGCTTGGCTCTCTCTGCAGGCTCTCTTGCTTCCTCCATGTCTGTCTCACATGCCCTCCCACCATGGGGTGCCATCTGCCCTGAGGCCCTCACCAAAAACTGCTGCCATGCTCTGAGACTCCCCAGAACCCTGAGCCCTCCTTTAAACATTCTCCAGTCTCAGGCATTTTGTAATAGCAACACAAAACAGGCAAAGGACAAGTGCAAATATGAATGGGAGAATTTTTAGAGGTAAGAGAAATGCTCTTTATTATTATAAGTTCAATCTGGAATGTCCCCCAAAATGGTGTGTTGAAGGCTTTATTTTCATTGCAGCAATGTTCAGAGGAGGACTCACACGAGGGCCATTGTCTCTGGAGGGTGCTGACCTCATCGGTGGATTAATTCTTTGATGGATTCATACTTTGATGACATTGTTGGGGCCTCCTAGGAAGAAGTAGGTCAGTGGGGATATTGCACAGAAGAATATTTCTTCTCCCCAGCCTCTTCCTCTCCCCCTCTCTCTGCTTACTGCCTGCCTGGAGCTGACCAGCTCTGCTCTGCCCCACCTGCCATGATGTTCTGCCTCACCCCAGGCCCAGAACAATGGAGTCAGCACCCCTGCACTGAAACCTCTAAAATCATGAGCCCAAATACACCTTTCCTCCTTTAAGTTGATTTTATCAGGTATTTTGGTCACAGTGATAAAAAGCTAACATATCATCCTGAGTGGCTATGACTATACAAATATATACAATTGTCAAAACTCTTGGAAACTGCAGATTTTAAATTTTACTCTAATTATACTTCGATACACCAGATAGAAAAATACTGATAAAATCAATACATACTTCTTGTAAAAATAAATAAATAAATATGTAGTCAAAAATAAAACATTCACTATTAACAGTTTATGTGTGTGAATAGTTTGTCTTTGCTATGGTTACACCAATGTGTGCACTTGTCAAAACAAATAGGACCATCCACTTTAAAAGAGTGGATTTACTGTATGCAAATTATACTTCAATAAACTGACTTGAAAAAAAATAAAAGAATGTTCTACTGAGAGCCAAAGAAAACAGAACCCACCTCAGGAGATTTAGCAACTGGTTTGCATTTCATTAAAAACTGGATAACTGCTATGGCCAGAAATGTATGATTTAAATCCAATCTACAAAGCCATGAAAAATCCACAGATAACTTTTTTTTTATACTTTGAAATTTTTCACATAGCTTTTTAAGCAACATGCTTTTGGCCTAATTCTGTCATCCTAAAGCAGACATTAGCATTTCCTGAGAAGGGCTGACTCAGAGAGTGGTAGACGAGAAAGTTGGAGAAATAAGCCAATATTTTACCAGGATTATAAAAAAGAAAGAGAAGAAGAAGGGGGGGAAAAAGCTGTCTTAGGGTGTCAGAAAGGCTTCCAAAAGGTGATAATGCTTGAACTGGGTTGGAAGATAAGTAGGGCTTACCCTTTAGGAATTGGGGTAATTTGTGGAGGTTCTTGGTACGTGGTTTGGGATTCACTTAGAAAAATGTGCATGGAACACCTTCTGTGTTCATCACTATACGGGTCAGGGCATCTCAGCCTGGCACAGCAGACATTGGGAGCTGGGCAGTTAGTTCTCTCTGGTGGAGGCAGTCCTGTGTGAGAGGAGGTTTAGAAGCATCCCTGTTTCCACCCACAAGACACCAGCAGCACCCACACTGAAGTGTGATCACCAGAAATGTCCCTGTGATACCCAGTGTTCCCTGGCAGGGGTGTGAGGAGTGTGAGGAGGTGGGAATCAAGATCACTGTCCACCATGCCATGGCTCTTGGGTACTGTGTACAGAAAGATCAGACCCTCTGCCCAACAATGTTGACAATCTCATTGCAGGGAGAAAAGGGTAAGTAGGACCTAGTCTGAGCTGGTGCATATGACTGGTTGTGTGTGTGTGTGTGTGTGTGTGTCTGTGTACATCTGAAATAGGAAGACATGGATGTGTTGAGAGCCACAACCAAGTCAAGATGGCGCCTGGCATTTTGCCAGAAGGAGTGGTTGAGAAGTAACACCAGCGAGCCATTAAGATGATGATAATTAAGTTAAGCTGTGTATAATTATTAAGATAATGACTGATTGCTGTAACTGGATGATGCTAAATTGAAACAAGCTGTGTATTCAGTTGTGTATATAAACCTCTGCTGTCCGGCAATAAGGCGGCTCCTGCTACCTCGGGTGCCCGCTACTTTTGAGTTCTCGCGGAGTTCCCGTGGAGTTCTCACGGAGTTCCCGTGGAATTCCCGTTGGGTTCTGGCAATAAAGTAGTTCCTGTTTGAACCTACAAGTGGCTTGTGACCTCCCGGTTATTTGTGCCCAGCCAGACTGCGGCATGGATGTGGCAAGCTGGTTAGTTATGTCGATGTAGAAACAGGTTTCTAGCCTTAAATCCAAGTGCTGATCACTCTGTAAACCTGTGATTTCAGACCTAACCTGCCTAGGAGATTGTCTAAAGCACTATATGAAGGCATGTGGTTAAGAATGCATAAATGCAACAAAATAACCAGTTTTATTTGCTGTCACCAATCTTTATTTTAAGGCTAAACAGCTCTTTGAAAGTCTGTAATACTTTGTGCATAATGTGCCTCAAATATAGTAGATTCTCCATAAATATTGAAGGAAAGGCGGAGGGAATGAATAAGTAAACGTGTTAGCTGGTTGTAAGGTTTTCTCATCTCACAATGTGTCTGACGGTCGCTATGGAGCAGAATGGCGAGGAGATGAAAGGAGAGGACCTCTGCTGGTCCTGGGTGGGCGCATCACCTGATTCCAGTAAGCACAAGATGCATTTTGGTGGTTGCAGTTGGTGTCACTATCAGCCCTCAAGAGATCTTGGCAAGAGAAGGTTGTTCCAGAAAAGGTTTGTGGGTCCTGAGTCTTCTTCATAGGACTTATCTCTCAACAACATGCCAGAAAGATTCCCTGGGGCTTGCTGGGAGCTGGGGAGCAGTGACTCGGTTGCTGCCAATCTAAGTGCTCATCTATGCTCAGAGGGAGGCAGAATGGGACTGACGGCCACCACTCTGGCTTTCAGCTAAGACACTGGCCCACTCAGACCATCTGTCCGTTTATGTCCTGCATCCACTGAACACCACGGAGATGAAGGATAAGAAAAATGAAAACAGTAATCTGGCTACAAACACCAGAACTTTGGAGGTTGAACAGAGAGGGTCTCTCAACTCAAGCACGGCTTTGCCAAGTCCTGAGGCCTGGATTTCCTGATCTGAGGTGGGGGTGGAGGCAGGAGCAAGGGAAGATGAGGTGGGAGGATCTACCAGAGAGCAAGAGCAGGGAAGCTGGGTCTTTATATGCTGTGGTTTCCCCAGACAGAGCCACAAGTTCTGTTGGAGATCTTCATTAGTGTGGTTAGTAGCACTGGTACTGACGGGCAGGTTACCTGAGTTCCAGTCTTAGGTTCCAGTCTTAGCTCCAGAACTTAACAGCTGTGTGATGTCGATGAATAAGTCCTCCGGGAAGTCTCCCTTTCCTTTTCTGCAAACTGAAATAACACTGTCCCTCCCCGTCCGGCCAATGTTGCAGTAAGATTATGTGCTAAGTTATTTTAGTGCAAATCCCAACTTTCAGGCCCTTCCACCCCTACACACTACAACCTGTGCCTTCTCTAAGCAAAAGGGACATCTTCACACATAATCATAAAGCTGTTGTTACACTAGAAATCACCAATTCTATGATGGCATCTAATATTGAGTCCATATTTAAATTTTTCTCACTCATTTTGAAGCTCTTTTTTTGCAGCTAGCAAATTTATTACTGCAAACATACTATTTGACGAAATAATTGAGTTGGCAATTTCATGTTGTTCTCTAGAAGTAAAAAGAAAATGGCAAAAAAAAAAGTGTCCTATTTTTTGAAATCCAAAAATACAAATGCCAGCCTTAGAATCCCTGATCTCGCTTCACAGATGTGCTGGTTCCTGTGGCCTTTGCTAACAGATTCTTTTCAGCTCAACTTTCTTGCTCTCCTCAGAACTGTGTTCAGGTCCCAGGTAGGACCATTGTACACCTAGTATCTAGTATAGCACCTGCCACACATACAAGCTAGTTATTAACATATTCCACAAATACTTTGAGGGCATCTACGATGGTCTAGAGTGCTAGAGTTTCAACTGAGGACTCAACAATTCAAATCCTTAATTCCGTGGAAGAAGAGAGAGAATACATTAATTGGTGGAAGAAGAGAGAGAATACATCAATAATCAACAAGATGCATGACAGTTCTTGCCAAATGCCTTAAAGCAGGGTGGGGAGCGAAAAATTATGGAATCTGGGTACATTGGTTGAAGGCAGGACTGTCAAAGAAGACCACGTAGAGGTGACAATGGAACAGAACTAGAATGAGGTTAGGAAGTGAGCCCTGTGGCTCCTAGAAAGAGGAACAGTAAGATTGTGTGCTAAAACCCTGCTGCAGAAGCAAGCTCACCTGTGCAAGGAACAACAAGGAAACTCTGGACCAAGATCACATGGTGGGGAGCTGGGAGCTGCAGGCAGAGTGGACAGGGCCAAGCCACCTAGAGTACGTGGACAGACTCCTTCTGTACAGGGTCAGAGAGTTACTATTTTAGGCTTTGAGGGCCCTTTGGTCTTAGTCACAATTACTCGACTACCATAGAGAGGGGAGTCTGGTCACAGATAATATGTAAATGATTTGATGTGGCTGTGTTCCAATAAAACTGTATCTGTGAAATCTGTGGCAGGTCAGATTTGACCTGTAGCTTTCTTACCTATGATCTAGGGCTTTGTAAGCCTTGGTAACTAGTATGGGTTTTATTGAAAGTGAGGTTGGAAGCCATTGGAGGATTTTGAGCAGAGGGGGCAATATTACTTAATTTACTTCTTAAATATCACGATGAATTTTCTTAATGCACTATGCTGCGGGGTGAGCAGGGAGACAGAGGCCAGAAGACAATTAGGAGGCTGTTCTATATCCCAGCCAAGAGACAATGGTGGCTTTAATCAGGTGGCCATGGACACCATAATGAACAGTGGCCACACTCCAGGTGTGTTTTGCTGGTAGAACCGAGCACTTGTTAGTGCACAAATGTGGGGTTTTAGAAAGACTGATTGGATTATTATTAAAGACACGATTATCAGCTTCTGAGATGTCATGGAGGAACTGCTAGTTCTGCAAAAGGACTGAAGAAAATAAAATTTAACTGATATGTTGAAAGATTAGGGGGATCCCAGGGATCTTCTTCATAGTTAAGAATATACTGTATGAGTCTGACCATTTTTCACTCCTGAAGTTACCATCACTATGTAACTTTGGGCAGGTCACTTAATCATTCTTAGCCATACTTTCTTCTTTATTATATGGATATAATAAAGGGTTGTTGAGGATTAAATAATTATAAGAGCACTTGGTGCTATATATGAACAAGCACAATTGCACATTGGCATTAAAAATGTTTGCTATTATAATAACAGGACAAGAGGCATTCAAGAATGACTGCAGATGACATACTTAACATGACACATATGAGAAAGAACAAGATAGGATAAATGAAATCAGTGGTTCTCAAACTTCTTCCCTGGAGATCTTGTTAAAGTGCAGATTCTAATTCTAATAGGTCTGGATTTGAGCCTGAGAACTTGAGTCTCTGACAAGCTCCCTGGTAAAACCAAAGGCGGTTTACAGACCACAAGACAATGGCTCATTTTGTGCGTTAACTTATCTGGGCCACAGGATATCCAGATAGCTGGCTAAACATGAGTAAACATAAGTAAAGCAACATCCAAGTCCCTGAGAGTCTGATTAGAATAAAAAGGTAGAGTTTGCTCCCTGCCTGTTTGCTTAAGCAGGAAGATGATTCTCTCCTGCCCGTGGCGTGCCTAGCTCTCAAGTCTGAAGAGACTCACACTGGAATCTACAATATCCGCCCTTCAGCTCTCATGCCTTCAAACTTCATCACTGGAACTCCTGGGTCTCCCCATCACAGATGGCAGACTGTTGGACTTCTTGGCCTCTGTAGGAAAGTAACAGTGCTGTAGTCCTATTTCTAAATATCCCATTTCTGAACACTGGAAAGACTTAGAACATAACCAAAACCACTGACAATGAGCACTCTCCCCACCCAGATTATGGTCCCTAAATATAACTGCCTATTATAAGAACTTAGAATTCCTTTAACAAATGGAAGGATCCAGGACTGAAGCAGAAATGTACAAGAATATCCTGAATAATCTCATAATGCTTAAACCTCAAAAAAAAAAAAAGAAAGAAAAGAAAAGAAAACCCGCTGTGGCTAAACCAGATCCTGAAGGAACTGAGGGCAGGAAGCTGGAAGCTATCTGCTGACCATGTCCCCAGCAACTCTGCAGCAAGCTACTTGAAGTCCAAACACTTTTTATAAGGCTTCATTCAACTATGTTCTTAGAAACAAAATATAATTGCCAGCTTCAAAAAAAACTCACATTGCTAATTTTGAAAGACGAACCTAATACTGAAGGAACCTTTGTTTCCAAACCACATGTATTGCTTTACTCTTGAAGAAAACTGGGTTTTTTTGTTTTGTTTTGTTTTGTTTGTTTGTTTGTTTTTCCTGATTAAACGATGAGGATCTTTTCCGAAACACAATGAGGATCTTTTCTGAAACACGTCTTCAAATTCCCCTTCTCCAGGCATCAGACACAGGCAACTTCTGGCCACCATCAACACCTGCATGCGAGGAGGGATTCATGGAAGCCAAGGGAAGAGGGACTTCCACACTCTAAGCTGGAGCCAGGGCTGGTACTTGTGGGCTCTCCCTCCCCAGCAGGCTCATTTCCAGTCCCACGTGGCTAGTCAAGCGGTGATTAATACAGCAGTGATTACCTCTAGTAAATAGCAGATAATGAAGGCGATAATGAAGGAGGTTTAAAGGAAAGATAAAGATGCATAGGCACAGGAACTGAGCCAGTGAGCTCATCTATTCCAAAAGGAGGCAGAAAACCCCATTTATTGTAATCACGAACAATTTCCAGTTTTCTCAGAATTAATTCATTCTTCAAGAAGTCATTGTATTCCTAGAATGTCCAATTAGATAAATGATTCTAAAAGCATCTTAAAACCCTTCCAAGATTTGGGGTGTTTAAGAAGACTCTATCTAAACATCCAGAAAGAGGAAGACAAGGTGCATGTTTATCTCACTCATCTTATTTCTTATTTCTGTGTCTCTTGTTTATTTTGCAGACAGGCTCAGCTAAACCACACACAAACAAATTCTCTGTATGTGTTTGTTTGAATCAGAACAGCTCTGTTGAAGATAACTATTTGGGGAACATAAAATATTTAATCTCAGAAATAGGTGCTCATGTGCAAATGTGTTTTTATGTGTTTTCTTCTTTCTCTTCTTTACACTTTATTCTCTTCATTTCATCTTTGACCTCCAAAGACACAATCAGTTACTGCTTTTTGTCTTCAATCAATGTCTCTAAAAAAAAGAAGAAGAAAGAAAGAGAGAGAGAAAGAAAGAAAAGAAAAGAAAATTGGTTATTCTCCTGGACTCTAAATGAATTACATTAAGTTGTATAATGCAAAGTGTTCATGTCCTATTTAAAAGTGTTATTTAAAGATTGTTATGGTTAAATCTTGAGTAACTAGAATATGTGATGATTGCATTTTGTGAGCTTGAACCAACGATTTCTTGACATACAACTAGAAATAGCAGATTTTTTTAAATGTTTTTATTAGTGCTTTATAGTTATCCATAGTTAGCGGCGTTGTTCATTCTGACACATTTTTACATGCATATAATACAGCTTGCTCCATTTCAGTCCCCAGTGCTTCTCCTTTACCTCCTCTCCCCTGGACTCCCTTCCCCTACTCTATTTTTTCTTAAACTTTTAAGCATTGTTCCTTCTTGGGGAATATTCTTCCTGACCTCAGAGACATTGATGATAAAGTAGAGTCTGGGCAATTTGCTCTAAGAGCCCTGTGTTGGCTCTCGTCTTCCTGCCCTGTCCATTACCTCCAGGATGACTTTTTTGTGCATCTTGTGAATGGTGGTGATGAGGAAGCCCTGAGAGCCCACCTTGGGCTCTTCCTTGCCCCTCTACCTACCTCTCTAGCTGCCTCACCACCATGTCACCATTTCTAAGCATGGTCTGCCTTTAGCTGCAGGGCTTTTTTTTTTTTTTTTTTTGGATTCACATTTTAGCTGGAAATGACTTTTCATTTCCTAAGCTCTTTTTGGCATTTTAAGCTCTGTTAACGGTTTTCCTTAAACTTTAATGCATTTCATTAGGAGGATAAAATAAAGCAATCTCGCCAGCCTTTATGAATAATTAGTGACTTAGAAATGAGCCTTGAAGTTAGTGAAAAAAATCCACGGTAAGGTAGTGCAAAGATAAAAGACACGGGAGCATATACTTTGATGCACTTTAAAGAAATCATCATAGACTAATAATATGGTATCTCCAAGGAACAGATCAGACTGACAGGAAAATTGCTTTTCATGAAACAAAGTAGTTATGACATTTATAGCAACCTTTATAAAGGTTTGTAGCACAAGAAAAGGAGGAAATTTAATTCCATTATTTCCATGTGCCTAATAAGTAACCTCAGTGGAAAGGAAAGATTGTAGGCACACACACACACACACACACACACACATATCTTCAGAAAGAGGTACACATTTTCTTCTACTCCAAAACATAAAAAGGAATGAATAACTTTCTGATCGCTATTTCTCTCCTTTTCTAGGAAAGTCAGACTGAATAGAAATGAATCATGGTAGCATGTCAGAGTGACCAATGGCAGACCTGCCAAATATCTGTCCATTTTGAAGCAGCTTCGGCTCTACAATTTTCTGTAACAGTAAACACAACAGTCTTTTTGGAAACACACCCCCTTTGTTAATGCTTTTGAGTGTGTCCAAGTTGCTTCCTTTCCATTTGTCTTCTAGATGTTTCCTATGAGCAGAACTGTAAAGCAGACTTCACAAAACTGAAATCATTTCTTCATTTGGTGAATTCATAGCTGTGTGTCTTTTTTTCCAATCCCAACTATAACCAGGAGTCACCAAATGTTAAAAGGCTTTTTCAATTAAGTCAATAATTAAGCTGGCATTGTTTCCACAGAGTCTAAGATATTAGCTAGGCAGGAAAGATACCAATCCAGTTTTGAAAAATAAATGCCTATACTCTCCAATAGTAGAGACCTCTTATAGAGATGTGACTGGGCAGGCTTCTGAGATGGGTCTCCATGTCCTGCTTCTGATTCCCTGGAATTTCTCTCTTTGGGTTATCCCATCCCCTGGCTTGAGGGCTGGACTTATTGGCTTGCTTCTCACAAACAGAACATCTCAAGATGAGATCTAGTGACAGATATTCTGTGGTTTTCACTTTGGTCTCTCTCTGTCTCTAGGGACATGACATCCCTAGAGACAGAGCAGTTGAGAACCTAATGCAATTGAGTTTGGATGTGGTTCTTCTGAGATCTGACAGTGGCCTCTAAGTGAGCTCTGAATCAGACCATCCCCCTGTTAAGCCTTGTGATGACCTTGCTCCTGGCAGACACCTTGGTTACAGCCTCATGAGAGACTAAGCTACAGGTATCCAGCTGAGCTGCTCCCACATTCTCCACCTAGAGAATCTGTGCGTCAGTAAATCTTGGCTGTTTCCAGCTACTAGATTTCAGGGCGATTTGCTATACAGCCATAGATAACTAATACAAATTGCAACTGAACCTCTCGTGTGACATCCACATTGTCAACCGTGCAAAGCCTTCAACTGTGAATCCGGTTGTGGGAAGCTGAAGTGTGGTGTGGTCATTCATATTCATTCATTGAGTTTCCCGAATGATGTAATTTCTCTAGGTATTCATCTCCATTGGGTGCCAAGAATTGATCTCATTTTCCACTTGTTTCAAATGAGATAAAATATAAACTTAGGAAGAGGGGAAGCTGGAAGGCACTGTAAGAGGTTAAACAAGAAAACTAAAGAGATCATTATTAAGTCTTCATTTTTGAAATAGACACTTTCTCGGGAAAGTAGTAGATTCTTCTCACGCAGATACGTGAAAAAGGACCTGCTAGAATAAAATTGTAACTGTAGAGTCAGATGAGAAAGCAGAATCCTAAACACAATGGTAAAAGAACCACAGGATGCAAGAAGGGCCAAAATGCTGCAAGACTCATGAATGTTCTCTCCATCTGAAATGAACTGGTCATTGAATATGTAGACGTTTCCAGGCTTTTTCATTCTTGGTGAGTGTTCACTGTTTCCCAGGACCTTGGATAGTGTCCCCATTCCTGGAGTCATCCACTGTGACTCCACTCACAGCTCCAGGAATAGAGCTCATGACCCAGGCCTGGGAGATCATCCACTGACAGGCAGAGATGGGATCTAAGCTGGTTCAATCGACAAACCTCTAGTTTTTGTTTTTTTATTTTTTTTAAGCTCCAGGAGGAAGGTTTTTATTTTTATTGATTGATTGATTGATTGATTGATTTTTGTGGCATGTACCTAAAAGGATATAAAGATGGAGCCACTGAGATCATTTCTCCATGATGCAGGATGACAGGAGAGCCCAGATAGAGTTGCTGTGGCTTGTGGCCTTGTCCTGCAGACAGCAAGAGAGGTAAAGTCGGATGGCACCATGTGACCCCTGGACACCAGTCCTGTCTCTGAAGCCTGTTATGAGCACCAGTGAATTTTCTTCTGGGCTTCAGTCAGTCTGAGGAGACATTTTGGGCTGGTTGGTTTTTTGCCTTAGATCCCATTCAACAGGGAGTGTCTTAATGCCTTCAGGAGTGATCGTTTTTAGAATGCTTGCCTTTTCACTTGAACTATCCCAAACAGTCTCATTGCTTTGGATCAGCTTTCCTCCAAATCAAATTTTAAATGTTGTCAGCCAATGCAAAAATGGAAGCATATCTCTTATAATAATAGCAACCATTGAGCAATTAATAGGTATTGGGTATTATCTGAAGCATTGTATATGTTATGCCATTAGTCTTTATTTTTCTAGAATCAGGAGAGTAAAGCCATTAAAACACAGACTCTAGAACTCAAGTGCCCCAGATTTGGTTCTTCCTTCTGTCCCTTTCCACCAGTGTCACCTTTTTTAAATCTCTATGACTCAATTTCCCTGCCCATAAAACAGAGGTGATGCTGTCCTCATAAAACTGTGAACTGAATGAGTCAAGATTCATAAAGTGCTTGGCGCACAGGAAGTACTGCCTGTTGAAGTGTCCCTTTCTCTTTTTGTTCAGCTGAATAATTTTTTATGGGTGCATAATAAATATACAGAAGAGTGGGTTTCATTGTGGCATATTCAGACTGCATATAACATAATCTGATCAATTTCTATCCCCAGTACACTTCCTTGCCCTCCCTCTTCCTCCCTGACCCCCTTCTTCTACCTCACTGGTCTCCCTTCTATTTTTTTTTTAATTTTGATTCATTAGACACAACTGCAGCACAACTTTACATTTCTATGATTGTACATGAGGTAACGTCACACCATATGTGCAGTCATATGATGACCATCTCATTCCACCATCCCTTCTATTTAAATGAGATCCCTTTTTCCATGCATCTGGATAATTTGATTAGCAAATCCTGATTTTTTTAAAAAAATGTTTTTATTAGTGCCTCATAGCTATACATATTAGTGAGGTTCATTTTGACATATTGACACATGCATGGAATACACTTCCATTCCCAGTACTTCCTCCTTCCCTCCCTTTCTCCCTCCTCCTGCTCCCCTTCCTCTACTCTACCAGTCTTCTTTCTATTTAGTTTTTTTAATTGTTTATGTGTATAAAGGTGGAAAACACTGTGGTATATTCATATATTTATATAACATGACTTGGTCTGTTTTATTCTGTGGTTCCTCCCTTTCCCTTCCCTCCTTCCTCCCTTCAGTTACCCTTCCCCTACTCCACTGGTTTTCCTTTAATTTTCATTGGATTTCCTTCCCCCTTTTTCTCCTTATTTATCTCTAGCTTTCACATATGAGGGAAAAAACGTTCAACCTTTGACTTTCTGCATCTGGCTTATTTCACTTAGCAGGATGTTCTCTAGTTCTATCCATTTGTCAGCAAATGCCATAATTTTGTTCCTCTCTATGACTGAGCCAATCTCCATTGAGAAAGAAACTTTCTTTATCCATTCATCTGTTAACAGGTACCTGGCCTAGATCCATAACTTAGCTATTGTGAATTACACTGCTATAAACATTAATGTGCCTGTATCACTATCATATGCTTATTTCAGTTCTTTTAGATAAATGCCAAGGAGTGGGAAAGCTGGGTCATGTTGTGGTTCTTCTATTCCTAGTCTCTTGAGAAATCCCTATAAGCTTTCCAAAGTGGTTTACTAATTTACAGTCCCATCAAAAATGGATGAAATATAACTTTTCCCTATATCCCCATCAGCCTTTATTGTTAATTGTATTCTTGAAGTGAAATGAAATTTAAATGTAGTTTTGGGTTGCATCTCCCTGATTGCTAGGGATGTTGGATATTTTTTTTCCTATGTTTGTTGGCCATTTGTATTTCTTTCTTTGAGAAATTGGTTCTTTTGCCCATTTTTGGACTGGGTTAATTGTTTTTGTTTTTTGCTTTGTTTTGTTTTGCTTTGGTGTTAAGTTTTCTGAGTTCTTTATATATTCTGTCAGAGGAGTACCTGGTAGAGATCTTTTCCCATTCTGTAGACTCTCTTCATACTCTGAATGGTTTTCTTTGCTTTGAAAAAGCTTTTTAATTTGATGCCATCCCACTTATTGATTTTTGGTTTTATTTCTCTAGCTTTAAGGTCTTTTTTAGGAAAATCAGTGCCTGTGCCTATATGTTGAAGTATTGACTATGTTTTCTTCTAGCAGTTGCGGTGGAGTTTCTGGTCTAATTCCTAGGTCTTTGATCAACTTTCAGTTGACTTTTGTGCAGGGGGAAAGGATCTGGTTTTATTCTTCTAACAAAAACATGCAGCTCACGGAAGTGTTTCTCATTTATGATCCAACCCTGTAGACACTCTTCTGCTCATTGTCCCAGAGAGGAATCCAGTCTTATGTGGAAGCCCTTTTACATCCCACCAAGACAGCCACTTTAAAATGTAGTTCTAGTACTGAAGCCAAGGACTGTGAGACTAAGGACAGCTATCATCTTTGTATCCTGGATGTCACCCAGCACAGCATCCTGCCAGTGGTTATTAATATGATGTGGACAAAGTAATCCAAAAGATATCTACAAAGACTACAATGGCAGACGTCAGGCAGAGAACACTAGCACGGGAGTCGAGAATTGGATCAACCAGGCTGGGGTTGTAGCTCAGTGGTAGAGCATTTGCCTAGCATGTGTGAAGCCCTGGGTTCAATCCCCAGTACCATATAAAACTAAATAAACAAAATAAAGGTATTGTGCCCATCTACAACTAAAAAAATATTTAAAAGAATAAAAAAGAATCAGATCAACTATTGCTATTGCTGTGTAACAAATCTCTCCAAAATGTAGCAGCTGAAATCACACATGTGGATTACCTCACAGATTTGTGTGCTGGGGATCTATGAACCATGTAGCTGGACACCTCTGGAGGGGGATATTCTGCAAAGATGCACTCCAGATGTCCAGGGCATCGGGCACATCTGGAGGATCCAAGTGGAAGCTCATTTGTGTGGTGATCAGCAAGATTCACTCCATCCAGGGTGATGGGACTGAGGGCCACCATTCCACAATGGCAGCAAGTGGATGGGCTCCTTCAGTTCTTTCACACGGGCCTCCCCAGCTGACTTCAGCAAAGCAAGCACACAAGAAGAGAGAGAGAAAGGCGTGGAATGGGATTTCACTGTTTTGCCCTTTGACCCTGATGGAATCAGCCATTCCGGGCCTCCATTCTCCAGTCTATGAAAACTATATTGTAATTTTCCAAGATCCCTGTTGGCTCCAACAGGATTCCAAGAGCCTCTAAGAAGCTCAGGGGTACACAGCGGCAGAGCTGCCTTTGACACCTATACAAGCTCACCTGCAGCAGCCAGATGGCTGGAACCTTTCCCCCATCCCCAGCATGACATCTCACAGCCTCCCCTGCCAGAATGAGGAAAACACTAGAACATGCCATTGGCTCTGCTTCCTGGGCCAGGGGGAACTTGGAGGGAAAAGGGGGCCACTGTGGTTAAATGCCAGTTTGCAGCATTTGAGAAAGAAAGAGCACAAAATTTAATTGAAATGGAGAATTTTATTAGTTTACCCTGAAGTGTCAATAAAAACTGGTGCCTGGCAGATGGTTTTGCTGTGGTCCCAACAGCAGCTCTGTCTTGAGGTTAATAACCCTTCACTTTATGGACTTATTGGCAAACTCTCTCTGTGGTATTTAAGTTTGTTTAGATGTTTTCTTGACTGTTATTAAAAAAAAAAAAATCTGTCCACTACCGTTTTTTCATCTACTGAGGAAAGTTCACACTCCTTTCCTTTTGAGGAATGTTCTGGAATCTCTTTTAGCCCATTATAGTAATGAAGCAGGACATCAACTAAAAACCACATTTAACAGTTTATTGATGTTGTAAGAAATAAGTTGTTGTTTTGTTTTTTTTTAAATCCCTGACACGGGTGTATTTGCTTTCCTTTCCGTTAAGGAAGGGCATGCTTCCTTCAGATTGAAGAGAGGGAGCACGTTGCGGAAGAGCCATATTTGGTTAAAATTCCAAATGAAAGATTTTCTTCTTTACTGTTAATTACAGGGCTTTCGTCAGCCCTCATTGATCCTACAGATGTTCCTGCTCCCTTCTGAATTAGCTATGAGTTGGTGGCCTGTGAACTGGAGTTAGCAGATGTTTGTCATTTGTCCCTTCTTGTTCTGTTTTCCTTAATGTCTTTTAAATCTTTAAATGATTTGCAACCTTTAAAAACCAGGAGATGTCACACTGAAAGAAATTTAGATTTCCGACTTCCCTGAGCTACAGGAAGGCTTGGTGACTCCGGCACATGCTCCAACATGGTGACAGCTGGCTGAAGCAAAGAGGCCATTTCCTTCTTTTGGTGGGGCACATCCTTGTCTGTCACCACCATCTCCCCAACTCCCAAGTGCTCTAACAACTATGCTATTAATAAGCAAAAAATGAAAGTCCATAAAAGCCAGTGACTTCATCGTTGAGAAGATAGTGGGGTGGGTATAAACTGATGCCCTAGAGAGTTCTGTCACTGTGAAATTGGGCAGCTGCTACTCTTCCAGCCTGCTTCGTTCATTCTTGATGAGTGGGTGAGGCACTGGGTGGGGCACGGCGTTCTGGTCTGAACACCTTCTGCCATGGGATATTGCAGGGAGACCCTCAAGGGCCAGATGGCATTTGTGCAGTTTTGTCCATGAGTCCTATTGTAGGCATTGAATTTAAGTGACCTTCAGTTACCCTGAATGCATCACCACGTTATGATCTCCAGGGACGCTCAGTGTTTTGGCTTCCACAGCCTCTTCCTCCAAAGGTAAATATTAAAAAGTGCATTTTATGACTGCTGAGCTATAAAGACATGCACAAACCAGGCTGGATTATATTCATTCTTCTTTTCTGATTTTAAAGGAATCATTTTGCAAGGGCAGAAGGCATCAGATAATTATGTAGTGGTTTGACCCGTTTTCTTTGCATTGACATTGGCTTTCCTGTTGGTTTCTTATTCGCTTTCCTCATATTACTTGGTCTTCGAAGCAATCACACCCTCAATCTTGACAGAACAGGGAGGTGTGTTATCTTGGTTTTGTGTTAATAGCAGCTGCGATGCCAAAATTAACCCATATTTTACACTTCCTCATTGTCCTGCCTGGCACACAACTGTCATTAAGCACACAGAAGGAAGATGTCTAAGCACCCTGGTGTGTCCCATTTAACATCTAGAACTTGCTCTATGTGCTCCTCTAGTCCCTGGTTCATGCGTGTTTGCCTGCCTTTAAAGACTTCCATAAAAGTTACAAGCACCAGTCAGTAGCTAAGTGCTATTTAAACCCTGTGGCCAAATACCATCTATGTTCTTGGAGGGATATTTTTTTCTTCAGTGCTTTTTCAAAGGGCTTCCAGAATGATTCCGATAGCAGGCAAACAGGTAATTTAACACTTTCAAGGAAACTCGGATTCTCGGCCACAGTGGATGCCACCGTCCCCAGTAGTCAGCTGGCTGCCATAGACGACAGTTTGAGCTGTGCTTTCTGCTCAAAGCTAGAAAGCAGGACTCATAATTTACATCAGGGCCTGTTTAAACGCTAGCATTTTGTAGCATTTCATTGATTCCTCTCCTCAACCCCCCTTCAAAAACAGATAGAAATTGCACAAAACATCATTTCCATGAATCACACTCTCTCTCCGCCCTGACCCCCCCCCAGTTGTTTTATAATTTTTCATTAAGTCAAAAACTCTTCACTATCGTTTGAACCCAAATGCCATTTTATGTCGATGGCTGAATCTTTTATCTATGGCTGTTTTTAAAAGGAACAAGAGAAGTAGGATCTCTTCTCATCAAGGAAGAAGGCTGCCCTGAGTTCTATTTTTCAATCACAGACCCACCCCCCACAACCCATAGACACCCACGGCCTCCTGTCACCTGACATTCCAACTGCATTAACACAAGACCATGGCCAAGTGCCTAAGAGCAGGGCACCTGTGGGCCATGAAATCTTTAATTTCTTTTAAAATCAGGAAGGAAAAAAGAATGTAATCCAGCCTGGGCAATGTTTGTCATGATAGGTCTGCAGTTATAAAATGCACTTTTTAATATTTGCCTTTGAGGAAGAAGCTCTGGAAACAAAGACACTGGGCGTCCATGGAGACCATAACGTGATGACACATTCAGGGAAACGGAAAGTCACTTGATTCAACTCCCACAACAGGACGCACGGTCCAGACTGCACAAATGCCATCTGGCCCTCAAAGGCTTCACTGAGACATCCCATGGTAGAAGGTGGAAGGCCAAGAGCTGGCAAGGGTTAGCTCGAAGGGCTCAATTTATGACAAACAGTTCTCAGTAACGAATCCACCTGCAGTCATAACGGCCCATGCCTGAGGACAGAGTCCTCTGACCCAATCCTGCCTCACCTCTCAGCACTGTCACATTGGGGATTAACAGAACAAAGTTCCGTTCCAATGCATGAACTTTGGGGGACACGCTGAAATCAGGCTGCTGTGAAAACACTCCACCTGCTCCCAGAGTTCCCATGCTGTGTAGCTTTAAAAGACCAGGTCCATCAGCCATCATCCATCATTTGATGGAGAAGTTTTTCCAAGGTTTAGTCCTGTGAGACTCTCACCCTTCCTAGGATCCCAGGTGCTGCCCATGGTGCTGGCCCTGAGTCCACCCTGAGATCCACCAAACTAGACCAGCTGCTTTAATGGATTGCAAGCCTTTGCACTTGACGATAGTCACATCACATGGAAGGCTTTTTCAAAACATCCAGTAGCCCCTTGAGAATCACTGCCTATGCAGCTCTGGTGTCTGAGGGGAGGGAATCAATATTTCTGGGGTGGGTGAGGTTGGGGTGGTTGGCAGGGATCAGCAAGCTCTTGTAGGCCACTGGAGCACTGGGCATTGTCCTCACTACCTCCTGCTTCAACCCTCTGGCTTTGGCCCCTAGGACCCTACACTCTTGCATCTCTCTCCTTTGCCAGCTCTTTTTCCTCCCACCAGCACTTTTTCTAAGTTCCAGTCTCTCCTGGAAAAAGCCACCTCAGCTGCTCAGGGCACAGCCCCTGGATCAGCCACCATCATTAGTGAGTCCCTTACAAATGCAGCCTGAGGTCCTAGCCCAACACACTGAACCAGAACTTACATTTTTAAAAGGTCTCCGGGTGATTTTTGTGTGCTTTAAATGTTAAGAGAAATTATTCTCAAATATACCTCCCCAGCCCACATACCCTAAATCTCAAGGCACCATCCGAATGGCCAGTTAAGTCTCCACATGGTCAATGCCCTAGCAATTCCAGGCATCCAAGACCATGCTCATGCTCCTCCTCCCCTCCCCTTCCCCAGCCCCTCTGTGCCCACTGCAAACCAGACACCCCTGACCTTTGTTTGTTGACAGCACCAGCAGGGTACCAGGGCTCATAAAGCCAAATGAGGACAGTTGTTAGGCAGGCCACAAAAATGAGCACCATGGGCTCAGTGTGGACCAGGATGACCTGAGACACCTATTTTGTCTAATGGACAAGCAGCCGAAGACTGCCATTTGGAAATATGGTTTCAATGTTCCAAAACTATGAATTTTTATGTGAGTGCTCTGAATTTTATTGTGGCCAAAAATTCAATTTAAAAAAAAATTAAGAAAAAGAAAAGTGTAGGCTATAATTTCACCTATGCTCAAAATCAAGTTCTCTTTGGCTTTCTGTTCCCTTCAGCATCTGTTACTATCAATACTTCTATTTAGCCACCTCTGAGTCCCAACCCTCCCTTTCTTCTGCCAGCTGACTCGATGCACCAAGGAAGGTGCAGGGACATCAGGTTATCTCCATCTCCACCTCTGTGAGGTGAAACCTACCTAGCAACTGCCACATTATTTTAAAATACTGTTCTGGTCATGCATGTTACCTTCCAAACCCTGTAGAGACTACCCTGGCCTCCAGCTGTCAAAACCCCCATCTCCTCCCTCCCTTAACTGATCCTGTTTTTGACTATAGCTTTCAAGCCTTGGAAAAGGTAACAGCCGTTGTGGAGATGGAAAGAGATGAACAGCTTCGAGCAGTAAAGTCTGCAGCACAGCCTAACAGGAAATTTCAGTACAGAGCTAATTATTTCTCATCTTGTTCCTATCAAAAGCCTGGACTTCACATATCATATCGCGCACCTGAGTTTCCAAACTGGCAGCCAGGGGGTCAAATCTGTCTTACAAACCTTTTGTTTAGCCTGTGCTGCTTTTGAAAAGGTAGCAATTGCACTGTCTAAAAATTGCACATAAAAATCAGAATTCTTGCCTTAAAACAAATACCAGTGATAAATCTAGATCAAAACGTCTACATGGTGACTACTGGCTGGAGCCCAATGTTTACAGTCTTCATCTAGTCCAGTGGTATAACTACAAATGTAGGAGAGGGCTATGGGCAACTTTAGAAATGAATTGAACCAGTACTCCTGATATGCTGAAATTCCACAGGTAAATGGAGGAAAACAAATTTAATGGGCATACTATAACCTTTCTATTCCCACTGATGTTAGATTTTTTTAGCTTTACTTGGTAACATGCAAGACAAAAAATTTCAGCCAGGTGCATAATTCCAGTTCCAAGCACGTAAGTCAGATGAGCTGTCATCAAAATTTATAAATGGGCAAACAGAGTTGCCCTCCTCTGCCAGATCCACCATTTGCACTTCCAGATCCACCCATTCACCACCTGTATCATTAATGACTTTTATGGGCCATCTCTGGATTCTGGTTGGGTTTAGCCAATGGTGGGGCCCAGTTGGACTCCAGAGGGAGAATGAGGTTAGGGTTCTCATTCCCCATCACTGCAGGTCACAGGTGGCTACGTTCCTCCCTAATGAAGATAGCCTTTTCCTGGGTTCCAGAAGGGGAGAGGCAGGTGCTCGCTAACCTGGCCTCTGAGGGTCCCCCTCTACCATTGTGATCCTGACTTCAGTTTTCTCAAATTATTTTAACTTGGGCATGTTCTCCACTTCCTGTGGCAATCTGACTACTCCAGCCTCAATCTAACTGAACATTAGCCAAAAGCATTCAAGAAGAAATATCGCCATGAGAATTATTTTCTAGAATCTGAATATCACTGCTGGAGATTTTGCAGCAATCTTAAGTCTGTCTTCATATTAAGAATTTTAGAAATCACATATTCCTCTATCTTTAAGCTTGAATTAATGTTTATAAACATTTAACCAGAAATATATATTTGCAATATGTATAGCTTTGAAGAGGAAAAAATATTTCTTCTAAAATTATGAATCTTAAACCCTAAAAAATTATCATCTTTATATTACAACACTTCCCTTGGTATCTTGGCTTATCAGTGCCATCTGCTGGGAAGGATGGTATACTTAGGTCTTCTAAATTCCCAAATGTGTCCTTTTGGGGAAAGAATGGAAGGCAAATTCTCTTTATTTAAAAATCTGTCGTACTTTTAAATATACAGCTGCTCATTTTCTGCATCATTGTCAATATATACCCCCAATTAATTACAAAGCACTGAAATTATAAGCCTAAAATTTATAATTTCAAAAAATTAAACTTTTTCTCTACAGACATACATCTCTTGGTTTCTAAAATATTCTTTGTTCTTCTGTTGTTTGCTCTACATTTATATGAAGATTGACATGGCCAGGTGCAGTGGTGCACACCTGTAATTCCAACAGCTCAGGAGGCTGAGACAAGGGATCCCAAATTCAAGGCCAGCCTCAGCAACTTAGCAAGACCCTGTCTCAAAATAAAAAAATAAAAAGGCTGGGGCGTATGGCTCAGGGGTTGATTGCACCTGAGTTCAATCACCAAGACCAAAACAAGTTTGACATGCCTCACATGTCTGGACATTACCCCTTTATTTAGCAACATCTATGATAGTGATATATGTAAAAAGTATGTTTGATATATGTTTAACTATGTCTATTACATATATTTATGTACACATTTTTTGCAGCAAATGACAAAGTTTTCACTGTGAACTGAGCAAGCAAGTGCAAGACTGCCCATCTTTTTGTGGTTTCCACCTTCCTCGGAGAGCAACTGATGTCAGATTCATAAAGGGGACACAACTTAAATTTTATCAATGAAAACTGCAACAAGTATTCTAAATAATATAGAAACATAGACGGTTGCTTAACTGATTTTAATAACATGACATAAAGCCCCTAAACTTGATATAACAGTTATGCAAAATACATAGATGAATACTGTCTTTTTCAAAAATATAAAATAAATAAGCACGACATGTGAAAATAGGCAAGTTTCCATTAAATAAATGAAAAGTTTAAAAAGAGAAAATTTTCCTTTCCATATCATTTGAAGAAGGGAAATTATCATTTTAAACAATATTCAGGTTTATTAAACAAATAAAAAAAGTATTATAAAATGTTTAACTTTCATCAGCTTCAAGATTTATGTTGCTGCCAAATTTTGCATATAACTGAACTTTCAAATCTGCTAACACCCGCTGAATTGATTCCACTCTGGATTCTAAGGCGTCAATTTCTTCTTGCAAATTTTTCTGGAAAAAAAAAATAGTTTAAATTAATTCTATTCAGTTGGCTGGTTTCAGAGCATCTGTGTCTGAAATAATATTTGGAAAGAATTTCAGGTCAAGAACTTTCTAAACTTGGACATGCAGCTAAATGACACTGATAATTAGATCTGAGACAAAAGTCTAATTCAGGCCCATACTTATTTAATCACAGAATAAGTCATGACTGTTTCTCGGCTTTGCTAGTCTAAAAACTGAAGCAGCTAAAAGAAAATTAATTCTTAAATTACCATAGCCTAATAAAGAAAGAAGTACATACAAAGACTTCTGTAAACATGTACCATGAATTTGCCTGCCTTCTAACACAACCTGTCCCATCAAAACACACAAAATCACCAATAGTTAAGAATAACAGCCTATAGTCAAAATCTGGCAGTTTTCACTATGAAGCCTCTAGGGCTAAACTTTGGAAGAGAAGAGCAAGACACAGCCATTTTTCCCACAGATGGCATACCCATTAACATGTTAACCTCAGGAGCAAAGACAAACACTTAGTTTTAGCAATGTTATTCTTTTAGAAGTCTAGCCAATGGTTCTCAAAGTGTGGCCCTCTGCCCAGTATTGGGGCAAAAATCACCTGGAATTATTAAAAATACAAATTCTAAGGCCTTACCCCAGGTCTCATGAGTTAGAATTTCTTTGTGTTGGGCTCAACAACATCAATTTTTAACAAATCCATGGGAGATTCTAATTCTAAAGACTGCTAAAAGTTTGAGAGCAATTATTACAAGACAAAAACTAGAAATAGCCAGATGCAGTGGCCATGTCCCTAATTTCAGCAACCTGGGAGGCTGCAGCAGGAGGATCAAGAGTTTGAGACCAGCCTAGGCAACTTAGGGAGACCCTCTCAAAATAAAAAAGCCTGGGGTTGTAGCTTAGTGGTACAACATCCCTGGATTTGATTCCCAGTAACACACACACACACACACACACACACACAGAAATAGAAACAAGACATGTACCTATTAAAAAAGAGAAAATTTCCATATCAGAAAATCCAATCAACCAAATAAGACTAGAAGATTATTTTTAAATTACAAGTCCATCATATCCCCCTTTCCTCAAAATCCTCTGCTCTAAGATGGGGTGGACCAAATGACAGCCCACAGGCCAATCCAGCCTGAAGCTCGTTTCTATAAAGTTTCACTGCAGCACAGTCGTGAAAATTCATTTACCCATCTTATTTTCACAGGTTTATTGGATGTGGGTTTAATGCTTGTTTAGGCATATAAATAAGGAAGATTATCAATTTAAGTAATATTCAAGTTAATAAAGCTAAAGTTGAGGAAATGTTTGAATGCCCTTGGCTTCTCACACGCTAGCTCTGTGGCTGTTTCTCATCGACAGCCGAGAGGGCATGCAAGTTAGTGAGCAACTGCACATAATGCACCCTTGTCTCAAGCAGTGCTAAAGAGCCCACACTCTGGCCCAGTCAGTACAGGTCTCTGATCATTTCCTCAAAATAATTTTCTAAATGTAAACAAAAATTTATGTGTAAGAATGCTCACTATGACAATACTATGACAAAATATCAGAGACAAGTTGATATTAACAAGAGCAGTAAGCTAAATTAATGTCCAACTATACGGTATTAAAGATGGTAGTAAATAAGCCATAGAAAATGACACAAGTCTGCCTGAGTCCAAGAAGGTTCCCAATGAACATGTGCTAGGTGAGTAACCAAAGTGTGGAGCAAAACTACACAGAGAATGAGGAAAAGAACAAGATACATGAGCATGTTCCCTATGGATGGTCACCTCTGGACAGTGGGATTACAGGAAGTTTCTCTTTTGTGCTTTAAAATGTGCTGTACTTTCTAAATACTTTCAGTTAGGAGAAGATTCCAGTGTCAGAAGACCACTGTTTACATGTCACTATGAATAAGTACTGTAACCTCTCCAAGCCTCTATTTTTCTTCCAAATTGGGATAAAAATGGATCATCATTAAGATTAAGTAAAATTACGCTGGCAAAGCATTGAGAGCCTGCCTGGGACGGTATAACAACCCTTAATGTTACTTAACATCCATTATTTTCCTCCATCCAAAATTACACGTTCTTTAAAGTGATGTAAGTCCTAATTTAAGAATTAGACCTTGTCACCCAGGGAAAGACTCCCACATACCTTTGCTTCCTCTAACATTTCCTGTGTTTCCTCTTGAGAATGGCTAATGAAAACATCCCCAATTTGATAAGGTATCATTAAGCAGTCATCATCTGCAAGCATGATGTCATCACAGGCATCTTCTAAATTTTGGAGTTGTTTCTATAAGTGCAAAAGTGAACAGCAATGAAAATGTCTCAAGATTCCCCAACAGAACTAAAAGCCAGGTTCAATATGGGGACACCAACTTTCTGAGGGGCTCTTTCACAAAGGTATCACCACACTAAAAATAAGACTAAACTCTTACCCTTAGATGACACCTCACCTGGAATCACTGAGGAGCCAACACATCGTCCTCTGGATGTTTCCAGACTGCTATGAGCATCCTACCCTACGTGGACTGCCGGTATCTGAGATCACTCAACATTTCCACTTTAAACAATTCCCCGCTGGTGAAGCCTGCCTTCTCACAAGAACCAAACAAAAAAAAAACCAAACAAATCTACCTTTCTCAGCCTTGCTTGCTGAGATGGGGGCTGGGGGGAATAATAGCTTAATTTCCACCAACGGAATGCACATGAACTGGACATTTTGAGAAAGCTGCAGGAGAAGCTGGGCACAGGCCTCAGGGACATGGGGTTGCTGTAGCAGCAGCTCGGTGTTCCTCCTCACCAAGGAGGCTGCTGGCTCTGGGATCAGTGGAGAAAAAGCAGTTTCGTCCCTGGTCAAGTTCCCTCAGACACAGATCTAGAACTTGCTCCTGAACCCTCAGTCTAGACCCAAGGCCCTCACCAATTCTGTTCTCTCCCATCCCTTAAAAAAAATGACTTTCTACTTAGGGTAGACTGTGTCGCCGACAACAAAAGCCCACAGAGATATACTTAACTGTGCTCAACTTTTAAAAATAAACAACTTTTTATTTTTCCGAAATAAGACAAATACCTTTTTTACTTCTATTTCTTCCTTTAGTTCTGTGATTCTACTTGTATTCCGGGCAAATTTGTTTATCTTTTGCTGATCTTCAAAAGTAACATTGACATCTTCTGCAGCCTGAAAAAAAGTTTTCAATTTTTTGTAGAATTTTAATGAAGAAGTTATAGATTAGCTTATTTTACTAAAATATCAATAAACTATCCTAATGCAGTCCAGAATCATAAAACGTATAGAATATCACAAATGCCTTAGTTTTTGCTCCATGAGCTTAAAATTTGTTCATAAATCTATAAATTTTTTAACATTATAGAAAATAGTGCCTAACTTTTATACATTCCAAATATAAACAACATTTAGTAAGTCAGAAAAAAGAAACAGCTCATCTTTGGCCAATAGTAGACTTTCCCAAGGCAGAATACTCTTTCATCAAAATAACCCAGGGAGCAAAAAATATGTGGTCAAATAATGTTAATGCCTCATATTAGATTTTTCCCCCATAGAGTTAAAACGTGCATAAGCATATTGTTAAGATCATAAATATGAGAGTCTCTAGTTTTTAATCAAACTGATATTCAATGGCTATACCCTGTACATAGTAAAAATTATATTATAATGTGAAGCTTGTTTATATGTCTTCATAAGGCACAATTCACTATAAAATGATAAAGATTAAATGTTTATAAAATGATAAAAATCCAAAAGCTTAATATTTAAAAACTTAGCATATAATGTGATTAAATCTGCAAATAAAGAGTGCTTGGATGTCATAAAGCATAAAGTACTAAAGTTAACAGCTGACACTGATTGAGCCCTTACTATACACCAAGAACTTTCTAGGCATTTGATCATCTCTACTAATTCTCCAACCAGTCTTAATAAGGGGGATTGTCACTGCTATTTCACAGGTGGAAAAACTGGCACAGAATTTAAATAATTGGCCCAAAGTCGCACAGCCAGAAAATAAAGGAGTCTGATTTTTACCAAGGCAGCCTGGTCCCAAGAGTCCAAGACATGCCTGTGGGCTCTAAGAATTGGAATGCAAAAGTATACGCATATACTTGTGTGCACGTGCGTACATGAGTTTCTGCATACTTAGAAGAGGCAGCAGGAAGTTCCTGGATTTCATCAGGTTCTCAAATGGGCTCTATATATTAAGAAATAATTAAATACCAGACTCTCCTTAGAGATTCCTTTATAAACAGGTGCTCTTATTATAAAGGACTAACAATGTATGGTATAAAAATAGTTGTTACTGAAGCTACGTTATTATATCTATTAACACATTTAGTTTATCATATAACTATATAATAAATGCAGCTTCATAAGGATTACCAGCTTTTTTGCCAATGAAAGATGAAAGGAATGAGTTCACGATATCCACACTCCATCCTTTGTCTCTTGTGACCCATGACATAAAACATAAAACTTTTATTTCTCCAGTACTTGAAAGTCAACCTGTAGTCTCAAGCAGGACGGCTCAGTGGCCAGAATATAAAGGCAGAAACCAGAATTGAGCCCTCCCTTTTATTAGGCTCTCTTCCCAATAAGCCATTTCACATGCATTAGGACCACCACCAGATCCCAAGCACATCCTAAGAAATCCCTTACATCATTATTGTGTAGCTTTCTGAGTGTTCAACCCCACACAGTTTTTATAAAGTGGGAAACATGGAGCTATACTAAAGAAACCACAGGAACACCTATAAGCAGGTGTCTTGGCATTTAAGTAATTCTCCCTATATTAGAACTACCAATCTCCTACGCAGAGAATAGAGAATCCTAGAGCTCCTGCTTGCCTAAAAAGTTTATGCCATTTTAGTTAAATATTGAGCTCCAGAACACTTCATATGTATTTATAGCTGTGTTTGCTATCATGAGGATTTTAAAGGGTAATTCATGTAAAAGTACGTAGGAGAGCTGCCTGACACAAGTAAAGCTAATGGTTTCTGAATTTGAATCTAAATCATGATGAATCAGACTCAAATATACGTGTGCACATGGGCTTCTGAACACTTAAAAAAGTGAAAGTGCTGCAGAGAACTTGGTTACTGCTCTTTTCAAAACAGACATTTCCTGCTGTAGACCCACCAAAAGGCAAGCACCAGTAGGCACTTAGACCCTGGTGCACAACTCCTAACAGGGGCTCTCCCACCAGGGTTCAGGGCTGCAACTGGTGTGTCAAAAGGGTATGTACCAATGTTACTGTACACTGCCCTGTGGGGTGGTTCACAGCAGGGGTAAGTCACACCTTCAATGGCCAGGGGCAGTGGCTTCTGGTTGTACAATGCTATTCTAGAACACTTCTATGTTTCCTGAACCTGCATTTTGGCAGAAAGGGTAATGCTTTTTTTTGGTTCCAGGGACTGAACCCATGGTGCTCAACCACTGAGCCACACCTCCAGCCCATTTTTATTTTTTGAGACAGGGTTTCACTAACTTGCTGAGGCTCACTTTGAATTCCTGATCCTCCTGCCTCAGCCTCCCAAGCTGCTGGGATTACAGAAGTGCGCCACTGTGCCTGGCTGAGAGAGAATAATTCTTAATTGGGGTCCAAAACATTGAGAAGTAAATTTACTCCTGAAACTGTATGCAAAGTGGCATGCATATTAATGTGCACCCAAGCAAGCAGTCTTGGTAGCTTTCACAGATTTTCAAAGGGATCCACAATCCCAAAAGGTTAGGAACACTTCCTTAAGAGAAACCAAAAGTAGTTACTGCCAGTGTTGCGATTTTCTAGTACTCAAAGCAGCACAGAGTGGAGGAAAGTCACAGTGGATGCCAATACACCCAAGCAGGAACTTTAGGTAAATTACTCAGTTCTCTTGACACCACCTCAGATTTGTCATCTCTAAAATGAGAAGCTAGTTCTACCTTACAGGGGTGATGAAATGAGTACTGAGCACAGGGACTGGGGATGTAGTCACTGTTCAATAAATGATAGCTAAGCACTTTACCTCCTGAACACTCTTTAGCCAAACTCACTACAAAGAACAGATGCAGGTATAGAAGGAAATCCTGCTAGGCCTAAGAGAAATATGACTACTCAGGGTTCAAGGGAAAATTAAAATTCCCCAACCTCTGATTATACTCTTATCTTTAAGAGTTACTATCTTATGGGATTCTAGGAGGAAGTGAACCATGCTCAATAATGCTCTCCACTGAGTTTGAGTAGTGACAGCTGAGTCCCCAGAAAGAAAATGGCCAGTTTCAGTAGGTTTTTACTTTTTAAAGGTATCTACCAAGACTCTGTATGTGATTTTTGCTTTGTACTTTCATGCACCTTTCAAGCACACAGTCATGAATTTAACAATTATTTAGTAGTACTTCCTATGTGCCAGCCACTGTGACAAGAGAGCCTCAACCCTGCCCTCATTAATACCTGCCAGCTTTCATTTGGTGGGGGGAGGTGGCAAAAGACAAGATGAACAAGATGATGCTCAATGGCAATAACCATGCTGGTGACAATAAACAGTGTAGGGGTGGAAATCTTCACTGTTGGCACTATTTAACCACGTGCTCTGATCTCCCTTCATCTCGCAAGCCCTTTCCCTCCACAGCTCTCATCAGAGATGGAAAGTTCAGCTTCCTGTGTGACTACTGGCTGCCTCTCCCCCAAGAGTTCACCCCACTGGGAGGACACAAGGATAAGAACTTCTTAATGCCCACACTGTTATCTACATCATTTAAAACTGAGACTGTGTCATATCACATGCTCAAAAAAATGTATTCAATGAATGAAAGAGGAAAAAGGTTGGTAATATGTCCAAGGTTCAAATCATTCTTCTACCATTTTCTCAATGTTCTCATAGTCTCTGTACTACTTTCCGTATCTGTACAACAGGAATGAACCCACAACCAGTGTCTTCCAAGGAATTACAGGCCATATGACCAGGGAGGATGCAACTTAACAAAACAAAGGGGAAGGGAACCTCAGTTTCATACCTGCCTGAAATCTCCAGGGTCCCAGACCTTACTCTGTTCCTAAATAAGAATTTATAAGGGACGGACCACAGGGTGAGCAATGCATCCTGACTCCCAGGTTTAGGTGTCCCTTGATCTTGGGCAAGGTAGGATAACCCAACAGCATCATAGAAGCTATAGACTATGTGATACTAAACAGCAGGAGAGTAAAGAAGTACATTTTAAAAGTAGTTTTAAAAGTGGAGTGAAAACAAATCCCATCAGCTAGAGGATTCTCAGCAAGAAACACCTTTCACAGTTAAAAAGATTCTGGAGTAAGAATGTCTTTAAATCCTAGCTTTTGCCTCCGTTTCCTCTTCTGCCAAATAAGGATAAAAACAGTTATCTCCCAAGAGTAGTGAACCAAGATAAATAATAAATGAAATGGGCTAAGAACTGTCCTAGCACACAATAAAACATCAATATTTATTAGCTGTTATTACTTCCCCTCTCCCCCGCCCTGATTTCCTTTTTCTTCTATCTAGATAGCTAGGAAGACTTGCTAGTTACAAATCCCAAATGGAAGTTTACCTTGCTTTTGAGTAAAACAGTGTGATGAAATATCACGCTATGCCCTATAAATATATATAATTACCATATACCTTTTTAAGATAAATATTTGGAAAGTGAGCTGTGGGGAAAATAAAATGACCAAATCTGACATCCAGCTCTGCTTTGGAGCAGCAGGGTCACTGCGGGACTACAGCCTGCTCTTAGTCCAGGTGTCCCCATCCCGAGTCGCAAGAGGACCGCAGATGACAGATGCGCGGCCGCTGGGCCATGATAGCCCATCGTCAACAGACCCTTGGCTTCACCCTGCAGGGCGAAGGGCACCACTCAGGCTGCCTACAGTGAAGGATCAGCTCTGCTCTCCAGCTCCCCGGGCTGGGGCTGTCCACCGTGCATCCGCCTGCTTTCCCGCTCTTGGGGCTCAGGCAGTCCACAGTGCACGGGCCAGCTCTACTCTCCCACTCCCGGGGCTCGGGCTGTGCACCGGACACCGCCGGTTCTGCTCTCCCGCTCACGGGGCTCGGACTGTGCACGTGCACCACCTGCTCCGCTCTCCCGTACCCCGGGGCTCGGACTGTGCACCGGACACCGCTGCCTGTGCTCTCCCGCTCCCGGGCCCCGCGACCTGCCTCCCCGGCCTCCGCTTCCTCGCGGTGAACACGGCCCCGGGCACCCACCCGCGGCCTGCGGAGGGCCAACGCGAGCACGCGCACACCCCGCCGCGGCCAACGGGCCTCGGGCTTCCCGCACCCAGCGCAAGGCCGGGCCGCGGTCCCCGGGGGGAGGCAGCCTAGGACCCCGAAGGTCCCGGCTTTTGGCCCAGGTGTCCAGGGTGCCCCCAGGACCGAGCCCGAGCTGCGACCCTCGCCCTAGCCCGCCCAGGCCGCGCCGGCCGCCCGCCGCCCCAGCGCTGCACTCACCGCTTTCTTCATGGTGGCCGCCATCTTGGGGCCGCACCACCTGGCGCGGCGGGGAGGGCGGCTGTGGTGCGCGTCTCTCCGTGCCCGCGCTCACTCTCTCGCTGCTAGCCCGGAGCGCTGCTTGAAATACAACGCAGTCTTCACATTCCTTCCTATAGGATCCCTTACCCACAATTCCCCATAGCTGGGACTCAGGGCGCAGATGAACCCTGGAAGGACTTGGTACATGCCAATTAAAGGGACAGGCAACGCCCTGTGAACCGACAGGAACGGGGGCGTGGCGCTCGGCTGCCGACGCCCGCCGTGGGCAGCAGGGGGCGCGCCGGGCGGGGCCGCCAGGGCCGGGCAGGTTCCTGTTCATCACCTAAAAAGGAGGTTGGCTAGAGGGAAATCCAGAGGGCGCAGAGGAGGCGGCGCTCCTGTAATTTATTCAGCAATTCCGGTGAAAAATTCCGGCACCCTCACACTAGTGCCTCTGATTCGTAATGGTGTTCTTAGCTCAGCCTAGATGCTTCTGAAGTTCCTCTGCCCAAAATTCGAGCTTTCAAGACGAGGAACTGCCGCGGGCTCAGCGTTACTACCACCTCCCTCTATGACACTATTGGTGCTGTCTTTTTAGACGTCGGCATCCATTTCGGATGTGTAGACACTGGAAAGTGCCCTGGAGAGAAGGGTGACCGTGGTCAGAAGCCACCCTAGCCTGGATCTTTGAGAGCAGAGCCGAGGCAATGGCTTAGATGCGTCTGCTTCGCTATGGAGTGCAGTCGCCGGCAGCAGAAGGAGGGGCAGGCGCACAGCGCACACAGCCGACAGCACGGAGCTGACCTTGGCTTGGGCTCAAGCACAGCCAGAGGCTTTGTCTTTGGGGACTGTCCTCTAAGAGACTCTAAGAGAACGTTTTACGCATGACTCAGGAAGGTCTAGTCAGGGAAAATGGGGAAGACTCAGTTCCCTCCTCCGATTCAAAGACTAGCCCTTTCCGTCTGAGCAGGTTGCTCACCCACAGCTGATCCCATAGCCTCCCTGACCTAAGCAGCCTACAGAGACACCCTGGGTGGAAGTGGAAAGTGTGAAGATCTAAGCACAAGGCACTGGAATAAGGAACCCTCCGGGGGAAGAGGTGTCTCTGGAGAAGGGTCAGAGAAGTTTCCGGAGAGAAGGGGGAGCTCTAACAGAAAAGAATCAGCTTTGGGGGTAAAGCAAGTACACATATTGAAGAGTGAGAGATGCCTTCTGGAGTATTTTTTTTAAAGGCATCTTGGTGAAGGGTGGGTGTGGGGAGGTAAGTGGGATTGATATCTGCTGGTGATCTCAAGACAGTTTCTGGTGGTCTGGTCAATCTCCTTAGACTGATGTGGGCTTCATTATCTGATGGGTAGATACTGCTGTTTCCCTAAATTATAGGATTCTCAAAATAAAAATAAATTTTACACACTTTATTGGGGATGGTTAATTCACAGTACTCAGGTAGATTTACACATTTTCCAGGAATTTGGGATAAAGGACCTGGGAAAGATACTGGTGACACAGGCTTGGAAAAGTTTACAGAATTTCTAAATTAAAATCTTCTTTCTTTATCCTTCCTTTATGTCTCCTTTCTTATTTCTTTCATCCTACCTCAGAGCAGCTGTTAGTCCAGGTGTCCCCATCCTGAGTCAGGAAAGAACCGCAACTGCACACCTGAAGTTGGCCATGGCCCATTTGCAGCTATCCACTCCAGGAGCCACTGGAATATAGCAAATGGCCAGAGACGGAGGACAAAGGCAGGTGAAACTGAAAGGATCTAAAGCGACACAACATAAGAATTGACTGATACAGAGGCCCATAAAGCGGACTCAAAAATTCAGCTTATGATGTACCCAAGAGAGATCCACAGATTCCTTTAGGCATTTAAAATTACATGGGGCCAGAGGCTAACATGCTGTGCTACTGAGGAGTACTAAGAAGCCTTTCCATCCCGGGGCTGCTTATCACAATAAGTCTTCAACACCCTTGTCCCTCCTTAACTATTTCTCCAGCCAAAAAAAAAATGGCACCAGAAAGTGCCTGGGTCCAAGGACAGAAGGGCTGAGGGTGGCTTATGTAACAGGGATCCCTGTCTCATGTAACAAGTGACATGAGGTAAGGGACGGCTGGGCTGGATCAGCAGCTCAGAAAGTCATGGCTTTCATCAGAAGCTCGGGTTTTGGACTTCCCTCATCATCACAAGATGGCTGGTGCTTCTCCAAGGATGGGTCCTGAGGGCATGTGAGAGTGGAGAGAGAAGGTAGAAGTTGCCTTTCTCTGTGCCCTCTCTCAGTCTGCATTTCCTCTCACTCCCACCATCCCCAGTAGATGGCATTTCCCAGAATGCTCCAAGCCCCTCCCTACTATGTCTGTCTTATCTTCTCAATTACTGGTCACAGCGATGAGATCCGGTGGTACCTTAAACAACTGTGCTTAATTCCTACAGTAGGAAATCTGGCTGCTGAAACACAGCTGGGCTTCTGAAAGCAGGGTGGGGCAGAAAGAGGCATCATTTGCTGGGTCGCCCACCAAAGTTGATTTGCACATGCAGGTCTGGCCGTCAGGCGGCAGCTATTCACTGGAGTGCATCTGACAGGAGCTGGGCAGAGTCTAGGCACAGGGTGGTGCCATTCCATCCCGACAGAAGATGGGGGCTGACCCCAGAAGCTGTGTTGCTGACTTGGCTCCCTCTGGAGACCTGCTTCAGAGCATCTCCTCTGCTTCCCACCCCTCCACCTCCCTACCCCCCACCCCACTTCCCCCACTGCAGCCCTTGGTATGTTTTCAGCTAATCTCTTTCTCAGCAGGGAACCCAGCCCTGCAAGCCCATGGCCAGGGGACTTCAAGTCTCCTGCTTAAAATTCTTTTATTTTCTCTGTGCCTTCTATTCTGTATCATTGGTCTACCAGTCTATTTTAGTGCCAATACCATGCTGTTTTGTTACTATAGCTCTGTAGTATAGTTTAAGGTCTGGTATAGTGAGGCCACCTGCTTCACTCTTCTTGCTAAGGATTGCTTTAGCTATTCTGGGTCTCTTATTTTTCCAGATGAATTTCATGACTGCTTTTTCTGTTTCTATGAGTAATGTCATTGGGATTTTTATTGAAATTGCATTCAATCTGTATAATGCTTTTGGTGGTATGGTCATTTTGATAATATAATATTAATTCTGCCTATCCAAGAATAAGGTAGATCTTTCCATATTTCCATCTTCTAAGGTGTTCTTTAATTTTTTTTCTTTAGCATTGTGTAGTTTTTGTTGTAGAGGTCTTTCATGTCTTTTGTTAGGTTGATTCCCAGTTTTGTTTTGTTTTTTTAAGGCTATTGTTAATAGGTAGTTTTCCTTATTTCCCTTTCAGAGGATTTGTCACTGATATACAGAAATGCCTTTGATTTATGGGTGTTGATTTTGTATCCTGTTACTTTGCTGAATTCATCTATTAGTTCTACAAGTTTTCTGGTGGAATTTTTTGGGGTCTTCTAAGTATAGAATCATATCATTGGCAAATTATTGTTATCTTATATTAGACAAAGGCTCCAAAAATACATTGGAGAAAAGATAGCCTCTTCAACAAATGGTGCTGGGAAAACTGGAAATCCATATGCAACAAAATGAAATTAAACCCCTATCTCTCACCATGCACAAAACTCAACTCAAAGTGGATCAAGGACCTAGGAATTAAACAAGAGACCCTGCATCTAATAGAAGAAAAAGTAGGCCCAAATTTCCATCATATCAGATTAGGCCCCTACTGCCTTAATAAGACTCCTATAGCACAAGAATTAAAATCAAGAATTAATAAATGGGGATGGATTCAAACTAAAAAGCTTCTTTTTAGCAAAAGAAACAATCAATGAGACAAATAGACAGCCTATAGCTTGGGAGCAAATTTTTACCACTCACACATCAGGTAGAGCATTAATCTCTAGGGTATATAAAGAACTAAAAAATCTAAACACCAAAATAACAAATAATCCAATCAATAAATGGGCCAAGGAACTGGAAAGACACTTCTCAGAAGGTGGTATACAATCAATCAACAAATATATGAAAAAAATGTTCAACATCTCTAGCTATTAGAGAAATGCAAATCAAAACTACTCTAAGATTTCATCTCACTTCAGTCAGAATGGCAGCTATTTAGAATACAAACATCAATAAGTGTTGGTGAGGATGTGGGGAAAAGGGCACACATATACATTGCTGGTGGGACTGCAAATTGGTGCAACCAATATGGAAAGCAGTATAGAGATTCCTTGGAAAACTGGGAATGCAACCACCATCTGACCCAGCTATCCCACTTCTTGGTCTATACCTAAAGGACTTAAATACAGCATACTACAGGGACACAGCCACATCAAGGTTTATTGCAGCACAATTCACAATAAACTGTGGAACCAACTTAGATGCCTGTCAGCAGATGAATGGATAAAGAAAATATGGTGTGTGTGTGTGTGTGTGTGTGTACACACACACACACACACACACACACACTGGAATATTACTCAGCCATAAAAGAGAATAAAATCATGACATTTACAAATAAATGGATGGAGTTAGAGAATATAATGCTAAGTGAAATTAGCCAATCTAAAAAATCCAAATGCCGAATGTCTTCTCTGATATAAGGATGTTGATTCATGATGGGATTGGGAGGGGGAGCATGAGAAGATTAGAGGAACTCTAAATAGGGCATAGGGGAGGGAGGAAAAGGGGGGAGCAAGAGGTATAAAAAATATGGTGGAATGAGATTGACATCACTACCCTCAGGACATGTATGAAGACACAAATGGTGTGAATATATTTTGTATAGAACCAGAGATATGAAAAAGTGTGCTCTATATGTGTAATATGAATTGTAATGCATTCTGCTGTCATATATAACAAATTAGAATAAAAAAAATTAAAAATCCTTTCATTTTCTGATATTGAGCATTTCCAACTTTTTCTCTGGTTCTTTCTCCAGCTGGAAGCTGACCCTAGCTGTTGGGGCCAGCCTGAGGGAGAAGGGAGAAGCAGAGCATGGAGATCTGCAGGTGAGGGAGTAGAATCACTAGTGACCACTTGTAAACACTGTCCCCCTGAGGGTGACTGAAGATGTTCCCTTCTGTCTGGCCACCCACTGACTGGATCCAAGGTATGCCTTATGTTACCTTCTTGGTATTTTTCTTTAATTTTACCAATCATTGAAAGTTGGTCAAATTTGCTCAACAATATCAGGTTTTTAGTTTTGCTTGAGCTTGTAAAAATCAGAGGTCTGGTGACACTGCCTGCATGCCTGCATGGTGGCAGCTACTGGTGTACCCTTGCATGGCAAATTTAGCTAGTGTTCCCTCCCCGGGACCCCGTGGAGCCCCACTCACAGCATAGGTGTATGAACTTGTAACCCCAAGGCTTCTGTTCTAACACACCTACCTGGGGGGGGGGGGTGAATTTATTTATTTATTTATGCTGAATACAACTGCAAATAAATCAGTCACGGCTCTTGGTGTCATGGAGCATAGGATTGACACATTAAACCACCACAAATCACAGCCCCTGAAGCTGCACCCCTGGGACCACAATTGGGAGGAGAACTCATATCTGGCTGCAGAGGTCAACAAAGACTCTGGATTTGGTGGCTGTTGACTGGGCCAAGAAGGACAGGTGCCAGGCATTGGGATTGCTGCAGCCAAAACAATAGACAGAATTCCCTGTGCTCACACAGCTTGCATTCCAGTGCTAGGGACAGACTATAACCCAAATAGGCAAGAGAATTATACAGTATTCAGAAAGTGTTCTTAGTACAAATGTGACTCAGCACTCCAACAAGGACACATAAGATGATAATGAATGCCTAGGTGACTAACAGCATGAGAACTGTAGGAGGAAGACAGAAGGACAGAAGTGATCAATACACTGACTGGAAAGTTGAGAAGAAAAACCAAAACCTGCTGGAATTGATGAGTGAGCTACAAAATTGTGCAGATACATCCTAGCATAATTCATATTCCATCACAAAGTGACAGTGAATCATCACGTCATTCCATATCCGTGTGTGGGCGGCGGTCGCCTCCAATCTGCAGCCTCTACTTGGGCTCCTGGTTCTAAAACTTGCAGGGGAAATTTGAGAGGATGCTTCATGCCCAGTGAGGGGCAGGGAGGGGCAAACCCCCACTGTCAGGAATTAATTCTGTTCAGTGCCTGAAGGGGGCGCCCAAGGTTCATGGCAATGATGAATTCCTCTTTTGTACTTCTCTTGAATCTTCTTGTTATGCTAGGACATGTCAAGTTGCATCCACAATTTTGTAAATGATTTTGCCATGACCGTGTCTGAAAGGCTTTGCATCTTCTCACCGCACTTAGGTTATTTCTCACAAGGCCCCTCCTCCCTCTCCCACCTTGTTCTATGTCATCTGTCCCCCCTCCCTCCTTGTGTTCCTTCTTTCCCGGCCTCCACTCCATGAATGCTGTAAGCTTTCTCCTACCGTGGGGCCTTTGCACTTGCTTTTCCTGTGGCTCATGGTGTCTTTTCTGCTGTTACTCATCCAGCTAAATTCTACTTATCCTAAGACTCAGACTCTACATCAATCTGTCTGCTATGATCTGAATGTGTCCCCCAAATCCAAATGTTAAACTAAATCCCCAGCATGGTGGTATTAAGAGGCAAGGCCTTCGAGAACAGAATGTATCTGAAGGCAACAGCCTCATGGATGGGATAAGGCCCTTATGAAAGTGCTTGAGGAGTGGGTTCCTTCTCTTCCACCTGCTGCCACAGGAGGACACTGTTCCTCCCTTGGGAAGAGGCAGAAGCAAGGCAGCATTTTGGAAAGAGAGGCCAGATTCCTCTCCAGACCCAGGGCCTGCTGACCCCTTATCTTGGATTTCCCAGCCTCCAGAGCTGTGAGATAAATTTCTACTTGTATACATTTCCTAGTCTCAGGTATTTTTGTTATAGCAGCACAAGGAGTAAGACAGGGGTTGTCCTTAAACACCCCCACTCCCTTAAACAAGTTTACAGCCTTCCCTGGCATATTTCTTTGCGGGGTGGGGAGGCAGTAACTGGGAATAGAACCCAGGGGCACTTAAGTACTAAGCCACATTCCCAGCCCTTTTTATTTTTATTTATTTATTTATTTTTGAGACAGGCTCCTGCTACATTGCTTAGCGCCTCCCTAAGTTGCTGAGGGTGGCTTTGAAATTGTGATCCTCCTGCCTCAGCCACCCATGCCACTGGGATTACAGGTATGAGCCACCATGTCCAGCCTGCATTTCCTTTTTAACTGTCTCCCCCATGAAACTCAGAACACCAAGGAATGTAGACCGTGGACATTCTCGCGGTGGCACCAACAGAGAAGCAGGTGCTGGATAAATATTAAATAAATAAATATTTATTAATGAATCAATAAATGCATGAATGAATGAATCACTGTGTATTTAGGGATTTAATAGCAATATATAACACAAGAGAGCTGCTGGTGAATTCATTCAGTTACAATGTGTAAGAGTCCATGAATGTTTACATTCACTGTTTACGTCATGTGATGGCCCATTGCCTCGGCAACCTTTCATTTATCCACCAGGTGACGCTATGACTCCAGAACATGGCTTTTTATTCTCTGCAACACCTTAGAAACTGTACATTCTGCAAAGCAAGATGACACAAAATCAAGAAAAACACTCTGACTTTGGTCCAAAATGTAATCATTCTTAATTTTGCTTTTGCCTGTCAAAAAGTACATTTTTCAAAACCTTCCCACCTACACAGTATTTTTAGACCTTTATAAAATAGGCCATTCTGTAACCTGTTCATGTCAATAGTATATGCTTATAGCAATTTTGATACTGAGAAAGGAGTTACAGCTTATTTATTATAAATAGATGTTACAGAATATCTTTGAGAGAAAATCCAAATTCCCTAGTGTGATGCACTCAACAAGAATTTATTCAGAACCTAGAACGTATTTAGCTGTAAGCCAGGCAGCCACTTCAAAGGGAAGCTGCTGATAGCAGGATTTGATTTGCAGGGAGGTGGGCATCTTACCTGTCTATGACCACCTAATGTCTTTTGAATATTTTTCTCTATCTTCAAGGAAATCTCAAGGCCACAATCTTACCTCTCCATTGAGAAGTCAGAACTCAACTACCTCAACCCCCTTTAAGGTAGGACGCAAGCCTGGATCCAGCCAATCAGAGTCACTAGGCTGAGAGTTTCTCAAAGAACAATAAGGGAAGGTGCAGGTGTCGAGGAGAATGGTTCTTGGAGGCAAGGACTGGGGGGCTGAGCAGCAGCAACAGAGGTGCTAGTGAAATCACCCTGGCCTCAGGCACTCTGGCTAGGAGTGCTAGGATCTTAGCCATCAGCTGTACAGAGGTGATTTCGCTGCCATGCCTAGACACTGGCCTTCACTCTGGGTCCCTCTTCCCCTGCTCTCAGGAAAAGTCTGCCCATTTTTTCCTAGTTTTCCACATTCTTATGCTGAATCTAACTAAAGGCTCTATTGTGTTGTTTGCCACAGAGAACCCTGAAGAGACTGATGATGGATTTCAGGGAGCCCCTCGTCCTTCAGCATTATAAATTTGGCCAAGACAATCAGGAAGGGGAAATGTGACAATATTCTTTAGGTTTTTGTGAGATGAACGCAGTCCGGAGGCGAAATTCTAACTTAAGAAAAATCACCTTTCCCACCTTGTTGCGGCACACAGATCACAACTACCTGGCTTTTTATTTTATAAATCACATATTCATGTAACTTGAAATAGGATGTGTTTGTGTAAAACTGATCTAGACCTTGATGAGGAGCCACAAGCTGAGGGGGCATCCAAATCAACAACAACCTCCAAAACCAATACAGTGCCACCACAGCAAAATAATAACCAGGCATCGGTGTGACAGCGGAAAAACAAAGCAAGAGAAAGAGAGAGCACAGGCTTCACCAGAGACTCAGCTCTTTGGAAACTGATTAACTTGGTGATAAAGAGGGGAGGTGATGGAAGGCAACATGGGAGCCATTGTCCCATAAGGAATGTGTCTCTAATCCTCGTGGGACCTCCCCACCAGTCACCATGGTAACACTGCTTACACTATAGGAGACTATCTCCACCGCGTTGGTTATATGAATTACTCATATATTCTTATCTATAAGTACTTTTACTTTCACTTATATTTTGATAGTTCAGTAGGCTAATGATTAAAATCTTTCTCTGAAGATACTAATTCTAAAAAGGAGTGTGATCGAAATGCTATGAAGCAATCCTATTTAAGGTAGAAGAAATTTTAAAAATTATGTCTGAAGGCACATTACAATTTAAAAATCTCCAATTCATACCCCAACGTATAATCTTCATGTTCAATTTTATGATGCATAGAACAGTCCATAATTAAGTTATATATATATATATATATATATATATATATATATATATATATATATTTTTTTTTTTTTTTTTATTTCAAAAGTGATCCCATTTTATACTTACAAAAAAAGCTTTCTTTCCAAAGCAGTTCCACCAAGTCATCTCACAGTGGTCTGACTCAGGGAATTTCTTTTAGATTATTTTAAGTTTTGCTGTTTCCTAACTGCCAGGGCTGAGCTGCAAGGCCTCCATTCAGTCTCTGAACCCCGATTCAATTCGTAAACCTGTCCCTGAGATCACATCATGAGCATCTGATTATTCAAATGCCATCCCCCTGGGGCTCTGGGAAGGGAAAGCCCCCCTCCATCCACAAACTGAGTATCACTGTCCTTAGCAAATGAAGCACATTTTCAATAGATTCCAAGTTACCTAGAACAAAAAAATGGAAATGTACCGAGACCATCTTAAAAAGAATTCTTATACATTACAAATCCACCTCCATTTATTTCCGGGGTCTTGGCTCCCTAAAAAGTTTAGAGCAGACTCCTGGGAGGACAAACTTGTGGAGCCATGTATATCCTTCAGCATAACCTGTGTTTGACACCAGATGCTCCGACTGTGAACCAGGGAAGGTGAACTTTGTAAGCCATGTTGGGTCGCAAGCAAAGATGTCCATAAGATGTACCAGAACATTAATTCATCTGCTAATTTGAGAAAGAAAAATGCTTATGTAATCTGATTCTTAAGACTTTGAAAACAAGAAAGTTATTAAATTATCCCACGGTATTCATATGGTACTAGCTGAATATCATTCTGCTTGGGTCTATTGCATATAAACCAAACTGTTGTTTGGTGTTAATCCCTCTCTCACCAAATTTTTACCTGTTACTGCTGGAGTTTTTCAGCATGCCATATGGTGCATTCTGGGGTAGGTCTTACCCTTTGGTTGGCTCCTGCCTGTGCTGTGACATGATCTACCTGCCCTCACGGTTGCCGGTGTTTGTCTCTGATGCCACCACTCTGCTGTCAGAATGTACACTGCACTCCCTTGAACATCCTAGCCCGTGATTCCCAAGGATGCCCCATAATATATCAGAGACAGGTTTTACTGCTGGGAGAGTTCAAGAAAAACTCAAGCAGAAACTAACGTACAGATACCAAATGGGCTCCAACCAGACCTCAAGCCCTAAAAGAGACCTGTGTCCTGACTGTCTGTCCCATGGCAGAAGGTGACCCAGTGTCTCAAAGTCCCCCTGGAGATTTTGCTTAGCTGAAGACTGGCCTCAGGGAAGATCCCATCTTCACCAACGAGATATGACTCGGCTCTGAGATCCCAAGCCAGTCACAGTGTAGCCCATATCAGCCCATATCAGCCATTTCCCCAAAAGTATGGGTGTCCAGTTTTGATAACTCTCACGTGGAAGCTTGTACTCTAGGTTCTTGTAAGTCTCTCCTTTCAAGGATTCAAACATCTTGGAGTCCCATGTTCCTGTTGACTATCTGTCAAGAAATCAAAACAAACTTGAACTACCTTATGCCATTAACAGACTTCTGAGACCCCAGCTCCCAGCCAGTTCCACCTCCAAGATGAGGGTGAGGAGCCTCTGGAGAACTCTGAGTCACCAGGGGCTCTGCAGGTACACGGAACCCACCTGAGGACCACCTGGCTGAGTCCAGTCTCTTCCCAGGTGAGAAGATGTAGAGTAATGAAAGATTTCTGTTTCCTACCACAAAGCTCGGCAGGTGACAGATAAGGAGAATCCCCCAAGGGGTGTCAGAGCCCCACTTTCCACCCCAGAAACGCTCTTGCCACGGCACCCAGGGGAGGGTGAGCACGTGGCTCAGGGCATCTGTGGCTCTGAATTTGTCACCCACAGTGGGGCATCCTCCAGCCACCACACCACCGAAGGGGCCTCAAATTAACCAGGGCTGGTTGCCAGTGTCTGCACCCAGGGCCTCACTTCAGAGACAGCACCCAACTCAGCCACGCCCCTCAGCGGTGGAGCACCTGTCCCGTGTTCCCACTGACTGGGCAAAAAAGGTAAATGCTGCACTGAGAACTGTGGGCTTCTCTGCCCTCGGGCTCTTCTGCCCTCTCTCTATATTGGCCTTAGAAATCTCCACACACCTACCACCATGTAAATGTTTTCTTTCTTCACATCCAAATCAAGCCATGTGATTGGAACCCCTACAAGTTATTCGCCTTCTTTGTGGGAAGGCAGGGCAAGGGCAGTCTCAGAACAGGCAGGTGGCTCTGGGAATTCACATCGCGCTGCCCTGCTGCGTGGCTTAGCGTCTTCCTAAACTCAGCTGCTTCTTTCATCTTTCTTAAGCTTGGTGGGAGAGCAGGATGCAGGAACCAGTCTTTTCGTGTCTCAGGTGCATCAGAGCAGCCAGGCGATTCATAATCACCCAAACCGGCTGCAGCTGCTGAACTGACACTCCTCTCCAGCAGAGGTGAGAAAAGGAAAAACTGAGCAACAGATGGGAACGACCGTGGCCTGTGGGCGATTTGGAAAGGAGCGTATGTAGTGAACACAAATAATCCCATATTGGAGCATGGGACATCAGACATGTCATGTTGTCTACCGAATAATAATAACCAATCCAGGGCCTATCCTCTGCCCAGTTCTGTGCTCAGCAATTGACTTTTCTTAATTCTTATAATAATGCTATGGATAAATATTATTTTCCCTAATTTTAAAGAGAATGTCCAAGAACCAGGCTGGATGGATGGTTTCAAATGCTGCCATTAGAATTTGACCTTCTGCTTCCTTCCCTGCCTTCACCTCATCTCTTAGCTGTGTTTCCTCCTGTGCCGGCTTGGCAATTAAGACAGCCTTCCCTGTTTGGTGGCCGACAGCAAACCTGGACTCTCCAGGAAGCTTCCCACTGGGAAGATCTTCCCTTTCTGAGTTGTCCCAGTAAAGTCCCCAGAGGCACTCTGGTGTGACTGACCTGGAACATGGATGCACTCCGGATAGACACAATGCACCTCAGCTAAGAGGATGGGACACACAGATTGGCCCTAAATCCTGGGCTCTCCCTTGCAGTGTGAGAGATTGGCCCTAAACTCTGGGCTCTCCCTTGGAGTGTGCAATCAGGCACACAAGATCCGCACAGGAATCCCCAGAGGAGAAGTGATTCCTTGAACAGAACTAGATCGCTGGGCCAGTGAAACCCGAGAAAGGTCATCAGGTTCCAGCTGTATTTTGTATTATTTGAGCACATACTGAGGCCCAGTAGATTTCTCAGGGCCTAGAAGAAAGGCAGCCAAACGTATGGGTGCTCAGGGTACTTGTGCAGTGGTTAGTTGATTAAATGACCCAAGTTTCTAAGGGCAACACTGGGGCGACTGAGAATTCGACCAAGGTTCTTTCAACACACACACCAGAGAAGCTTGTGGCACTTGGGAACTGGGAAAAGTTAAAGAGGTCACTAATGACACTGGTCAGTTTTATTATTATTTAATAAAGCATGAATATTAAAGAGCCCTAAATTCCACACCTGCACCACTGAACTAAATTACCTTGAAATAGCAACACACCTCTATCATATATGAACATGGCAGCCAGGAGCCGCCCGGTGGTTAGATTTGGAGATGACAGTAGAAAATACTGTGCCTTTGTCTATAGGATAAATAACATATATTTTTGCTTCTGATCAGGACTCTCTGTGTGATTGTGTGTGGGTCTCCTTGAGCCTCAAGCTGCCAAGCGAAGGGGCCCCTTCCTCTCTCCTCCAGGGCTTGGTGAGGCTGTCTGTTCAGAACTTCATTCTGGGCTAAGTGTCAGTTGTATGCCTATCTGGAATTACACTATTTCTTTGTTTACACATGTGCTATCTGTTTCCTCCAATAGGATATGAGATCCAAAAGGGCAGGGGCCATGCCTGTCTTGTTCATCACTATCCCAAGTGCTGGGAATGGTGCCTGGCACATAGTAGGTGTTCAATAACTACCTGTTGAATAACTCCACTTCCAAAGAATACCACTCTAACTGAATGGAGTAAAAATAAGATACTGTCGATTCAATGTGCATTACCACCTCTCAGTGGAAAGTCCCATTAATCTAGAGGGATCTTTGAGAGTTCCTGTAAACACACAAGATCCCGCATTATTCTATTCAAGCTGCAGTAGTGAGTGCTGCACCCTGAGAACTTCCTCACCATTTGCTGTTGCCTCTAGGAGGTTGCTTGGTTGATTTCTGTGAATAATCAAGTAATAAAATTCAGGCTGTAAGGACATCTTAGCAACTGCTACCATACAAAGGCTGCAGAAGTACTCTGCCATCTGAACTCTTCTTTTCCAAAGACAAAAGGGCTCTTCTAGAGTTTTCTTCATTCAGAATTGTTCATTTGGCCTATTTTATGATCACTAACAAAAAAAAATGTCATCTGTCTGCATATTCTCCTGGAGTTACTCATCCTACCCATGGAGGTGCTTTCTACCAGTTCCTTCGGGTGCCACTCACCTGTCCAGGTATGTGCTTGCTGGTTCATATTAAGCTCCAACAAAATAGTCAGTGCTCAAGGGTGCTCCATCCAAGTCAGCAGCCACATAAGATGTGTCAAGGAAGTCCCTCCCCCTACAGGAGGGACACCACTTGGGATCAACAAAATTGGTGATAATAATTCTGTCCTGGAATTTCTCTGAATTTCACATTGATGGAATTAGCCAAGTTATATCATGTGAGGAAGCACAGCACAGATATCTATGTGATGACCTAATCTTTAAGCTCATTACGAAACACATATGGTACCAATGGAATTTGTAAAATTCCATAGACTTTTTTTAATTAGTTGGTTTAACTTGATTCTGGATCAGATAACTACATCTACATCTTCCAGAGTTTTTATTAATAACGACAGCTAATGCTAACACCACTCAAAATATTTCACACATATTAATTCATTTAATCATTTCTCATTTTCATGAGGAGATAGTCTGTTATTTAAAGAGTGCACATCTTCCTCACATAGAACCCTATTTTCCTAGATATTTTGAAAAAGAAAAGAAAAAAAGCACAAAATTTCTTTATAATAAGGTTTTTCATAGACACTTTTTAACAGGGGCTGTGTTTCACTTGAACTATAGTGTCAGTTAAACAAGAATAGCTATAATAAGCAAGGCACTTACTCCCTGTTATTTTTGTAATGTATTATTTGACAAATATTTATTGAGCACCTAAGGAGATTCAGGCCTACTTATAGGTAACAGGATTAGAACAGAGAATGAGACAAATAGCCGTTTTGTGACAGGGAGCTGGCATCCTGCACACAGCTGGAATTTAAGTCACATCATTGTAACCTTCATCTGATAATATTGCAATGATAATATGATGGTGATATATAACAGCCACTGCGTCATTCTCCTTGTATAGGTGAGGATGAGGTAAAGTGGTGTGGTCCACACGGTCATGTGTAGCAAGGTGGATTCAAACCCAGGTCTGCTTAACATCTTCAGGAAAGAGAGGTTTCCTCACTGCAAAATGGGAACTAGCACCGTACAGCACTGTTGTGTGGGCAGAGATAGCCTGACACACACAGAAGCTCCTTCGTAAACTGTGATTTGCAGCAGTTACGACAGGATCCATTAACTGGGCTCACACACTATTGTTCTTCTCCTTACAAATGGAGCTGTTCTTTTTTTTTTTAATTTTTTATTGTTGGTTGTTCAAAACATTACACAGTTCTTGATATATCATATTTCACACTTTGATTCAAGTGGGTTATGAGCTCCCATTTTTACCCCATATACAGATTGCAGAATCACATCAGTTACACATCCATTGATTTACATATTGCCATACTAGTGTCTGTCGTGTTCTGCTGCCTTTCCTATCCTCTACTATCCCCCCTCCCCTCCCCTCCCCCCCCTCTTCTCTCTCTACCCCCTCTACTGTCATTCATTTCTCCCCCTTGTATTATTTTTCCCTTTCCCCTCACTTCCTCTTGTATGCACTTTTGTATAACTCTGAGGGTCTCCTTCCATTTCCATGGAATTTCCCTTCTCTCTCCCTTTCCCTCCCACCTCTCATCCCTGTTTAATGTTAATCTTCTTCTCATGCTCTTCGACCCTACTCTATTCTTAGTTACTCTCTTTATATCAAAGAAGACATTTGGCATTTGTTTTTTAGGGATTGGCTAGCTTCACTTAGCATAATCTGCTCTAATGCCATCCATTTCCTTGTAAATTCTATGATTTTGTCATTTTTTAATGCAGAGTAATACTCCATTGTGTATAAATGCCACATTTTTTTATCCATTCATCTATTGAAGGGCATCTAGGTTGGTTCCACAGTCTTGCTATTGTGAATTGTGCTGCTGTGAACATCGATGTAGCAGTGTCCCTGTAGCATGCTCTTTTTAGGTCTTTAGGGAATAGACCGAGAAGGGGAATAGCTGGGTCAAATGGTGGCTCCATTCCCAGCTTTCCAAGAAATCTCCATACTGCTTTCCAAATTGGCTGCACCAATTTGCAGTCCCACCAGCAATGCACAAGTGTACCCTTTTCCCCACATCCTCGCCAGCACTTGTTGTTTGACTTCATAATGGCTGCCAATCTAACTGGAGTGAGATGATATCTTAGGGTGGTTTTGATTTGCATTTCTCTGACTGCTAGAGATGGTGAGCATTTTTTCATGTACTTGTTGATTGATTGTATGTCCTCCTCTGAGAAGTGTCTGTTCAGGTCCTTGGCCCATTTGTTGATTGGGTTGTTTGTTCTCTTGGAGCTGTTCTTTTAATGGTGAATCTGTTCCAAAGTTCTTCCCATGTTGATATGTGTTGGGAGATGTCAGATACTTTTTTCCATTATATTTGAATTACAAATTTAATTCACCAATACAACTGAAGGCTGCTCAGAAATAAACCAAGCAAGCACTTGGTGTTTCAGTTTGATATTTTAAACATTCATCTTTGCCTTCCAGAGACATGAGTATAATAACCTTCAATTTGCCAATGAGAAAACTGGGCTCAGAGAAGCTACTTCATTTGCCCAAGGACTGCAAATTGTGCAACCACTCTGGAAAGCCGTAGAAGATTCCTCAGAAAAACTTACAGTGCAATCACCACTGAAACAGTTATCCTATATATAGGATATATATATATATATATATATATATATATATATATATATATATATATATATATATATATTCAAAATACTTAAAATCAGTATACTACAGTGACTCAGTCACATCAATGTTCAGAGCAGCTTAATTCACAATGTCTAAGCTATGGAACCAACCTAGGTGCCCTTCAACAGATGAATGAATAAAAAATGTAATATAAATATATATAATGAAATATTACTCAGCCATAAAGAAGAAAGTATGGCATTTTCTGATAAATGGATGAAATGAGACTATCAAGCTAAGTGAAATAGCCAATCCTAAAAAAAAAAAGACCAAATTTTCTCTGAGGTACGTGGATGCTGTCTCACAATAAGTGTGTGGGGGAATAGAAGTTTATTGAATTAGAGAAAAGAGAATGAAGGAAAGGGAGGGGGATGGAAATAGGGAAGACAGCAGAATGAATTGGACATGACTTTCTTATGTTCACATATGAATACATGACCAGTATAACTCCACATCATGTACTGCAAGGATGGGAAGTTATATTCTATGTACATATCATATGTCAAAATACACTCTACTGTCATGTATAGCTAAAAAGAACAAATAAACTTTTTAAAAAAACAATTAATCAAAAAATGTAAATGCTTTGAACCATCATTCTCAGAATATTCTAGAATTTTTAAAATCTTTGAACACAAAGTATATAACTTGTCCTTTAACTATTTAGATGTAACCAAGTCTTGCTTCATTTATCATGGCAACTTACTAATAGAATTTTTTTAGCCAAGGTTTTCCATTCATTCATTACCACAGAATTTTTAAATAAAGATATACTTAGAGCTAAAAAATAGAAATAAAATAACTTTCCCAAGGCCACCTGGCTAGTGAGCAATGGAGTGTGGCTTCCACCCAAGTTGTTGGGACCCAAACTATTATTTTTGTCTTATAGGACTGCTTTCTATACAACACCCAAACAAGTCCTCCAAGGTTTACCAATAGTTCCCTCAGAGAACAAAGGACACATTCACACTGATCTTTCTCCTTCTCACTTAGGAATGAGGAAATAATCAATAATCAATTACCTATTATTTGCTTATTGGGTGCTGGCCAACATAAGCAGCCCTGTGTCATGTGCTCTAGGAGAGACAAAACACAAGGAGACAATGTTTATAATTCTGAGGTTTGTCTAATTGGGCAGAGAACCCCGGAGACATACTGTGGAGATTAAGGCCCTAGTGATGTGAAAGGTCAGGCCCTGTAGTTCACAGTAACGTTGACATTTGCACCAAGGTCTCTCAGCACTTTGTCGTCCTCAGAAAAGCCCTGGGAACTGGGTGCTCCCCTTAGCGCCGCTTCTGGAAGGAGGTCACAGGGACAGTAGACTCCCTGGCTCATCTGGCTGCTAAGTGGCCAAAGTAGGATTTGAACTCACCAGCAGGTGTTTGTCCTATGATCAGTTTCCCCAAACAACTCTTCAGTTGAACCCAAGTGTAGTAACTGAGGCATCTAAGTTGCCTGCCTTCTATGTAGTTTGGAAAAACTGAGGCCTGCAAACCAGAACACTAGGAGGTAGCAGTCTCTAGGCACTTTGTTATGCCAAGAATTCTGTGTGCATTGTCCCCCCTCCCCCAGGACCCTTGAGAGAGTGGCTCTTGTTGCTATTGAGATTCCCAGGATGTTTGAGCTTCACTGTAGGTCGGTTCTGACACTGTCCATTCAGCTGATACATAGGCAGTCCTCCGAGTTTCCACAAAGGGAAGATCTCCAACTCACACCTCAGTTTAGCCAAGTCCAAAGCACAAAACTATATTTCCATTTCACACATGGTACTTCTCAGCACAGGGAAATCAGCCTTGCCCTCCAACACACTCCTCCACCCAGCCCTCAACACACATGTGTGCACACATGTGCACATGCACACATGCTGCCATCTGTGGTTCTTGCAATGAGGGTTGGAGTGTAATTACCCATCCAGGATTTGGTGAGAGTTCCCAGAACCAGACAGAGGGCCTGGGCTTGTCCCAGCATTTATGAGACTCTCTGAGATCTCTCATTAGGGATTCCCGACAGCATCCCTGCCCGGGGAATCACAGAGGCTCCATATGCAGTGACTGAGGGATGGGCCAAGGGAGGAGTGGTGAGTTCCTGGGACAGGGCTCAAAACAGTCATTTCTTATTTAATGGTACCTGGTCAAGAATGGGTAAGTATTGTCCTCAATGAACTAGAGCTAGTTGTACTTCCCTCTGCAAGTCAATATTAAAATTATTAGAGACGGTCTCCCTCCAACAAGAGAAACCAGTTCCCCAGAAACAGGACTTTTCCAATTGGCTGTTATGTTAGAAATGATTACCTGCACTTCTAAGCATCTGTTTGGAATACAGGAAACAATATAGCACTAAACTCCTAGGAGACCCTGGCAAATTTCAAATGCTTCCCCTTCTTCTTGAGCACACCTGCTGAGAGCAAGAGGAAAGAATACTCCCTAGTTAAAGTCACGGGTCATCATTCGCTGAGCATCCACTATGTGCAGTCACAAGTAGGACACACAGTGGAGACCTAAATGGACCTTCTCTGGGGTGCATTTTTGTTTAACCACTCTCAACACATAAGATATTCATGTCACATGTCACACTGCCCCCTGACACTGCCATGGTAGTCATTCTGATCCCATGCCTGCTTGGAAATATTCTCATTTAAGGATTATTTTCAATATCCTGAGATATATGTTTGTGAAAAGATGATACAACATGACAAAATGTATATGCTGTTTATATTACCGGCTTAGTCTGGAACTAGAAAATGTTGGGTGTGAACCCCACCTAGGCCACTACTAAGGTCTATGACATTGAGCAAATTATTTAACTCTCTAAGCATCATGGGGTTGGGTTTCTGCTTTTGTTCTTTGTTGACATCAGAACGAAGTCAAAAATGCAAAAATGGATGTAAATATGTCCAGCTCTGTGCCTAGTGAAAAATTAATTTTTCACTAATTCCAGAAAGCTTTGTGTGTGTGTGTGTGTGTACTATATAACAAAGCTTTCTTTTGTAAAATATATAACATATGACACACATATATAATGTTGTCTATATCATAATCATATTGTATATAGTATATATTACATAAGCTATATAAATCTCTAGTATGTGCTGTGTAATATCTAGTCTATCATGCATAAATAGATATAATAATTATACATAAACTCTATATTCAATGGCTTTTATTTTTATTAACATAAGGTCATTGACTTCTGAGGACAAATCTAAAATGATTGTTTTCCAACTCAAGTTGGAACAAAGGGTTTTCAAGAAACAAACTAAATGTTTACAAGAGACTTATCAAGGAAGGATTTGTTAATCCTAGGTCAAAACAACCACTCAGGTGACTGGAAACTGGGAGAGGAAACAGTTTCACCTCCTCCCTGGGAGCTGGGAACTTTATGTTGGATCAGCAACGCGACAATATGAGTCACAATCAACAAAAATTTCTAACTTCCCTTTCTGAATTATGAAGGTGAGTTGTACTCTGGGCTAGTGAAGGTGTGTTTGGGAGCATGTGTATGGCTGGGCTTAGGATGGACCTTGTAGAGGTGGTGGGGATGGTTGAGGGGCCTGGTTTGACCTGTGAGTGTCTCTGCTTTGTGAAATGTCAATGCACATGAGGGAGGGGGCTGAGGGGAGTTGGGGAGGTGGCAGCCATTGCAAGCTATGCCCTCACAGCACATTCCATAACCACCTGAGGAGATAATGACCACAGCATTTTTTATTGAGTGGTGACCATGGACAAGACTAGGTTGTAGGCACTTTACGTGAAGAATTCCTTTAATCCTTATAACAACCAAAAATGAAGCAGCCAGGAAGGAAATTCTACAAACTCAATTGGTCCTCTTGCCCAAGAATAGAAGGTGAAATCCATTCTTTCCATGCATTTTAGTGAATTTCGAATCCTCTCCACCTGCAGAGGCTCAGAAAGTCATTTTTTTTCCTCTGAAGGAAGTCCAGTCCAGGCTGGGGAAGCCTGTCTCTCCAGAAGGTGAGCAGGCAGCGCGCCCTTGGCAGGAGCCGTCACCCTTCCCGGACCGCACTCAGAGACCTCGCCACCCAGGATGGCTATTGTGCAAGCGCCAGGCTGCAGCCACTGCAGGCTGCTGCCCGCAAAGGGAGGGCGGGGAGGCGCATCAGCGCGCACCCGGTGAACTTGGCTCGAGCGCCTACCTCAGGGTTATCTCCGGGGTGGAGTCCACGGCTCTCCCGCCCCAGAAGCAGCGCATCGGTCACCCGACCCTGGTGCACTCGCTCACCTCGCTGACTCCATCCTCTTTCCACCACCACCACCACCCCCCCGCCCGCGTCCCGCGTCCCGCGTCCCACTTCCCTTGGGGCCTGGCCAGCCCGGGCCCACTCCGCCCTAGTCAGAGTGCTCATTGGCCACTCAGGGCCTGCCTGTCTCCATAAATACATGGTCCCGGGACTGGAGCATGGAGAGGCACAGCAGGAAACGACAGAGCCAACAGCATCCTTTTCACCCTCCTGGGCATTCCCATCTGTGGCTCCAGACCCTAGAAGTCAGACTTGCAGACCAAACCGCGGACCCACGGGGCTCCTTTCCTCTTCCAAGAGCCACCAAACCCCGGCAGCGCTCCTTCAGCCCCTGTCTCCAGCGCTACCCTGGCAGCTGCAACCGGAGGCTGCCGCATTTGCATTCTCTCCAAGGTCCCTTCTGCTCCCTGATCCTCCTCTACCCTCCTCTGTCAATCGGCTGGCCCTGAATTTCCCAGAATCGTCAAGTCCCCAGATCCCGCTAACAACTCTTAGCCTTGCCCTCCCCAGTGCTGGGTCCTCCCATGCCCCGCGTCTCCGCTGCTGCCATGAGCTCCCTCCTTGGCATGAGCCGCTCCCCTGCCGCCTTCAAGCAGGGGCTGCGCAGCCTGGGGCAGCCCCCCAGACGCATGACATCTAGGGCGTGTGCGCCCCGTCCACCGCGAGAGGTGCCCCTCTGTCCGCTGATGCCACGTGGTGAGACGCAGAACGCGGACACCCTGCCGGGTCCCACCAACTGGCCACTGCTGGGCAGTCTGCTGGAGATTCTTTGGAAAGGGGGCCTGAAGAAACAGCATGACACTCTGGTAAATATTTTGTCATGCCCCAATTCCCTTTTGCTCCCTGCCCTGCCCTGTTCTCCCAGTATCGCTTCAACCTCTCCTTAAGGCGCAAGGCCAGGGGCGCGCGGTGCGCTGGGTGCGCTCAGGTGCACTAGTGCACTGGTTAAACTGCAGGAGTCATCAGCGTTCCTGGGATTGCGGAGGATGCGCGCTTACTCCAAAGTTTCGCTCTACCCGCTGCAGGTAGAGTACCACAAGAAGTATGGCAAAATTTTTCGAATGAAGCTGGGTTCCTTCGACTCAGTGCATCTGGGCTCCCCATGCCTCTTGGAAGCGCTGTACCGCGCCGAGAGCGCGTATCCCCAGCGGCTGGAGATCAAGCCATGGAAGGCCTATCGCGACTACCGCAAGGAGGGCTACGGACTGCTGATCTTGTAAGTCCAGTGCGCAGAACGCAGACAGGTAGTTTGGTCTGAAGTGCCTGGAAGTTGGGAAGGGGCGGGAGTTAAGAGTTCCCTGGAGTGATGTATTTCTCATGCCGGACAAAACCAAAGCCCCTACTTGCAGGAAGTGCAATCCTGCGCCGCTGAATAGAATGGGTCCAGGGAAGAGGCAGCAGAGAGTACTTGCTCTCCTGCAGGTCAGCCTTCCCTCAAAAGCAATGTCACACGAATTCTGGTGTTCAGACTATTCCAGAGAATAAGGCTCTGAAGTCAGTGTGCCAGACAAATAATTTACAAACAAAAGAACCCCTTAAAATTCCCTGATGTCCTCCCCCCACCCCATAAACTCAAAAGCTGGAAATTATCCTTTTTTGTTTCCACAGTGTTCTTTTCTGGAAAGGATCTGGGGTTAAGAGCTATGTCTCTGCAAGGGTGGATAAGGACAGGTGCCAAGGTCACATTCTAGAGAAATAAAAGCCACAGTATGATGTGGTTCCTCTGGTTTTTAACTGTGGACATTTAACAAGTAGCACTTTTCTTTAACCCCATATTGTAATACCTAGAAGCTGTGTTCTTCAAGATACAGTTGTCATTGGAAACCATGATAAGACTTGGGGCTTCATAAGCTATGTGGTCAGCCTTGGGGCAAGTTCATAAGGTGTATGGACTTTTCACAACTCCAGTGACTCTGACTAGATGCTATCATTTGGAGGCAATGGCAAAATTCTAAATTTTCTCTGGTTATTATGTACAAGCTGATGAGTTGAAAACGGATTTTTTTTTTCAAACAAACCCAAGTTGCTGGCTAAGGTACATCCATGGAGTTGGCTCTTATTGGTGAAAATTGAGGCCCTCAGCCTCCCAGCCCTAGGTCCAGAAGGGCATACCCAAAGCCCTGAGCCCAACTCATCTGGGCTTCACCTTCCTGATACAGTCTTGGGCTAGGAGGAAAGGTTTCTGTTTTATCCTATAGTCAAATCAGCCCCGAATATTCTAATGCTAACATTTGGTGCATATTTCTTGGCATGATTCTCAAGGTTCATTTGCTTTCATGGTTCATGAAGTTGTACCTGGAGTTATTTCTACAATTCCCTTCTTTTCATTGGCTCTAAATATAATCCTGCTCCTCTCCCAGGGAAGGAGAAGACTGGCAGAGGGTGCGGAGTGCCTTTCAAAAGAAACTAATGAAACCAGTGGAAATTATGAAGCTGGACAACAAAATCAATGAGGTTTGCAGACTGGGGCCAGCTTTCTGGGTCTCTTGGGGACAGAGGGATGTAAATGGAGCTTCAGTTCATACCTTCAAAGTGTAGAGGGAAAAGCATGCAATCTGGACAATTCCAGGGCCTTCTCTTTTTCTCTACCTCACTCTCCATCCTTCTTTCCCCCAATCCTCATTCCTTTCTCCCCCAAACCCTTTAAAAATAATACTTAATGGTTCTCCAACCATTAGGAGCACAGACTTTGGTACTCACCAGGCTTGGATCTAAGCTCCAGACTTTCCCTCACTGGCTATGTCACTTTTCCTAAGACTCAGTTTCCCAATCTATATATAATGGATGTAACAGTTCCTACCCTACATGTTCGCTGGAAGAATTAAATGAGATAGTGCTTATAAAGGACTTAGGTAGTGACATTGAGCTGGGTTTTGCAGGATAAGTAGGATTTACAAGAAAAATAAGGTGGAGAAAAGCATTTAAGCAGAGAGAACAATCTGAAAATGCAGGGATGGGAAGAGACACCCTATGTTTAGAGAACAGCATTCAATGCACCTGAACCGAGGCTTTCCCTGGAGTGACTAGATAGGCAGGAGGCTTTGACAATGGTTTTATGCCCTGCTGAAGTATTTGGACAATATCCTTTAGCCAACAGGAGGCCAAAGGGGATTTTAAGTAATCTCTTGTTACTACTGTTACCTTTGTATGTTTGTTTTAAATTGGACTTGGACCCAGACAGAATCATATAGATGAGAGATTGCAAACTTAGAAGTGTCCAGGAGCTGGATAATTAATACAGAATAGTAAGACAGGTCCCGTAAAGAATTCAGCAAACAGAAGAGTGCATGCCCACATGCATGGATGGCTGCCACAGATCTAGCAAATTACTGCCACATGGGAACACACAGCCAGTGTCACCTTGTAATAATAACCTCATCATTACTATTTTGACAAGTAGTAGAGAATCCATACATTTATGTGAAATCTCTTGATTCTTTAGTGGTAAAAAAAAAATTCAAAATGCTTTTTAATACACTATGTGAGAACATTATACATGTCCATTGATTACATTTGCAAGCTTTAGAGTCACATGTACCTTCTTCCAGGGTCAAGCATGGCAAGTAATCAGCTAAGTGTCCGTGGGCGAGTGACTTAGCTTCCCTAAAGAGCCTCCATAGCTGCAGTGCCTCCCACCTCCCGGGCTTGCTCTGTGGGTCAGCTGAGAGCACACTCCGGGCAGTGGATGGTACTTTACAGCCGTTGTCAACTATAAGGCATTCGTCACCAAAAATATTGGTGTTTGAAACTGTCATACAGAGAGCTTATGTGACTGTCCAAGGACACTGGGCTATTTGGAGAGCACTGCATCCAGGATTTGCAGATTTGGTTCCAAGTTCAACATACTCAACAAAAACAACCAACCAAAAAAAGAGACAATTTCTTACCCAGATATGGAAGTGTGGAGTGCAGACCTCAGCACAGTCACAGCCTCACCGTCCTCAAGGTGATGTCCCTGCCAGGGACATGAGGCCAATTCCCTGCCTCATTCTGATGAGGAGAAATGCTTTTTTTTTTCTTAAATTGTCAGAATTACTTTTAGATCAAAAGTGGAATCTGAAGCTTTGGGGTGGCTTCAGGAAGGGCTCAGGAGATAACCAGGGACAAGGTGGTGTGGCCTGGCAGCTTCCCAAGGCCATCCTGTAATTAGTGCTGCTTTACAGAGACACCTGGGGCAGAGAACACAGATAGAGCAAACCCTTCAGCACCCTCAGCTTGAACCCTGTTTCCTTCCATGACTTTCACTGCGATCTCTCCCGGTTGCTCTGCAGGTGCTGGCTGATTTTATGGGAAGGATAGATGAGCTCTGTGATGAAAGAGGCTGCATGGAAGACCTGTACCGCGAGCTCAACAAATGGTCCTTTGAAAGTGAGTAGTGTCTGCAGTCTCCCTCGCTTAGTTTTGTAGGTGGTTTGGGGGATAAAATCTCACTCCAGTGACAAGCAGAGGTGGGAGGGGTCCTCTCCGGTAAGGAGACAGCCCCATCCTGAAGGAAGGGAAGGGAAAGTCCCTGGGGTATCTGCATGTGAGTGTTCCCACAGTGGAGCCAGGAGGTGCAAATGCCCTGAGGTAGAAGCATGCACACTCACAGGGTGTCTGAGAAACTTCCAGAATGCTGGTGCGAATGAGTTGTGCTGAGCAGGGTGGGGAGGCTGTGGAAACCAAAAAGACAGGAAGAAGAGGAGGCTCCGGATCACCAGAGCCAGTAGGTCCTGGGGAGAATCTGATCCTCTGTCAGGTTCAGAGGGGGAGTCGTGGAGGGTTTCCCCAAAGATGGGGACAGGCGCTCTTTCCTTAAGATTCAGCCTGGGAATTCAAGGTGGACCCCTTCTTGATGAGCTCGCTGCCCACAGGGATGCAGCAGGGGGGCTGAGGAAGGTCAGGGCTGTGGGAGAAGCCATGAGGGCTCCCTAGGCCAGCCTTGGTCAGGTGACACTCCAGGAGGTGACACTCCAGACCTGATGGAGAGCTGGGATTTACCAGGTAGAAAGTGAGGGAAGGAGGAATGTTCCAGTGTAAGGAGTGCTGCGTGGAAGGGACAGAAATGCCGCAGTCCGGCTGCAGCCGCCATCCTGACTTGTTTACAGACTCTAACACAGAAAGGCGTCCTGGAAGCTGTAGCTGTTCTGTGGAGAGGAACGCAGGAGGACAGGGGACGGGGGAGGGCAGTGGCCGCTCTGGAGGCTTTATAGATGCGACGGGACGGGACGGGAGGTTGGAGCTGAACCTAGAGCAGCCAGGAGCCACAGTAGAGTGACTTTCGCAGGGGATGGCTTTGTCAGATTTGCTGGATCCTTCTGGCTGCTGAAGGGAGGGCTCGGCAGGGATCCCCCAGGTGGGGGCTTTTGTAGACCTGTCTCCCCCTTCAGATCAACCACCTTTCAAGTTCCAGACCTGTCGTCTCAGCACCCTAGAAAGCTTTATGCAAGAAAGACATCCATAGTGTAAGGGAAAGAGGAGTAAAAGCAAAGACTGACAGAGAGACATGACGTGGATGTTTGGCAAATTGACCCCTAGAAGTACCCAGATTGAGGACTATCCAAGGCATTTAGTTGCCCACTAAAGAAAACTGGGCGGAGGTGGATTAACATTCACACCTGGATCCTGAGAAGCCTGGAGGAAGGAGGCCCTCAGCTGCGGGGGTGCAGCCCTGTGCTGAAGGCCCAGCTCCTCCTCCCCCTCCCCCCTCCCCTCCCCTCCCCCTCCCCCTCCCCCCACCTCCTCCTCCTCCAAAATGAAAGGCTGTCCTCTACTGGGGGAGTTTGGAAAGTAAGATGTGGTTGGAAACCCGTGGCTCGCACTGACCCTGCTTCTCAGCTGGAGGACTTGAGGCCAGTGGTTCACCCTCTTGACCCAGGTTGTAAATCAGGCAGCAACAGCAGTGATCCTGGATCATAAAAGAAAACAGTTAAGAAGACAATATTTAGGACAATGAGGGAAATTTTAAAATGGGCACATGGGCATATCATGGAATGGGTAATGTTCTCAGGGTATTAGTGACATTGTGGTTACATAGGAGAATGTATTTATTCTTAGAAGATATCTGCTAACTTATTTAATTTTGAAGTATCTAAAAGGTCAAAAATCACTTTCAGCACACGGGGACACACAGAGACTTAATGTATACATTGGCCCTAGGAGAAAGTCACTGTAGCAAAATGTTAACAATAACTACTTCCGAGCTCAGAGGACATAGGTATCGATTATACTAATCTTTCAATTTTTCTGTATCTAAAACTTTTGAAATGGAGTTGGAAATTTTATTTTTAAAAAGACTGTGCCTAAATAAAATAATTAAATGGGGAAAGTCAACAAAGCACTGGCTCAGGACTAGCAGGTACTGGCTGCTCAGCTGGTCCATGGCCTCCCCTTGGCCATGTGGGGCAGCAGAATCCAATAAACAGCTCAGCAACCCAGCTGAGCTGGAGGCAGAGCAGAGCTGGCCCCTGACACCACCTTTGCCTTACATCTTCAGGTGACCTTCGAGACCCAGACTAAAGGGGTGGCTCATTGTGCTGGAAACGATTTCTAGAAAGGGAGGAGAGTGCTTTCGCCCCTTTCTCTCAGACCATTTGCTTTCCCTTAATGTTCTTGGATTTCTGAGTCGTATGTTCCTTAGCAAAAACATGATTTTATGAGACACAGAATCAAGTCTTTAAGAGCCAGCTAATCATAAACGCCAGTGTGGCTGAGCTTGTGTAACAGTCACGATTATCTTAAATAATAGGTATCTGCCTCGTGTTATATGAGAAGAGATTTGGGCTCCTTCAGAAGAATGCTGGGGAAGATGCTCTGAACTTCATCGCGGCCATCAAAACAGTAAGCAGCCCTTGCATGAGGACAGCTCACAGGACAGAGTGGCCTCAAGATTCATGTGCATGGCACTGTCTCCCAACAGTGGCATATGCCAAGGCTTTATTTCAAGTTAGCTTATTTACCTTGATGTGGATAATGTATTTTAATATAGTATGTGCATAGGTGCCCATGTCATTCAGAAGCATGTTAAACCCATTATTGCTTTGTTTACGCAGGGTCATTTTAGCAAAATAGAAATTGACCTTATACCTATTTTTAGTATTCCCATTAATGTTCAGTTAAGGAAAAAAAATTTTTAAAGTGCCTGAAGTTTTTCAGATTTTAAATTTTTGAATGGTTTAGGTATGTGTGGATGCGGTCGAATTTGATTTGGAATGAATGGCCGAGCTTAGGAAATTATTTGAAATTGAAGTGAATATGAAAGTTATGGTTTTATATGTTTTTTTAATTGGGTCATAAGACCTAGCACCTTTTATTAAACACACAGCGGAAAGTCACCCCAAGATTGCTTTTGATGTTCCACGGGAGGTGGGGCGTAGGCATTGTGCCTGGGATCGGTGTGAGAGAGCAGGGCACCTTTGAATTCCGGCTTTCGGAGAGGCACAGGGTGCGGGGCTTGGAGCAACCTCCAGGGAGAGGAGAATTTGGAATGAAGAGGTGCTCCTGTTTCTCACAGATGATGAGCACGTTTGGGAGGATGATGGTCACGCCAGTTGAGCTGCACAGGAGCCTCAACACCAAGGTCTGGCAGGCCCACACGCTGGCCTGGGACACCATCTTCAAATCAGGTACGAGGGCTGCCCTTCACTTTGGGCCCACAAAGCCCCAGCTGGGGAAGGGCTGGAATGGCCTTCCTGGGTCAGCCACCTTGACCTCTCTGTGGAGTCGCCCCTCCTGATTCCTTTAAGCTTTGCAAATACACAAGTGTAGATGAATCTCAGAGAAAGACAAGAGGTGGCTTTCTACGGTCTTCTTCGGGAACTGAAAGTGGCTAAAAGCAGAGCTTTGGAGTCAGAGGTCCCTGGGTTCCCTATGCATGGCAGCTTGGCCAAAGTGCTGTCTCCGCGTCATCCTGTGTTGCCTGGTCTCTTAAATGAGCAAACAATGGTAAAACCTACCTGCATGAGCCGTTCTAAGCCCGACACAGAGGACACGAAGACCTAGCGTGTCACAGTACCTCAGTGGGTAGGGCTTTGCCATTTCTGCTACACGATGGAGGGAATATTTGGTGCTAGGTTCACACGCACACATTTCATCCTTATAACTAACCTCCATGGTAGGTCCTTTATGAGTTCCAACTGATGTGCCTGAGACACTTCCCAAGACTACATGTGAGGTTCTGGCAAAACCAGAGTTTGGAGCTGGGCAGAAGGGCTTCAGGACTCAAGCTCTCTACTCATTTGTGACCCCTGTCACTGAGCTCATCGTCACTGTTAGTCTGGGGCTGCTTGCACACTGTATCAAAGGGAGGGAGACCGGTACCTAGGATGTATTCTATGTTTTCCATTATTACCAACAGGCACAGGCACTATATTTTCATGTATGGGGTCTGTAGGTACGTGTGTGTGTGTATGTGTGTGTATGTGTGTGTGTGTGTGTGTTTAGTAATATTGGGTCTAAAATTCTGATTCTGAATAGGAACCCGCTCACACTTCCTCATCTGCTGATCCCTCCTGGGTTCTGAGCTCTTGCTGTTCAAAATATGGCCACAGAACAGCAGCATCTGCATCATGGCCACCTGTGAGAAATGCAGACTTCCAGGCCCCCACCCCTGATTTGGGTCTGAGTTTGAAGAAAGTGCCCGAGGCATCTTGAGGCACCTTGCTTATGTGGGCATTGAGATATTCTCGCCAGCCTCACAGGAAGGCAGTACGAGCTTATTTAGCAAATTTCCAGCATGAAAAGACTTTCCAGATTTTGCAAGGATTTGTTCTGAGATTCCCTCGGGTTCTTTCCTCATCCTAATATTAAACTGTCTTTTTTTTTTCCCTCTCTCTTCTCTAATAGTCAAGTCCTGTGTCAACAGCCGGCTGGAGAAATACTCTCAACAGCCTGGTGCTGATTTCCTCTGTGATATTTACCAGCACAGTCAGCTTTCTAGGAAGGAACTCTATGCGGCTGTCACAGAGCTCCAGCTGGCTGCTGTAGAAACGGTAAGGAGGGGCCAGTCTGCCAAATGCACAGTCTGTGCAGGTGTTTTCCTCAAGAATTTGAGGTAGTCTTTCAACTCACTCCTTCCACCAAGATTAACTGAGCATCAGCTTAGCGAAGCTCCAAAGTCTTGCACTTGATGGTGCAGGGAGACGAAAGGTATAGCTGCGAGCATATGGCGGAGACGTCATTGCTTCAGTGACAGAAATCAGAATAGGATCTGGTCATGGCCATGACAAACATGCAAACTACTACAGGGATTTGGAAGCAGTAAAGTTTTTTAAGGTTGGATTATTTTAGGTCATTGCATATGTTACTCCAAAGTGCTTGCCCGTGGCAGGTGATATGTATTGTAAAAATATTGAAATACCATGCTCTAGGCCAATAATGCTTTTCCTGCTTGGAAGTTTGGACATAGTTAGTTTGAGACAGTATGATTCTAATTGAAATAAGCAGGTTTATTTCAATCCAGGATGGCTTACACTCATAGTAGATACTCCATATAGTCCAATTCCAAATGCAAATACTGGCAAATGCACATAGGTGTGTTTAGTTGTCTTTGAGTCAATATTCGAGCCATCATGAGAGTGATGCATATTGATATTCCCCATAAATCCAACAGTGCACACACCTTAAAGTGTCTCAGAAGGCAAGTCAGCTTGCTGATTTTCCCATTTTCTTTTTTCCTAGTGTTTCTTGTGCACAGAAAGAGGAGGGTTTTCTCCATCCAGAGGTCACATCCTCTTTTCTCCTCTGCCCGAGTGGCTGATACAGGCAAAAATTCATTGTATCTCATTTTCCTATTGAATCGTAAACCCTAAAAGGTTTCTTAGAGTGATAGAACTAAAATTTCCATTTCTTTTTATTTTTTTCAACTGTTAAGCTCTGTAAGGGCAATGACTGAGTGCACTCCTGTACAGAACAGAGCCTGGCGTGTGCTAGGTGGCCAGTAAATGCTTAAGGAATAAATGAAAGAAACCAGGTTTTATAGAGTGTCTTCTGTGTGCCAGGGACCATTGCGGGTCCTTGAGAGACCATCATGAACCAGAGGCAAAGTCCTATGCCTCAGGGAACACATATGCTGGTGGGAAGACAGACAGCAGACATGCAATCAAACAGATACGATCATTTCAATTAGTGTCATGTGCCACAGAGGAAGTCATCAGAAGGATATTGAGAGATGGGAGTGGGGCTAGGGGTCCCTCTCTGAGGAAATAATACCAGAGTTGATTCTGGAATGAAGGGAAGGATCCAGCTATGTGGAAACCTGGTGAAAGAGCACTTCAGGGAGGGAAGGATAGCACATGCAAAGGCCCTGTGGAGGACAGAGGGTTGAAGCTAGAGAATGAGCAAATGTGATAGGAGTTGAAACTGGAGGTTGCAAGGCCTCGTGAGCCTTGGTAAGGCCTTTGTGTTTCATTACGCCCATAAGGAGAAGCTCTTGGAACATTTTAGGCAAAGGAGTCAGTCACCTGTCCAATTTCTGTTTTGACAAGCGGACTCTGGCTGGTGGGTGGAGAAGGAACTTAGTGCAGGGAGAGTAGAAGCAGGCCAGTTAAGGAGATGGGTCTCCTCCCGAGGTCAAGCCGGGATAGCCTGTGCCCTTGAGGTTTCCCAGACCACTTCCCCTCCAACCGGCCCCTGCGTCTTTCTTAACATGCTCAGTTGGTCTCACATGGCACCTCTTCTGGGAGCTCCATTTGGTACTTGTGGTGAAGAGCTGACTGATATGGTTATACACAATCTCCATTTCTTTTTTAGTCTCAGCTGTTCTGAAAGTCGCTTTTGGAGAATCAGAAAACTTTGAGTGCCTCTAATTTGGTGGCTACACCCTCTTCCTGTTTTGTAAATTGGACTCTTATAATAATGCCACCATGGGTTTATTTGCAGCTGAGGCCACCGGTCCTTTGACATGCAGAAGCCTACTTTGGAGGCATCTTCTTCCAAAAATAATAAATAGCCATGGGCTCTGAGTTGCCTTGCACTTTGCTCATCTAAGTGAGTGGCAGATGGCACTTGGCGACAGCGTCTTCGAGTCTGCGGAGGGAAGGACACTGTGACCATTTTTAGGGGACTATTTAACTTAAATTAGCTAAGGCCTAAAAAACAAACATGTGTGCCCACTGGTGGTGGCTATTATGTAGCTAAAAGCTGTAATGGCTGGTTGCACCAATGTGCCCAAGGAGGTCCTAGAATGGGCCAAGGGGACCAGGTCCTCCTGTACCCTCAGCTCAGCGCTAGCATTTCCTCTTTGCTGTTGGCATCCCCCTATGAGGGTTCTTTGCATGTGGCTGAAACTTTGAGAATGCCTTTTCATTTCCATGGTAATTTCCCAGGGTGTGGCCCAAAGAACTTTAAAGTTTCAAAAATACTCACTTCTTGTGCATTTGCTCTGCAAAAAAAAAAAAAAAATAGAAATTTAAGCCTCTTAGGAGGAGCACTTCAAGGATCTCCGACCTGCTCTCTTTACTCAATTTTTACATCAATTTATTTTTTACCTTAAGCAATTTTAGTTAAACTTTTTAATGTTAAGATCATCATAGATTCACATTTGGTTCTAAGAAAAAGAATAGAGATTCATTCCTTGTATCCTTCATCCAGTGTCCCCCAGGGGTAACATCCTGCCTAACAATAAAACATCATTACAACCTACACGTCAGCACTGATATAATCTACCAACTTATTCTCATTCCACCAGTTTGATATACATTTATCTGTGTTTAAGCAATTATTGGATCCAACTATATTCTAAATGTCCTGATGCAGCTGGTTATTTAAAGGATTCTATTTGATTCCCTCAGCAAGTAAGCTATCCTGAATTGATACGTTTCACAAAATAAATCTGACTTTTCAAATATTGGGTTTGTTTAGGGCACAGCAAATAAGACCATGTGAAAAAAATCACTAACATATTTGCAAAGCAAGGCAGTAGGTATCACCTTTGTTTAGCTCGTAGTAGTTTAAGGCAGTTTATTTACAGAAATTCAGGTTTGTATCTGTTTGGGTTTCAGACAGCAAACAGCTTGATGTGGATTCTCTACAATTTATCCCGTAATCCCCAAGTGCAACAAAAACTTCTTAAGGAAATTCAAAGTGTGTTGCCTGAGAATCAAACACCACGGGCTGGAGATCTGCAGAATATGCCATATTTAAAGGCCTGTCTGAAAGAATCTATGAGGTATGAATAAGCCAATATAATTATGTTGGAATACTGTTCTCTTAAATACTTAACAAAGGTAGCCCTCTCATAGATAGCTATCCTTGATGATTATAAACATTTCTCAAACTTGGAAGAAGAGTCTTTGGACCACATTTCTTTTCTGTTACATATTCCCTAAGTCATTAGGGCAAATGCCATTAAAATCTGAATGTCAGTCCTCCCCTTTAAAGGAATGACCACATCAATAGATGCTCTGAACACTGAAGAAGACCAGGGCATGTCTGCAGATCCTGAGGCGATTCCTTGGCAAGAGACCACGATATTACTAACAAGACACATTCACCTTCATTTCTGAGCTCCTCATATAAAATGTTCTTTGAAAATTCTTTTTACCTACTTTCTGGAAATCAAAACTCACAACATCTTCAAAGTAGAAGGAAATATTATGAAAAGAATGGTAGATGGGAGAAATATAGAACAAACATCAGACTTCAGGGTGAAACACAAAAAACCTACACAGTGGAGTCTGGAATGAGACAGGAAAACCACTGTTAGCAGTTACTGGTTAGCCTGGCACTAGGGATTGTGCCAATACAATATGACAAGAAAAAGCAACAAGGGAGATGAATATTTGGAAGACAGGACTTTATGAGGGGCTACCCCAGTTTTGAACATGTACTTAATCTGATCTCCATTCTCACTGACATTTTGAACAGAATTTGGTCAGTGGCCACCTTTACAATTGATTTTCTGTTTTCAGGCTTACCCCAAGTGTACCATTTACAACTCGGACTCTTGACAAGGCAACAGTCCTGGGTGACTATGTTTTACCCAAAGGAGTAAGTAGAACTTGTGTATTCTGTACCTTACAAAACTTTGAAAGATATGCTTTCCAAACATTCAACAGATCTCTCTGAAACTTTTTGCCAAGACAGCATTTGGGAAATCCACAGCAGGAAGCATTATAATTCGCATTTATGTAGCACAGAATTAGGGAGCATGCCTATGGAAATAGAGACCTGAATCTAATTCCACTTTTATCTGTGTGTTCTTGAGTGAGTCACATAACATCTGTGACCCTCAACTTCCTCATCTGTAAAATGGGGAGAAAATAGAATCTGCCATATGGGGTTGTTCCAAGAATAGGAAGTAAAAACACTGAATTTCTGTGCCTATTTATTACTTGGCACATTTTAAGCATGTGTAAAGATCATCACTTTTATAATTTTTGCCATTAAAACATTCTTTTCTGATTATTTAAAATGCTGGGTCCCTCCCCCCATGTTTTTAGACAGTGCTGATGCTGAATACCCAGGTGCTGGGGTCCAATGAAGACAATTTTGAGGATTCAAGTCAGTTTAGACCTGAACGTTGGCTTCAGGAGAAGAAAAAGATTAATCCTTTTGCACATCTTCCATTTGGCCTTGGGAAAAGGATGTGCATTGGCCGCCGTTTGGCTGAGCTCCAACTCCACTTAGCTGTCTGCTGGGTAAGTTCCTTGCTGGATCTCTGCAGCCATGTGACTCCACAGGCAGGAGAAAGGAAGGGTAATTCTGCTTTTTTGTACACGTGTGTTCTAGATCGTCCGCAAATATGACATCGTGGCCACAGACAAGGAGCCTGTTGAGATGCTGCACCTGGGTATCCTGGTGCCCAGCCGGCAGCTCCCCATTGCATTCTGCCAGCGATAAGAACTCAGGTGAGCATCTGGGCATCCGTGCTCTCTGCAAGGTGCTGCAAATGACCAAGCTGAGCCCTGAAGTCAGCCTGGCTTGGGTTTGAGTTCTGCCCACCACTGACTCACAGGGCAATTTGGAGCAGTTACTTAAGCCCTAGCCCTCTCCCTCTGTTTCCTTCCCCACCCAACCCCCCTTTTTTTAAATTTGAGAGTGGGGACCAGAATAGTACCTGTGGCAGAAAATTGATATGAATACAAAAATCTTAGCTCAGACAGACCTGGATGTCAAATAAGTGCTCAGTGAATGCTAGCTGCTCTTAACAGTTTCTATGTAAGAATAGCAGAGGTTGACCAGCTGTTTCTCTAACAAAGGCCAATTGGCAAATATTTTAGGATCTGTGGGCTGTGGAGTCTCTGCCACATCTACTTAAGGTTATCTTGAAAAATGCAGGCAGCCACAGAGGACCATAATGAATGGCTATTGTATTCCCTTCCTATTGCTGCCCTAACAAATTACTAAAATTTAGTGGGTTAAAGAACACAGATTTATCATGTTACAGTTCTGTGGGTCAGAAGTCCAATGCGGCTCTGACTAGGCTAAAATCAAAGTGTCCACAAGGCCCTATTCCTTTCTGGCGGTTCCAGAGGAGAATTCATTCCCTGCTTATGTGGGTTATTGGCAGAATTTGGTTCCTTATGGCTACAGGACTGAGGTCCCCACTTGATTGCTACTTTGGCTGAAGGCCGTGCCCAACTTTTAGAGCCTGGTCGTGTTCCTCCAGCCATCTCAAAGCCAGCAGCTGAGTCCCTCTCATGTTCCTATGACCCAGCTCTCAGACAAGCTATTAACCAAGATGGTCTACCCATCTTAGGATCCTTAATCACCTCTGCAAAGTCTCTTTTGTCATGTAAGGTAACAATCACCCATCTAGAGATGGGAGTTCTGATGTATTTAGATGGCCATTATTCTGCTAAAAAGGCAGTGTTCCAAAAAAACTTTATGGAAATAGGAAAGCTGCCTTTGGCCCTCAGGTCTTAGCTTATGCTGTGTAGAGCCATGTAGTGTCAATGTAGGTACTTGTAGCCTGTGTTAAGTGCAATGCAACACTTTTACACTGCCACGTGCCATTCGGTACCACTTCTGTCAGTGGAGGAGTTCTCTCCTGTCCTCTTTACAACTTTTGCCAGGTCTGTTTACTGGATTATCTTCTTTCAATTAACTTGGACTTTGTCACTTTAGCCTTGTCCTGAGAGCAGTCACTTCCTTAATGAATTGATGAGTTTGTAAGCCTCAAACTCAAGTTAGGAGCTTTCTCTTAATACATTAAAATGAATTCAGAACTCTCACAGGGACCACAAGTCAGCCTGGAGACCCCAGCATCGTCTGCTGTGGAATCACGGCTCCTGAAGCAGGCAGCCTTATGGAATCACCCCCCCCCAGCACTCAAACCCACTCTATCACCTGACTTTTCAGTAGCATCCCTGGCCTTTGCCTAGAACCAGTGGTCATTTCCAGCTGCAAAAGTGAAGGGCATCTGCTGGTGGGGAGATCACTTAGAGAGATGTGTAATTACAAATAAAGTTTCTGAATAAGGTCCAAATGAATATTTTATTATTCCTCCCCCAAGTTCTGGTACCACTAGGCAATTCATCAAACTCTGAGCACCCAAACCAACAGAGTTAAACAAAGTAGGGCATCGGAGGAATTCCAGCTTGATCACAAGACCCCCAGTCTACAGCAAGGACAGCACATTCATGGTGGCAAGCCATACCTTGGGCCAGAGTCCTTGACAGTTTGAGTTCTAGTATTTATTTTTGCTAGTAATCTATCTCTTTGTAATTCATTCTTTGTATTTGGGGTATCATTTATTTTCCATATTTTTTTTCCTACCAGGATCAAGAAGAGCAATTTTTTAGCTTCCTGCAAGAATGGTGCTTGGGCTTCTGCATCCCTGGAAAGCCAACAGCAGAGCAGCAGCAGCTCATGAAGAATGTTTAAGCCCTGGTGTCTCTCCTCTCCCCCTGCCACTTGTTCTAGAACTGTACTGTCTGTTTAGATGAAGCCACTTACTAAGAGTAAGTCCAACCCAGGGAAGTGAGTTGAGTGCTGGGACACCAGGCTCTCCAGGGTTCACCCCTGCTTACACTTTTCCAAGGTCCCCACAAGCCTGTTTTCTCTTGTATCCTCCATGGCATGAAGGGTGCTGAGCACTTGCCAGTCAGTCAGGTGAGGTTGCCAGGTGTTTCTGCACCTGCCCTGCCAGACCCACTGCCAATTCTCCAGAGTAAGCTCATGGTTCTCAGTGAAAGGTGTAAGGTGTCTGTCTTATATCGGGGTGATACTGATAATCCACTTGCTGTCTTTCTGTTTCATGAATACCTGCTTAATAATGTTAGCAAAGCTGAATGTTGGTTAAAGCAACCAGGTCCTCACAAAACTGTGTTTTCCTGCATTCAGTGGAAATATTGGAAAATTAGAGAATATTTCTGTTTTAAGAGGTAGTTTAAGTCAGAACTTCTTATACAAGAATATCTTAATGATTTAATATGACATCATTTACTCAAAGAGCCCTGAAATGTTTTATTTCATTAATGTATTTACTCTATGGCAGTGGACCATAGAATGGATGGGTCAAGAGTTTGTAGTATGACCGCAGAGGTACATCCTGGGGTGTGTGTGTGTGTGTGTGTGTGATTCTTTCTAGTGGTAATATGTGGTGCTTAATTTAGGATCTGTAGTGCGGGGTGATGTACTGAAGTTCAGTTACAGCTTCAAAATACTCATTGTGACTTTAATAAAATGATTTCTCTGCCTTGATCTTCCCATCTACCTAATGGGGCAATAGGAAGGTATGCATTCCTTAAAGATTATGGAACATCTGTTATGTGAACTAAACTTCTTTGGAAAAATACTATTTCATAAATGCAAAGTGCATAGAGGTTCGTGCCTTACATATAAGACTTTTAAAGCTGTTTACATATGGTTTATTTGAGCATGTTTTCACTACTGCTTTTCCTAAAAGCATACTGTATTTTTGTGTATATTTGGTAGATATTTCCTTTTCGAGGTTATATTTTTAGAACATTTTGGAAGTGTTATGTCTTTGTATTTGAATACATATGTCCATATTGCTAAAATGAGTCTATGCTTTCTTGGTACTATGAAATTATTTTTGGAACTATAAATCCACATGTGTTATCAGATTTCATCTGCATATCTTTGAATACTTTGAAAGCAAAAATAAAAGTTTTTAAATACTCAAGACATTTTTCCTCTTCATTGCATCTATCATCTCAAAATTTTAAAAATTCAATCTTTGTCTTACTGGTATGAAATTTTCGTATGTGGCCATTTTACAAGCCTTATATCACAAATCTACCCTCACCAAAATCTAGACTTTGATAGCAATTTTACTGAAAGATGGTTCTTTGAATCTCAAAGAAATTTTCCAATTTTTGCTGCTCACAGATTTTTTGAGGTCATGTACTTCTGTCCTCAGCACCATCCCCACCAACTGGCTGCACCACTAGGATCTCTCACCTGGGCCACTCATGCAACACCAGATCCCCACCCACCCTTCTCCCCTCCCTCCATCCCCTTCACACTTGCCTCACTGGTCTTCTCCAAACCCAGACCTGACCACATCTCGGGCTGCTTTATGGCTTCCTGCTGCTCTAACATCAAGATCCAATTCTGCAAGCCTCAATTCCATGCCCTGCAAAATATGCCCCACACCACCGCGGCCTCAGCCCACATCATCCACCAGCCATGCCTCGGGACTCCAGCCACACGGGCTTTTGTGAGTTTCTTCTATTCCTCCAAAGCTTTCCTCCCACGAGTGCTCTCACTGCCGTCTTCCTCCTGGCACACTCTCCCTTCCTGCCCCATTTCCATGCACCCTGTGGAGCTGAGCTTCCCCCAGGAAGTTTTCCTCAATGACCTACATCCCACAGGAGCTGACCGTAGAGCAGCATTCCCTGGGCAGTGATTCCTGGGCACACCTTGAGGCAGTGGGGCCAGCAGGAAGGGGAAGGGAGGGAGCCAACAAGGGCGGGACTTCAGGTGTTCCAGCCTTGGCTGGAGCTGCAGGGAGTTCTGGAGGGTACGTAGCAGCATGATCTGCTCTCAGGACCAGGGAGCGGGCCTTTCACAATTCTGCAATGGTGGAGCTTTAACTCCAGGTATGTCTGGCTCTTTGTGCATCCAGAAAGAAAGCACTAAAGCCAAAGTAGTCTTTGAAGAGCAGCACCAAGAACAGAGTTTGCAGAAGCCAGGGAAGGGCACACAGTGGGCAAAAGGGCTGAAAGGGTCCAGGTGCAGCAGAGAAGGTGCCTGCTGCCCCCAATTCCCTGTGCAGCTCTCCAAGAGTAGACCCTGATACCAACAGGGTTGTGATCATGTTAATAATATCATCAGCTCTGCCTGCCCCAGCACTGCTGAGCACCTACTGCTTAAGACGACATCACTCTGCACAGTGTTTAGGACAATGCTTCTCATGTCGCACCTGAGAAACAGGCTCAGAGAAGGTCAGTAACCTGTTGAGGATCATCAGAGAGTGCATAGAGGAACCAGAATCCCAGCAAAGGTGGAGAGGATCTGGGCCCTATCAAAGACACACCATGAACTTGTCCTTCACAACATGCCACACAACAAGCTTATATGCATTTGTGTGATTATTTGATTGACACTTGCCATCCCCACTCCCCACCCCCCATACACACACTATAATATAAAGTGCAGTGAAAGAAGGCACAGGCTTATTTTGGTTTGCCATTGTATCTGTGATGCGTGGTGTTTGGCCCATGATAGATATCCACTGTCAACCTTGTCCCCCCCCCCGCAATGTCTATAACAGCCCTTTCTGATGACAGAGAGAGCTGTATGAATTTCCAAAGGTCATACACCTGTTGCTATGTGGCTGACCCAGGACTCGTGCCAGAGGTAAATGTCCTCCGAGTTCTGACAGATCAGTGTACAACTTAATGCTTGTCGCAGGGTAATTCAGAGCTACTACCATTGACACCTGCACACGGCTGCTCGTCACATCTTCTCCAGCCCCATTCCGCCACCAGGAAGCCTCAACTAGCTTGAACCAAAGTCCCTGGTTGAGATCACAGTCCACTCAGCTTTGTGATGCCCAAATAATTTTTTGAGAGACTAGGGAAAAAAATAGAAGAAAAAGAAGGGAGGCGGGAAGGAGAAACTTGAGAGCTCCAGGGACTTCCTAGATGTTTGTGACTAGACTCTACAGACTGTCACTGCTTCCTGGGTGCAGAGAACTCTTTGTGGGGAAGCTACACCTAAGCAGGTGACGGAGTGCGATGAGCTCTCTGCACAGGTGACCCACGCACATCCCACCACTTGCCCTTGAAGTGGAGGGCCCACCATGGGGTGACCTGCACAGGTGATTCCCACAGCCACAGCCCAGTGAGAGCAGACAGACGGGAGGTGTGGCCTGTCCTGCCTCATTTCTCATGCATGTCCCTAAGCATGAGCATCTTGCTGCCCTGTGTGCGGTTCCAGGATTTAAGGATGAGCATTTTTCTGCAACATAGCCCGAGACCTAAACCAGCTACTTCACCCCCTCGTCCAGTAAAGGAGCAGAACCTTCCTCCTGCTGCTGGGACAATGCCCTGTCCAGGTAATGTCAGTCTGTGAAGGCTATCCTAAGTCTAAGGAAGTTTTCCACTGCTTGGTCAACTTTCAAACCTAAATCCCCAATGTTCCTTTACTCAAATGAAACTCACCAGAGTTCCACTCTCTGTTACCTGCATGCTGGTACAGCAGGGAGAACATGGATTTAAAGTCCACCTACCTGGGTTTCCATAATAGAAGACTCTTTTCCTAGTTGTGTGACATGAGGACTTCACTTAACCTCTCTGAGCCTCAGCTACTAAACGGAGGCTAACATATCTCATGAATAAGTATTCTCATGAGGTTTAGAACTTTTGAACTTTACCTTTCTCAGTGCTTGACACAGAGCAGGGAGGGCAGCAAAGGCACAAAAGTGAGCAGACCCCTTTGTGGGACAGAGCACCCTTTGTGGGAGGGAGTACCCATCAGGGCGGGTATTCTGGGCCCACATAGGGAAAACAGATCAACATCTGGACATGATCCACCCTCGGGTTCTGACCAGAGGGGCACTGAAGCTTTGCTTTCTATTTAGAGTTTTTATGGGAATAATTGAGAATCACCGGAGAAGTTAAAAGAAACTTTCCCCACCAACTCCGTAGCCTCCCACGTTAGCCTGTGTGCTAAACACTGGAAACCACCGACCCACAGGTGACCTGGGGACATGTTCTATGTCTCAAACATGGCTGCCAAATAGGGATTTTTTTTTCTCTGAATTCCATGAAACCCTTCCACTTCCAGCTGTTGACATTCTGTCAAGAAAAATCTCTTCTTCTCCTTAATTTGTCTGCATCGACCCGGGCTTATTGGATGCATCTCTTTGAATGGGTGATAGTGTTTCACTAGGATTCATTTTGATGCTCAGGAACCTCTTCAAATAGGCTTCTGCGTTTCCTTGACATGTTGCCATCATTGCTGAGCACTTCCTGACTTTCTAGAACAAGAAGACAATCCAAGCTGATCTTGTGCCGCACCCACCCAGTCCAGGAACCACCTGTTTTCCAAGAAATCCTAGTTGTTTCAGGGAAGAGTGGAATTTAGAAACCAGGATTTTAGGCCTGGGTGTGCTCACTGTCACTGGGATGTCATTGCTTTTGGATACTTTCAGCATTCAGAGCTGGGCAGTGGTGTGTGTGTGTATGTGTGTGTGTGTGTGTGTGTGTGTATGTATGTATGTAGAGAGAAAGAGAGAGGAACAAAGCAAATATTGTCAAAAAGTGAACACTTGGGGAATCGGGGTGAATGGATTATGGGGATTCTTTGTATTGTATCTTGCAATCTTTCTGAGAAAATGTCAAAATAAATCATTAAAACAAATCGAGTGGTGGTTTAATGAGGTGGTTGAGAATTGCTGGAAGCAGATGGATTTATTTAAATCCCAGTTCCTCTGCTGTGTAGCACTGGGCAAATGATGGTGACCTCTCTGTGCTATATTTACAAAGCAGGGATAATGATCACAGTGCACTTTATGGCATAGCTGAGAAAATAAATCGAAACAATTTGATAAACTCTTAGAAACTGCCAGGCCCATTCTGAGTCCACAAGAAGTATCAGCTTGTTTGTTTATTTTATCATGCGCCAAGATTGGACAGTCCTGAGAGGAGACGCACCTTTTTAAGATTTCTGGTTCCCATCGAAAATCAGGTCTGGTTTGTGTGGCTCACAAGCCCACAGGCCATCTGCTGGAGCATGCTGAGCAGGTGTTGCTAGCTGGGCACGTGTTCCTGTCCCAGCACTCTGTGCATCCTGACTCCATGTCACCTGCCTGCCTCATTTCCAACCTTTATTTTGCACAGCTCAGAAGTCTACTTGATTTTTCCTTTAGTCTTTAGAGGCTCTGAGTCCCACTGGTAAACCTTCATGCATGAATACCTGGGCAGGAAAACCCACTTCTGTTGAGCCAGTTCTGTATTCTTTTCCTGTCCCTCATCTCAACCACTCCTCATACAGAAGCTGGGAATCTTATTTTGTATCAAACTTAGAGAAGTTAAATATCCTGATCAGAGAAACACATAAGCAGAAAACTTGTTCTGAAACCTGGGTCTGTCTGCATCCTTTACTCACTTCCCTTCTTGGAGGCCAAGAACCAATATGGGTCAGTCAGTCTGGCTCTCACAAGCATTTGGGGTGAGGCTGATGAACAGCTCTGGCTGCATTATGATTCAGCCTGATTTGCTGAATGTTTTCTTATCTCCTAGGCTGGACCTTGACCCCAATGGTGAAAGCACTTATTGTGCTCTGCGATTGTTCTGTCCTGCTGAACCCCCTTTATCATCCCTGAGAACCTTAATCGTCAGGATGACGTGCCCTGGGGTCTCTCAAGGGGCATCCACTCCCAGTACAAGGCTTTTGAATTAACAGAAGATTTGTCCAGCTGAAACGTTGCCTTCCAAATTTGTTCTGTTTTAATGGGAAAAAAGTGGGTGATATTTTTTGTATATGTGGAACAGAAAGTTGAGGCAGAGGGAACGGGAGGGGGTGGTGGGTGTCGGCAGACAGTGGAAGAAAAGAGGCCAGGAAGCCAGAATTAGCATGAAGGCCAGAGAGCCCACCACACAGACTTGAAAAATAAAGGCTTTGCTTTTTCATTTGCATTTGTTTTCTTTTTAACACATCAATGTCCCTTTTCAGTTCATTTATTGTTGCCGCTTCTTCAGTTATATGGCTGGATCTCTCCACGCTGGGTCAGAGCTAAGGAAGGCTACAGCTGACCTCCGGTTTGTGCTGACACCAGTTGTTGGTGACAGCTGCCTGAAACCACCGAGAAGTGTTCGAGGTGGGTCCAGAGATATCAGGATAGAGGATCACGATTAACTGTCAGCATCTGCCACGAGTCCTAGAAGACTCTTCAGTTTGTTCACCCTATCCATAATGTATTCTCGATATCAAACTTACAGGTATGTCATAAGAATCACATTTATCAAGAGTTATCTGTGTGCTTGGCATCATAGTAAATGTATTACATTGATTTTTGATTTCTTTTTTTAGCTTTTAGTTAAGAGTGAATAAATGTCATACACGATATGTGTGCAAACCAGTCTTGAAGGCTCACAAACAAATTGTCCCTTTGTAACATCCCTCTGGCCTGGATGAAGCCAGGGGTCCCGCAGGGAGGCCCAGACAGCAAAGAACAGAGCACTGCCTCTTATCTAAAGGAAAATCCAAATGTAAGAAAACCATGGGTCCTGAATCAGAATCAGTAATGTGCATTAATTTATCCAACAAGTATCTACCAAATACTTAATTTTTGACAGAATTCATGAGTTGGTTAAATACTACAGGAATTTTGTTCTCAGATTAGGAGAGCTGTCTCTTGTTCCCTTGTAGAAATCCTGTTTTCTATAATGCCATTCACTACAGGCACAAGCTCATCCCAGCTCTCATGCTAGGATTTATGTATTATTTTTAGTACCAACTTGGAGCAAATTGTCTAAGATCATTGTTCTTGAATGCCTTTTGTTGATTCAGGGGTGGGCAGTACTAGAGATGGAACTCAGGGCCTCCAACATGCTAGGCAATTGCCTTATCTCTGAACCACGTCCTCAGCCCAATTTAATTTAATTATTTTGAGACAGGGTCTCACTAGTTCCCCAGGGTGACCTCAAACTTGTGATCCTCTAGCCTTAGCCTTCCAAGTGAATAGCTGGGATTATAGATGTGCATGCCTGCCTGGCTCAAATACCTTTAATATTTTTTAATTCTAGTGATACTTTGACTCTAAGAAAACCCCATGTATGTGTCATCTCACTTCTCATTGAAAATGGAAAAATGAGAGTGAGGAAGAAAACTTGAAAGTGAATAGAAAGAGAGGCATTGATGTTTTCTGCGACATCAATGAGGTAGTCTTTCGTTTTCATTAAATCACAGAAGCAGATTACTAATTCCAACCAATGACTGAAATCACAAACATGAAGGCCACAGATCAGCTCATGGCTGCCTTCTAAAGGAACAGTGGTGGCTAGATCAGAACTCCAGAAATGCAGAATGAAATGGTGCTCTTAATGAGATTCCTGACACTAATTACAATTTTCCCCCCACAGAGCTTCCGGAAAATCATGCTGAGTTCTACTTTGGATAAGCATAAAGTCAATTTGCCAAATCCTTCCAAGGTTCACTAGTAAGTGAACTGGAAAAAAAAATTCCTATTAAGACTTTAAAAGTCTAAAAGTGCCGGAAGAGCTTAAGATAGTTAACTCATCAACTAACCCAGAATGAACTTGGGAAAAGCTTGTCTAGCATGTTCCTTGTTAGAAGCAGAAAAAAGAACTAGAAAACAACCTCACTTGCAGAGAGGACAATTCTGTGGCATGGTCAATATCCAACTCCTTAGGTAATGAATGACTCTGGTTGTTATTCCCAGTCTGGCAGATCTGATGAAATCACATTTCACCTGCAAATTTCCAGGTGATTTCGATTAAGAAAACTTGGAAGTTGGCAACGTTATGCTGATCTTCTAAAGTGAACTTGCCTTTCTTGCCCTGTTTTTGGAAAAGTTTTGTATTATCTGTCTTTTAAAAGGTAATTGTAAAATTCACCTGTAAAACTGTACAGGCATGGACAAGAATAGGCTGTAATTTCCAGGGCCCAGTGCAAAATAAAAATGTGGGGCTCCTTATTAGAAGGAGGAGGAGGAGGAGGAGGAGGAGGAGGAGGAGGAGGAGGAGGAGGAGGAGAAGAAGAAGAAGAAGTAGAAGAAGAAGAAGAAGAAGAAGAAGAAGAAGAAGAAGAAGAAGAAGAAGAAGAAGAAGGAGAAGAAGAATTATTATTTCAATACAGTGGCAGCAAAGTATGAAACCAGTAGAGGACCTTCCTAAGCATGAGATCAGGTGACCCCCAGGTGAGGACCCACACACCTGGAGCCAGCCCTGGCTCAGGGTACAAGTATTTGATCTTTATTCAGATTTTCTTTTTGCTTTTTTTTTTCTTAGAAAATAGTTTCAGATTGTTAGATTTTTGTTGTTACATGGTTGCTCAGTGCATTCTCTTATGATTGTTAAAATATCTACTGTAATTATAAGTTTTTTTATTTCTGGTGTTATTTTTGTGCTCTGTGTATCTGAGCAAAAATCCATGTCTTTAGCTTTTTCAAAGAACAAATCTTTGATTTTCAATTTTCATTTCATTCATTGATGCTTTCATGTCTATTATTTCTTTTCTCACATTAACCTCACTCCCCCACTGGCACCAAGGCCAAATTTGGGGGCCAACAGAGGTGAGGCAAAGAACCTCACCCCCCCCACTGATGCATAGACCTATCCACAAGTATGGCTGTATGCTGGACAGGTAGTCAGTGACGGGTATGATTCAATTGCAGTGGTATCAACCTAAGACAGGAGGCTGACGCCTAAAGGTCAGTTTTCCGATGACGGGTAAGAACCATATGTTGAATTGGACAACCTACCAGGCACGGTCCTTAAGCCACATTGCTTGTTGTTTAATTAATCAGAAGGGGGGAGATGCTGGGAGCCATTAGCCAAGTAGGTATGACAATTTCCTTGCCAGCGTACCCCATGTTGCTGACATGTTGCAGTGACATTGAATGTACGTGACCTTGCTCAAGGACCAAGGCAGATTAGGGTGTTCCCGGTTTTAAGATAATCGTGTTTAGGGCGTTCCCAGTTTAGGTTCCAGGTTTAAGGTTTAAGATTATTCCTGCTGGGAATAGGGCGTATCCTGCTGCCTGAGTTCCCCTTGAGTTCTCACGGGATTCAGACAGTATATTTTGGGAGATAGAAGCCCAGTGGAGGGGATTTGGGCAAAGAACGTGGATTTCCCCAGAACGTGATTGTAGACGGCTGGTGTGAGTTCGGGAATAAAGAGTTGCTGTTTGAATCTACAAGCTGTGTGGTGGCTTGTGATTGTGTGCCCAGCCAGACTGCGGCATTTGTGCCCAGCCATATTCATAGCCTTGAACTTGAAAATAGGAGTTGAAATCTTGTTTTCCAAAGATCATTAATATCAAGGACATATTTTTAGTTCCAAAACTTGGGGTGCAAATTGGGCCAGTGAGGCAGGAGCAGGAGCCTTGGGATGAGAAGGGGTGTGTGAGCCACCCTCCTGCACTCTCAGCCACAGCTGTTCACACCATACTGTCCCTAGCAAGTTACCACAGCTTCCAGATTCATGCCAGCCCTTCTTGAGGCACCAATACCACTAACCTCACAACAACAGCTCACACTTGTGAATGTCACTGCCGTGCACTAATTGCCCCTGTGAATAATGACAACATAAAACTTTTTAAGCAATCCTTTTAAAATGTTTGAAGAGCTACTGAATTTACTTCCATGAGTAGACAAGTGCCCTGTCTGTGGTCTGCAATTTGCCGATTTAGATTTCTTACATATTGCCTACTCATCTTGATTTTGCATGGTCGGGCACCCCTTCAATTTTTCACCCAGAATGAGTGCTTCACTCACCTTCCCATGCCCCAGCTCTGGGAAGCCACAAAAGCTGCAGAAGAGCCCTGGAGAAGGAAGCTGGGAGCTCAGTGACTTTCACCCAAGCCCACCTGGTAACTTACCCGATTCCAATTCCAACTTCAGCAAAATGCGTGAAGATCATTAGTCACAGGTTTTGAGGTTCATTTCCAAACCTTTGAATGGCAAAGATGTGGATTAGAAAAATAGAATTATTTGATGAGTGGATAAAGGAAATTTTTATAAATACATATATGGATATACATATGCATATATGTACATGTACATAAAATGGAGTATTATTCATTCATAAAGAAGATGGAAACCCTGTCATTTTCAGAAAAATAGATGGACCAGGAAGACATCTTGTTAAGAAGTGTAATAAGCCAGACACACAAAGGAAGAGGAGGAGGGATCGGGGAAGGAGGAGAAGGAGAAGACCTGAAATAGAAGAGGGACTATTAGTGACCGGGAGGGAAGTGGGGGAGACAGGAAGACTGAGGAGGGTGGTGGGCCAGACAAGGCGTGATCTATGCATGTGCAGAAATGCCACCGTCAAATTAACCTTGTTGCACAATTAATAATAAGTGTTAACAACAACAGTGAATTATTTGATTTGAAGAAAACCTCACTCCTATAACAATAACATGTATTTACTCAGTAAACGTTTGTAGATCACCCACCCCCAGCCACTCCCTGTGCCGAGCACCATCCATGGTTATTTCTTATAATTCCTGGAGCAACCTTATCAGACAGGGGCTGTTGTTATTCCCAGACTTAATAAACCAATGCTTGGAGATGTTACTTGGCTAGAAATTGCTAGAGCTGGGCTTCAGATCCAAGTCTTCCTGGGTGGATGCTCTCAGTCTGTCCTGGGTCAAAAGGCTCCGAACCATTGTCAGAGCAGGAGGCCTTTTCTCCAGGTCCTCGATTCTTCCCAGATAAAACAGGATGGTCTTCATCATTCTTTTTTGGAGGGAGGGGTGCCAGGGATTGACCTCAGGGGCACTTGACCACTGAGCCACATCCCCAGCCCTATTGTGTATTTTATTTAGAAAAAGGGTCTCACAGAGTTGCTTAGTGCCTCGCTGTTGCTGAGGCTGGCTTTGAATCCACGATCCTCCTACCTCAGCCTCCCAAGCCACTGGGATTACAGGTGTTTGCCACTGTGCCTGGCTCCCCATTCTTCTTTGCCTGCTTGGGAGATTAGGAGACAAAATGATGCCAGTTGGGGTAGAAACAATGGAAGTACTTATATAGCTACTGTTGTTGCACAAGAAATTTAAAAACAGAATGACTTAGAAGAGATTGCCTTACCTAACTTCTGGGGGCCAGGAATTTCAGTGTGACCAGGCTGAGGGGATCTGGTAGGAGTCTCCTATGGGTTGCCACCCAGGTGTTGGTTAGAGCTACAACCACCTGAAAGCCTGAGGCTGGATCATGTCCTTCCAAGATGGCTTACTTGGTGGCAGGCACGTTGCTGGCCTTGGTGGGGAGCCCAGGCTCCATGCCACATGGACCTGTCCATGGGCTGCTTGCATACAATCACAGACTGGGGAGCAGGTAAGCCAAGCAAGAGCAAGACAGAAGTCACATTTTCTCTTAGGACACAGCTTTAAAGCCACATTGTCACTTCCACAATATCCGGTTTATCACACAGGTCTACCCTGCTCAGTGCAGGAGGGGACAAGTCAGGGCTGGAACACCTGCTGAGAACCCTTGAAGACCTCTACCATGGCTCACTCTCCCCATGGAGAAGCTGACAATACTCTCAGGAGCAATAGCCATTCCCTAAGAACTCAGGAAGCACTCTAAGTTGATACTGTTACCAACCCCAGGATTACAATTAAAAAAATAGATGTGGGTAAGTTAAGAAACTAGAATAAAAGTCATCTGTTGGTTAAAAAGGAGCTCAGACATGGATCTAGGATTTTGATTATAGAGCCCAATGTCTTGAAAATGGTATATTAGTTGGTTTCATAGGAACTTTTAAAACAAAATTATTCAAGTTAGAGACTGGTCTTCACAAAGCACTTCCTGTACATCAAGGTTTCTCAAACTTAGTACCAATGATATTTAGGGCCAGATAATTCTTTGCTGAGGGGAGCTTTCCTGTGCATGGTACAATTTAGTAGCCTCCCTGGCCTCTATCCACTAGATGTCAATGGTACCCTCTCTCAGCTGTCACAACCAAAGATGTCACCAGACTTTGCCGAATGTCTCCTGGAGTATGGGTGATATCACCTCTGGCTGAGAACGATGTTCTAGATCTCTCTGTGACTAGGATTTTTCTCTGTTGAGATACCATTGAAGTATATTACAACATTTCAAGTGTTGTGTATAGATTCTACCCACTGACCTGGGAATCTTAAAAGGAGCAAGAATCCATCCCCCAAACATATATTGTCTCCCTGGAGACCTACCTACACTGGTAGTCATCGCCGTGGAGATATTTGGGAATGAGATATTAATGTTGGAGATTAAAATCTGTGCTGGGGATTAGCAACGGAATTTGTTTTCTGGGCCCGATGAGGCTGACCAAATTGTGAACCACAGGAACACCTGAGTTACTTGTATTACAATACAAGATGTGATGGGCAAAGAGCCACCGACTTACCCACTTCAGAAGGAATTTCATCTGTCTTCGAAGCAAAGCTTGGGGAATGTATCAATTTCCATACCAGTGTTCAAATGGCTTTGGGGATCATTCCTTAATAAGTGTTTATCTTGAAATACAAACAGTTTCCATGGATCTTGTGTTAGCACTCAGAAAGTCAATTGAGAAAAATGACTGTGACCGGGGTTATTACTGCTCAAACCATGTGTGGGTAATTCAGTTCTAGATGAAGGCTTGGGGAAACACATTTGTCTCAATAAGTAATGCATTTTTATTTATCATTCCATAACTAGAAATTTCTGATTAATGAGGTGTAGGTACTTGCCTACTAGTAATGCAATGCATTTGAATACAGAGATGGAAATCCTTCAGATTTCTAGCAATTTCTGAAAACTAATAGCAAGTTAAAGCACCAAGATGGGCCATGAGGGCTACATGCTCAGTCTGGCTGTTGGCATAATTTTTTTACATCATGGAAGCAGGGGCTCAGTTCTTGTTCACAGCTATTTTACCATAACTGAGCCTCCTATTTGATACCTAGTAGCCACTCAGAAATCTTTAATGAATCAATCTTTAAAGTTTATTAGTCATTGCCTAGGTGACTTATAAGAAGTAGAATTCTGAAATGGATCCGAAATCTCCTTTCTTACCCTCCACCATGTTCCAAATAATATCTTAACACCTGTTGATATGAATACCTGAACCCTCACTCATTCTTTGACTTTGGATTCGACTTGATTTTGCATTGGAGTTGAACTTAGATGCTCCTCTTGAGCCAGCAGCTCAACCTTTGACTCATGTAGAGGTGACTGCTGACCCTGCCAAATTTTACCAAACCATGACAGGCCTGAGCAGCTGGCGTCCTTCGTGAGCGTTACCAAGGCTCACCAAAAACACCAAGTTCACACTGTTCCTGAAGTCAACCTGATTTTCTGTTGGACTTTGTAGAAGTGTAAGAATGGCGCTGAACTTGATGAAACACTTCAGTGAAGGGCTGAGCTCTATATTAATAATAAAATCAAGAGTAGTAAAGGGAGTGGTTTCTAACACATAGTGAGACTTTGTATGCCATCTCTTATGACTAAGTTCATTATCTCTTTCAACTTCACATCCATCATGAGCTGTGAGGTAGGGTTATCTCCCTTCTTCAGATAAGGAAATACAAGTTTAGGGAGGTTAGGAATGTGCTGAAGGTCACAAAGCTAAGGAGGGATATGCTTGGCCTTTGAACGCAATATTCTCTGTGACCCCAGAATATGAGCTCACAGCCACTGTGATTTGTGCCCTCCAAAGAGCATCTGAAGACAAACGTCAGAGTAGTAGACACCAGCGAAGTTCAAGTTCAAAGCAAAAAGGGGAAGGCTCGATTTAGTGCTATAGCAGGCCTCATTTTGGATGGTGCTGTGTAGATAAAAGCCCACCACTCCCTCACTTTGCAGGATCCTGGGCTGCAATGTTCTGAATGTTGGTGCCCTGGAATCGGTGGGCTGTCACCTGACAGCTGGTATGACAGTGTTACGAGGTGGGGTCTCTGGGAAGCAATGAAGCCACAGGCCTTCATTCTTATGAACAGGATCTGTGACCTTATAGAAGAGGCTTCAGAGAGCCACCGCGTGAGGACACTGCAGGAACGTGCCTCTTTGAAGCAGGCCAGCAGCCCTCCTCAGCCACCAAATCTGTTGTTGTCTTAGTCCAGGACTTCCCAGGCCTCCAACTATGAGCAATGAATCTCTGTTGTTTATAATTCCCCAGAATAAGGTATTTTCTTAAACGGCTCTCAAGGGCTCAGATGTATGGCAAAAGGAGCAGACGTCAGTCACCACAGAGCCAGCAAAGTGAGGGAGCACTTCCTGTCTGTGTGGGCATCCAGTTGCACAAAGCAAGAGCTGCCTGCAGGAAGTGGAGGAGAACCTTGGAGCAGGTCGCCCAAAGGCACCTCGACAACTCACAGCCAGCTGGTGAAGGGTCCTCACAGCCGAAAAGTTGTGCGCCTCTGGGCTCTGCCTCTAGTTCTGTGCTCACATCAAGGTCTCCTATTTAGCTTCTGTTATTTGCTGAGAAGACCCTAAAAATATTTGTACCCGAGTATAAGACTACTTATAACCACCATTGTGATTTATCTCGTATTTTGGATGTGGTTGTGATATTTCTTGGAGGGTGCTGTGTTCCAAGCTCTGGGTGCTGTATGCAGAACAGGCTAGAGGGAGCAGGAACAGACCCAGCAAAACTTGCTGGGCATGGTCACAATGGCCCAGGTGGGAGGTAGGTGTGTCATTGCATGCTCCAATGGATATTGATGAAGTCGGTGGACAGTAGAATTGGGGATATACTTGGAGGTCAGGACAAAGAGGAATTGCTGATACATTTGCATAAGAGACAGGAACAGGTGATCAGGGGCGACGATGCCGATGGCTTGGTCTCTGTAACCGGCTCCTGAGGCTCTCTGGCATAACCTCCTGCTCCTCACCCTCTTGCTCACGCCACAGGGCCCCACACCATGGACTCTGTGGGGCTATTGCCATTTCTTGGGTAGACCAACCTCATCCTCACCTGAGGGCTTTTTTGCAGTTGTGATTTCTTGCCAGAGAATATTCTTCCTCCGGATCATTCCACTGCTGGCTCTTTCCCGTTATTTGGGTCTTAGGATAAAAATCCTTTCTTCAGAGAGAATAGCCTTGTCAGGTATGGCTGTGCCCCCCGCCCCACAAAGCTCTGTAAGGACACCCTATGTTACCCCCTTCGTGTCTGAAGCACGGCCTAAGATGATTTTGCCTTTCCACTTATCTCAACAAGATATGCCTCGTGGCCCACCTTGCTCGCTGCTGTGTTCCCCAGCATCGTCAGCAGTGCCATCGCTTAGCAGGGTCACCACAAATCGCTGCTCCATGAGTGGGCGGATAAAAAGAAGCAGAGGGAATGGCTTGAACCTGGACTTCCACAGCAGTACAGAGTCCTAACAGAAGCACCAGTCAGGTCCCAACCGAGGACGCTGGCAAGTAGCAACAGAGAGGCTGAGCAAAGAAAGACACCTTTAGCCCTGGAGGGTTCTGAGCTCCCATTTGTGACTCAGCTTTGGGAGGGAAGCCAAGCCCCACTAACTGGTACCCTGGCCCCGAAAGGGAACAGCACGTTGGTCCCACCCACAAGTACTCAGATGGGATGGGGAATAGGCATAAGGAATCTCATCCTGACCAACCCTCTATGCTACATTACATCCAATCTGACTTGTGAGGCTCCAGAAACACCCAGATTTAGGCCTCATGCCTGCTTTCCCACTATAAATACAGCCACAGGGGGAAGCCATGTCATCTGCCTCGGTTCCACAGAACACAGTGCTCATCAAAGAAAATCCCACAAAAACATGAGTGATCTTGTATCCCTGACTACCACCCACTGCTCTCTGTGTTCCACTCTAATTGGGCACCCTGAACCTAATATTAATGCTTTACTGGCAACTAAATCCCATAGCAGCCTCACCCCAATTATGAATTATGAGTTTAGAAACTATTAACACACCACAGGTTTTTTTTGTTTCTTTCTTTCTTTTTTTCTTTTTTTCTTTTTTTTTTTTTTGGTACTGGGAATTAAATCCAGGGATGCCTTACCTTTGAGTCACATACCCAGCCCTTTTTCTCTTTCATTTTAAGACAGGGTCTCACCAAGTTGCTGAGCCTGGCCTCAAACTTGCAATCCTCCTATCTCAGCCTTCCAAGTTGTCAGGATCACAGGTGTGAGCCTCTGCACCTGGCAAGGTATTTTTAACCATTCAGGACCAACCCAGGAACGGTCAGGATGTTCTTCCCAACTGCAAGCTGCTCAGTTTCTGCAGCTGAACAACTTTAGACTGTGAAGGTGCAAAGCCCAACTCCTCCTCCACGTGGATCACGCAACCCACAGAGTAGATCTCAGCCCATCGCAGGGCTGCTAAGTACACACTTTGTGAGGTAGCCAGGAAGAGATGACGTTGTTTCACTGCCAAATCAGCCATTCTCAGAACCATCTTTCCTCTGCGTTTGCGGTTATGCAGAATGGCATATCTTCACTTAAGTCACTATGAGCCAATTCTTTGGGTGTTGGTGGCCCAGTTCATCCTGATGCAGGACTTGGAGATGCAGAGAGGAAGAGGGAAGAACCGGAGAATGGGAGACCACCACAGTAGACTAGTTAAATCCCCCTCTGTTGGCACTGTGCTTGGGGAACATGTACTGCTTGCTCCTCACCAGTTCTGTCAGTGGGGATCCTCTTGCCTGTGCCTGTTCTAGGCTGACATGATATGCCAGGAGGACTTCTAGACAGCTCCTAGGAAAACCTATATGCTTAAGATAGCAGGACCAAAAGATGAAATATTTCCACATCGCTTTCCTCAGGACACCCCCTGGCAGAGGCTGGAGGGCCATTCCCTCGTTTGTCAGTCCTACTTCAGCTGCCAGGGACACAAGCTCAAGGCACATAGGTTTAAGGAAGGCAGGTTATAGGAATCCGAGGCCCCACTTCTAAATTTCACCCAGAAACCAGCTCAGGACAGCTGGTTCAGGCCAAGAAAGGAAGAGAGCTGGGAACAGCAGCCCCCAGAAGGTTTGAGAGCCCTGCTCAGGGCCGTGCTGACACGAAACACAAGCCCGGGGTCTTCAGCAGTGGTGGGGCTCCTTCCAGGGGTCCTGGTTACAGACCCCCGAGTTCAATGATGGTCCAGGAATCATTGTTCCCAACAGAGTTGTGACAGAACAAGTGGGTGAGCTCACCAGGAACTCCATGGAGAGGGGGAAAATGTCAGTATGAGGAAAATAGCATCCCACTGCGGTGGGACCAAAGTTCTTCACTGTGAACAAGGTCACAAGACACATTTCCTACTTTACCCTCAGCTACACCCTCAGCTGACACTGGATTTGGACACATTTGGGTATGGTTTTTCTCAGACTGATTTTTTTTTAAAGACAATCAATACAAATAAAAAAATATAATAAAAAACACCCAATTGGCCAACTCTAAGTGATAAAGGACATGGAGGAGAGATTTGAAGAAACAGTTCCATAAATTCCAAATATGCCTCTGGGTTGAAGACTTTCATATGTCAGACTGAATGAGATAAAAGCTATAAACAATTGTGAATTGACAGTAATCCTGTTTCTCTTGAAGGAAATGATGTACTGCGACATGCAGGAATCTCTGGGGCCTACTGGCTGAAGCCAGTGAGCATCTGCAGTGAGCTGAGAGATTGATGGTACTGCCGTGGGGCCTGACGGTATTCTTCAACACAAGTTGGAATAACTAGAGAATATTACGGGGCATCCTGGTGCACCCCAGGAAGGTATTTCTGCAACTGCAAACTGCCCGTCCAAGAAACCCATCCAAGTGACTTGTGCCTGGCCTTGGGGACACCCAGATTCCTTTGCCCCTTCCTTCTCGGGGTTCCCTGAAGCTCAGTAGTATTTCTGTGTGGGGAGAGGAACTTATACTTGACCCAAAGACGACAGGTTCCCAAGAGGGACTATGCCTGCACTTTCTCATCCCCCCAGCTACCTGCTGTGCAAAGGACCACAGATGACAAGCCCAAAGCATGGCCTCCATGACCTGCAGCATGCGTCCAGTCAGGGGCCACTTTAAAGACATTTTTCCTTTCCTTTATCCTCTAGGTGCTCTTTGAGCTTCGGGCACACACCCTGGTAACAATTAGAACACATACACCAATGTGTTCTGGGGCACAATTAGAAGGCGTCAGGTCAAAGTCAAGTGTCTTATTGAAGAGTCATCATCTTTTCCAAAATCCAGTGCTGTTGAAGACATAGCCAAGATACATTTTCACATTTAAAATTGGGGCTTGTTTCCTTGAACTAAATATGTGCAGGTCACAAATAGTTGAAGCTTGACTTGACACAAGTTACTAGCAAGTTAAAATTTCCCTCTCTCTTCTCTCCCCGCCCCTCCCCCTCTCTCTCTCCCTCTTTCCTGTGACACAAAGTTTGGCCTGCTTATTAGGAATAGAGGAAAAATCATAAAAATCACTTTTATTTTAACTCTAGAATCACAAAAAGCATAGCACATTTAAAAAATACTTAAAAGCATCAAGTCAGCATGAATCTAAATAGTATTATATATTCAGAAAACTGCTTCATAAAAAGGAAGGGCAACCACCCTGTGAAGCAGATATTTCATTTCAGAGTTGAGGAAACCAACGCACAGGCAGAAGTGACCACCTGGATATCGGCAGTAGGTTAGTGACATAGCTACAGCTCAGACTCCAAAGCCACACACAGTGACTATACTATAATGTCCTCCTCCGGAAAAGTGGTAGATAAGAGGGTTTATTGAACACCTACTGTGTGCCTGACCCTGTGCTTGGTGCAGGAGGTGAAATAGGAGTTGCAAAAGCAGACTCAGTGCCCTGTGTGGTGGGAGAGGAGGACTCTTAGCCAATGTTACCCAATCAGGAGCCAGGCAAGGGGCTCTCTGTGGTTCTAGCATCCTCAGCCGGGCTTTGTTCCAATCAGGACTGAAAGTGTCTGGTCATTGGGAGCCACTCCTACGAGACCCAGGAATGTTAGATGTCCCTCTTTGAGGATGGCATTGCCTAGAGCATCAGTTTGCATAAATTCACATACTCTCTGAAGCCATGCTCCTCTGAGGTCCCAATTTCCCTTTGGGGATCCCAGTACACATGCTGTCAACTGTCCATTTCTTTTGTGGCATTTAGATCATGGGGGAGTTCATCTGTCCCTCACAAGCCCTAAACAGCCTCGTCTCTAGCTACCCAGGTACAGAGCGGAGCCACCTGGATTTATCAAGGATATAAAGTCCAGTACATAATCTTGAGGATCATTTTGCTTCAGAACAACCTTAGGAATGAGTTCATTTATTGATGGAGCCATAAAACATATACCCTCTTAAGGGTTGCTCATATCAGCCCTGTTATGACTCTGAATTAGGATCAAGTTTTATCAGGGTCTATAAAATAACTGAGACCTGGGGAAATTATTTCTAATGGAAAAAAAAATGCCAAGATCACATGTAATAGATATGAATTAGATATCTACAAATAGAAACCTATGTCAATAATCAACCATTAAGCCATAATCAACGGTTAAGCAAAGCAGTGCTTACGTGTGTATGTGTATGTAAGCATGATCAATGTGGGACATGACTGAATTAAATCTGTTTGGGGATGTTGTAGAACATTCCAGATCTAAGAGAAACCTGAATTGAAGGAAAATAAATTTGTAAAAAAAAAAAAGAGTGAGAGAGTCTAAGATTTAACTGTTCGTTGGATCAGGTTTCTGAAGAACAATCCAAGACCATCATTTTATCTTTGCTATTCATCCAATTTCTTCATATTTCTTTTAATTAGTTTACTTTCATTAATTGCCTGAACTAATTTAGTTCCGTTAATTGTGGCCCATCTTCATGGTGTATTCCTTTGAACTCATGCCTCAGGTATTTATTGAGCGCCTACACTGTTGAGTGACGGTCACATTCCTCTTCAAGGTTTAAGCCTAATCAAGGTTTTCAAAGCCATTTTGGGTTTGCCCTGGCACCAAGAGCCAGACTCAGAATCAACAGTGCCTCCTTACTTGATTGTCTTTAGCAAGAGGCAACATGACTTCGCCTTCCCAGGAATCAGGCCCAGTGAACCTGGTCACCCCACCCCTCCTGCTGTTCTGAGTGACTCAGACGGAGGCTACCATGTTGGTTCTCCTCCCTGGGATTGGAGAGCCTGATTAATAGGCAGCCTGCCTTTGATGGGTCTGAACACAGAATGATGGAGAGGGGCCTTCTCCAGAGCACCGTAAGGAATGCTGGGAACCACCAGGAAGAAGGTGCCCACAGGCCAGTCCCTGCTGAGCTCACAGGCTCAGCCCAGGATAAACACTCTCCTCTCCTGACTCCTTCCATTTCCTTCCCTGAAGGAGCCGGATGAACAGTCTACCACTTGGAAAATCCCTCCTCGTAAACAAAACAAAACTTTCAAGCCCCTTGAAAAAGGAGCCCAGGCTGGTTCCCTCTACCCATTTACCTATTTGTCTGGTAAGAGATTTAAGGAGTCCTGACCAGGACTGAGGTGGTTCTTGTAAGTAAACACACCGTTCTGTGTCTCTTTTAGGTGTTTTCTATAACAGAGGACATTAACTTGAGGATGCAAGGAGAACCCCTAAAAGACCACCAAATGGTGGGTGTATGTGTGCACTTTCAGGACCAGGTCTGAAGCTTGGAGCTTGAGGACTCAGAATACATCAGCCCTCAGATGAGCTTGAATTGCTGTGCAGGGCCACCTGCTCACTTAATCCTCCCAACCAACCAGGTTAGGGTCCGGCACCATTATTCCCTTCTCACTCATCTTACCAACCCCAGTTGACCAATCAATGAAGTTGGCAAACCAGAAATCCACCCCCAGGCTCTGTGGTTCTAGCATCCAGCTGCTTACAAAACTTAACTAAACACAATCTGGGGAAACTATTTCTTCCCTTGAGACTCTGATGATCCCAACAGAGATATTCTAATCCCCACTGGTCTTTTCACATCGAATATCTGCTCTCTAGGTCATATAACCAGAAATATGGGTCTTTGTTGGCCAAACAGTCACTTCTAAAGAGATACTCTCCCAGGCTCACCATTCATTACAGAGTGATGTGGAAAGTGGACTCAGATTATGAATTTCACCACACCTGCTGTGGTCATGGAAAGAGTGTGAACGTGAATTGAGCAATCGCCTCTGCCTCACTGAACAGCCAGAGGCCAGGGAGTGACAAGGAGTTAGACATTCCACCCTCAGTGGGCCTCCTGGGCCTTCTGTTTGTACATGGGGTCTGTTTGTATGGGGTGATGTGGTTGGTCTCACCGAACACCTGCCCACTACCTATGTCTTGGAAATGTGTGTGTGTGTGTGTGTGTGTACACTCACACCCTGTGCCTTGAGACCTAAATTTTAATGGATGAAAATTCAGATTTTCTCTCCCCATTTAGTAAATTAAAATTCCTATTTTAAATAGTTGGAAGCAGAATAACATTTTTTAGTATTTCTCGAAAGGACAATGCCTGTTCAGTGACCCTATTAATTTGTATTTTCAAGCAAACACATTTGTTCACTAAATAGGAAAAAATTGAGGCTGGTGAAGTTGCCGGGTCTTCATGGACGCTCTTCGCCTGAAACTGAAGTCCACAGTCACAACTCTTCTCTGACTGGTTCTCCTGGTTTGCGTGGAAATCGGGAGAAAGACTCATCAAGCCAGGTGTTGTGCTGCTGTTTTACTTTTTGTATTAAAGATGCTCAAAAAGAATCAAGAAATAGAAACAGCTGGGCTTGAAAGGTGGACTCAGCCTCCCGGACAGCACTGCATCCCAAGAGCAGAGGCAGAAAAAAGTTCCAGCGGCTGCATTAGTGAGGGGACAGAGTAGTATTTGGCATTAAACATTTACCAAATAGAATTTTTTAAATTCTATTTTTGGCCTCTGCTGAGAAAAAAGAAAAAAAAAAAACCCTCTGCACCTTATGAACCTGGACTCTGAACATCCTCTTCCTAGTTTACTATAAAAAGAAAATTCTTTAATAAAAAACGGTGCTGGCATGAGATTTTAATGTTCTTTAATTCTTAACAGTTCCTGAATCTCTGCAGAATAAGCACAAATTGGTGAATGGTAGCGAGAAAAAAGAGGTAAAACCCGGTCTTTCTCTAAGTCCACATCAGGATAAGGAGGGAAAGGCGATCACAACAAGGACTTAAGTGGGAACCTCGTGCCTTGCCAGGAAACACTGGGTTCCAGAAGGTTCCTTAGCACAGATCTCAGGCTGGCAGTGATTCCCAGTCAAATGTGGACTGTAGATGAGCCTTATTTGGCTTGCATGGTGTTTCAAACTTTTGAATTCACCCACAACTTTTAAAAATCTGGAGATTTCATATGCAAAATTGTGGGCTTCCCACTTGGCGCATGGGGCTACAGCTGCGTAACAGAAGCCCCCCCTGGCCAGCCGGGCCTCTCAGGGGGCTCGTCCTCCCACCCATCCCTTTACGGGCCTCTTGCAAGCTTTTCTAGAGCTCATTTCATTTACCTCTAAAAGACAAAAATAAATAATGTTTTTAAAGTTTGAAAAAATAAAGAGCCCTGTAGATCTCTTCAACAGTAAAATTCGACAAAAGAAGTACTTTCCTGTGCTCATGAAAAATGTCATGGGAAAGGAAGGAAGAGAGGCTCAGCCTTAACGTCCCAGCATTTCTGGGTGTAGGAACCTTCTAGGGGGCTAGGACTCACCTTTCAAGTTCTGTGTTCTCTTCTTTCACCCTCTTACTCTTGACCCCGCCAACAGAATCTGTCTGTTCCCTGGAGACTGCCTAGTCCCTCTCGTATCTTTGTCCTTCCTTCCTGTCTGACATCTCCAGGTTTCCAGGTTGACCTCTCTAGTCACTCTCCCAAGGACCCAACTGGTTGAACAGTCTTGTTTTCCTGTTTTGCTTACATGAGTCTCAGCAAAAAAAAATGAGTGGTCCAGCTGGTCACCAAGGGCAGCTGCTCTGAGGCAGGCAGGTGCTGCCACCACAGTGGCCTCTTATATTGAGCAGGCCATAAATGACCACTGGGATTTGTCTAGCCTGCAGACACATAGCATTTGGCTCATTTTGCATTTAAAAAAAAAGTATAATCTGTTGTTAAAATTAAAAAGTAACATTTCACATGAATTCCAGATTTCAAAAGGAAGGTGTGGAAGCAGATGAGATCAGCATATCAAACACCTGCTTGCTCATGTTTATTGCAGTGCCATTCAAAATAGCTGAGGTATGGAAACAACCTAGGTGTCTATCAGGGGATGAGTGGATGAAGAAAATGTGGGTGTACGTACACAATGGAATATTATTCAGCCACAAAGAAGAATGAAATCATGTCCTTTGCAGCCAAAGGGAAGGAACTCAGGACAGTAGGGAAGAAAAGGCAAGCAAAGTCACAGAAAGACACATTCCCCATAAAAAGTCAATCTGCGTGTGGACTAGCAATTACTAAAGGTTGGAGGGGCATGAAAGAAGAATAGAAACAGGTGCCAAAACACAGATAGATAGGAGGAAAAGGCTCTGGTGCTCCACTGTGCAATGGGACAACCATAGTGCACAATGTCCTGTCATTTATTTGATGAAGCTGTGGGAGAGCGGAGATCAAAGGCTCCAGACTAAAGGAATGATAAGGAGCTGGAAATGCTAATTACCCTAATTCGATCCATGCACACTGAATGCACGTGTTGAAATGTCACACTGGACCTCATTCATGTCTACAATTATTACAAGCTAAAAAAATCAGATCGAAAAATAAAATGAATCAATTAAGTGGAAGGTTTGTGTACCAAGGCTGCACGTCTCTGGATGGAAAGAATGGGCAGGCTGAACCGCAGCTGCCCCTGAGATAGGTCTGTCCCAGGTTACCACTGGTCCCTTCTACTCATTTAATCCACTTTCCTAGCTCCAGAAAGCATTAGAATCTGACCTGCAAGCTCCTGCTTGGATCTGAAAAGTCATTCTCCCCCACCCCACATTTGTCCAAAAACGTTAGGATCTTTTGAGGTCTGGCCTCACCCTGGGACTGAACTTTAATCGCAGGAACTCAGTGAAAGGTCACAGCTCAGGAGCAGAGACAGCGGGGGCCTGCCAATGATTGCCAGCTGCACCTGGCCACCTCCACCACTCACGGGGAGCACTCGGTTCACATGTTGCAAAACCGACTCCGAGGAGTGCTCCTAGATCCTTCCGGGGCAAACAAACAGCAAAAACTGCTTCTTCACCAAACAGCTTCCAAATGCAAAGAAAAACATCTTGATCCACTTGAAAACGCCACGGTAGGCTTGGTTGAACATCACTAGAAGCAGAATAGTTTTCTTTGTAAATTTACTCAAAATTTTAATTTTTTTCCCCTAAAATTTAGAATAAAGAAACCCTAAGGTTAAGAAGTGCTTGAATTCAGCCTGTGTGCACAGGGCTCATCCGGGAAGTGGATTCATGAGGAGCCATAGAGAAGGGTGATGGGTGATAGGATTACACTCCGGCTGGTGTCAGCAGAACTGGCCATCCAGAGGACGGCATGGACTGGGGAGATGGGGAACACCCTGCAAACTCCATGACCTGCAGAAATCGTGCCGCTCCTCTTCACCTCTGACCCCAATGGTGTGAGTGACCCGCACCAGCAGTTGATGCCTCACCATGCAGTCACACATCTGCCTGGACCGGGACTCAAAGAGCAGAAGGCGTTGTCCCTCGGTGGCTTCAGGAGCTGTGGACAGAGCCACCTCTTCATGCCAGTGGGACCAGCTTACAGACCAGGGACGGCTGCCAAGGGCCATCAGAGTGTCGGCTCGGTAGTGACCATCAGGCCTTCACTTTCTGCCTGTAAATCTTGTGCAAACCTCTCTCGTGCACAACCCAACTGTGAAACTTAGAGGAATGTGATGTGGGGAGATGTGGTCCTCCCCAGCTAGACAGACACGGTGCAAACCCGCCCCGAGCAGGGAGGAGCCCACACTTGGATGCTGATGGTGAAGGAAGAAAACGGCTGTTCCCCTCCGACCCCCATTCCCTTAACAGATACTGAGCGTCCATCTCAGGCCCTGGGGAGATGACGGTCAATAAAACCAGATCAAGCCCCCAAGCCGGCTTCCTTCTGGGTATTGATGTCCCTGCTCACTCTCCCTCATTGATTTCTCCACATCGTTACCAAAGTGATACTTTTAAAATGTGGATGATGGCTCCCAGCTCTCAACCTCCCAACGGTTTCCTAGCTCACTAGGAGACCATCCAACCTCCTCACTATGGCCTGCATCCCTGGCCATATCTTGGTTCCTGTTTCCTCCTGTCCCCTCTGTCCCCTCCTTTCACCCATGTCCTGTCCAGGCCACCACAATTTCACTCCCTTGCTACAGAGGCTCTGGCCTCCAGTGCTGCTCTCAGGCTCCTCTGCCTGGGCCCCCGACCCCCATTTCCACCCAAATGTCACCTACTAAGCAAGGTCCTGCCATATGCAGAATATGGGCTACCCACCCCCTCATCCCTCTTCCTGGCTCTTGAAGCCACCTGACTGCTCCAGGTTTACCCATCGGGGTCTCCCTGGCCTCCTCACTGCAGGGGGCGCTCTAGGAGGGCAGGGGCATGGTTTTGTGGATGGTGACCTTCTCACAGCCTGACTCTGGCCCACTCTCTTGTTTTATTTCCGTCACGGCATTTATCACAACCTCCTGGCCTTGACTTCTTATTGAGGTTACGCTCATTGCCTGTCCTTGCTCACTAGGATGCCAGCCCTGGGGGAGCCAGGGGGTGACCTGACTGCTGACCATATGTCCCTTGATGGGGGCTGGCTGAGACTCTGCCCTCACACAGAGTGAAGAAGTGTTTCCCCACCTGTCCCAACACAGCCTGTACACCCCCAAAGCCATCTCAGCAAGAAGTTCATTCTGGTGAATTGCATCTTAATGTCAAGGACCCACCTCACTATGCATTCCCAGTGCGTGACAGAGGGACATCCTTGCCTCATCATGTGATGTGCCAAGAACACAGCACTGCACCTGCAGTTTCTCTGTCAAAATGTTTAACTCAGGTCTAATCAGGAGGGAACCGACAGAAGAGCAAACCAAACTGAGGGTCGGCCCACAGAGCAACCGGCCTTTGTGCTCCAAAGCTGCCAAGGTCAGAAGGCGTGAAAGAGCTGAGGAACTCTTCCACGGAATTGGAGCTGAAGAGACCCAGCTACACAACATATGGCCCTGGATCTTGGATTGGAAATTAACTACATAGACTAGCATTTTGAGGAACAATTGGGGAGATTTGAATAATAGTACAATATTATACAATATTATAATACAGCATAATAATATTGCTCCCATATTAACTTATCTGAATTCGATGATTTGATCTAAGAGGATGTCCTTAATCTTAATAGATACTTAACTGAAATTGTTAGGAGCAAAGGGGCCTATTTCATATGGTTTAGCAGAAAAATAATACGTGTTGTGTATCATAGTTACTACAAAATAGAAGACCAACATGGCAAAATGCTAACAATATGGAGAGTCTGGGTGCAGGGTAAAAAGGTAGTATCTGTTGTTATTCCTTCAACTTTTCTGCAGTTTGAAATTTTTGAAACAAGAGGTTGAAAGGTTTTTGTGTAGCACCAGGGTGTCTGAAGACACCAGCTGCCTTCCTTCCCCAGTGAGACACGTAGGGCCAGAGATCCAGGCTGGAGCCCGAGCTCAGCTGACAGGGAGCAAGGGATGGGCTGGCGGGTAGGTGTGAAGGGGCTCAGAGCCAGGGAGTCGCCACCCTGGTGAGCACCACCAAGCCCAGCCTCAGAAGGGAGAGGAAACCCCCAAAAGAAAAGTAAGTAAAAAGTAGAAGATTCAGACAAACAGCTTTCCTAGTCTTGCCTGGCTTTGGAAACAGCGAGAAATGGAAACCCAAATTCCCAGAAGGGTTTTGCTAAAATCTGACAGGGCGGTCAGGTGCCCAGATGTAGCAGTGAGTTTAAGCCCACGTGGGGTTTCCACATGCACAAGGATAACATCTCAATTTCTTACTCAGGTAGCAAGCTGACCCCTTCCTCTCCAGTTTACCTGCTGCTACCTGCATCTCACACCTGAGGCCCCATCACCATAAACATCCTTCAGAGAAAACATTCAGCCTTTGCTTTTTTAGGACTGGCTTACTTCACTTAGCATGAAGTAAACTTCCCCAACTCCATCCATTTACCTGCAAATGCCATGATTTTATTATTTTTTAATGTTGAGTAATATTCCATTGTGTATATATATATCCATAATGGGGTTGGGGGAGCGTGGGAGGAATGGAGGAACTTTAAATAGGGCAAAGGGGAGAAAGGGGAAGGGAGGGCGCATGGGGGTAGGAAAGCCAGTGGAATGAGATGGACATCACTACCCTAAGTCCATGTATGAAGACACAAATGGTATGTCTCTACTTTGTGTACAACCAGAGACATGAAAAGTTATTCTCTATATGTGTACTGTGAATTGAAATGCATTCTGCTGTCATGTATCACAAGTTAGAATAAGTAAATAAATTTAAACAAAAAACGAAATAAAAAAATATACATCCTTCAGCTGCTCAAAGACAGCTGCTCTCTTGCCTCCCTGTGGGGAAGAACCAGTTTGAGGTTTTTCATTTGGCTTAACTTCTAACCCACCCTGCACAGATCCATGATCCGCAGCTAGTTCACATCGCATGTCCTGTGTGATCCCCTCATGGGTCCACTGAAGGATCCACGGATCACACTGGGAGGTCCTGATACTGGCAAACAGCCACCCAAGATCTCAACACTAAATCTCTGTAGCTACCTTGATGTGGACTGGCCACAGACAGACTGTAGAAAAGCCCCAGTCTGGGGGCCACATTTGTGAAGTATTGCACTCGAGATTCTTGTGTCTTTCGTGTATAGCAACCTCATATCCATCACTTAGATCTCAGCTCAACCCTCACCTCCTCCAGGAAGCCCTTCTTCACTTACCCCTAGTCCAGCGCTTCTCAAAGTGTGTTCCACAGAACAGTCCCATCAGCATCCTCTGTGGCACTTGTTTAAAATGTAGCTGGGTCCCAGCCTAAACATATGTTATCCACACCACTGGGGAGTGGAGACCAGGCATCTGCACCTTAACAAACTGTCCAGGGAAAGAATGACCTCTGAGATGTGATGACCCCTGTCCAACATACTGTCTGCCTGTAGATAACAATAGCACACTTAAAAAATCTGCCAGGAGCACAGATTTCATGGTGAGTGTCCTTCCTAAAATAAAATAAGCCCACAGCACCTCTGGTTTCCTGGGAATGATGCTCACATAACGGCTGCAAACTCTCTCCCTGTCTCTGGTGGCCATAGTTGCACATTTCATGAAGCGCTGAGCTGGGAACTTGGAAGACAGCACATTCACGTTATTTGCTTTAGATTTAGCCTGTGTTTTTCAACATTCTGTGCTCAGCCGTTCCTGTGCTCGCCGGCACACGCCCAGGCACCCCGCTGGACTTGCTCCGGTTGACACAGATCTCATCCCTGAACTCAGTGCCCTGCATCCCCTTGGTTGAAGTCACACTTTAACAAGAAAGTTACAAACATCCTGGCCTCTCTGAACCCTTCCTCAGTAGGTCAATGATTACTCTGCACACACCCAATTTCCTCCTCAGCCCTGCCTGGCTGTTGATTAGTTGAAGCAACAGCAGAAAGCCAGTAATTGATTCTGTGGGCTCAACCCTTGTTCTGGGCGACCACCTCCCTGCGGGCACTCTCCCCCAGCCCCAGCCCTGCAGTGTGGCAGGGAGCCGGAGCTGGCTGCGGGAGGGCCACAGCCTGTACAAGGGACAGCACTCAGCCCAGCTGCAGCTTGCACGGCAGACCTCACATCCGCACCCCAGCCATCCAGTCCTGAGTTCCCCAAGCTGGACTTCACGGACTCAAAACCCTCCACAGAAGCTTTGCCACTGTCCCCCAGAAATGCATTAGGGGCCGTCACTGTTTTTCTATTTAGTAGTTCTATTAGTTGAGGATACTATTGGTCCGGGGCTGTGGCTCAGTGGTAGAGCGCTTGCCTGGCATGTGTGAGGCACTGGGTTCGATCCTCGGCACCACATTAAATAAGTAAATAAAATAAAGGCATTCTGTTTAAAGAAAAGGATGCTGTACATAAAGACAACATTAAAATGAAAAGCAAAACTTGGAAGCCTTTGCCGTCACAACTGCTTTGTCCTACGGCTCATCTGATTGTGGCTGTCACAGTGTTGTCTCAGCTTCTCTTGATCAGTGCAAGTTCAGGGTCTGCTTTGAGGTTGGCTTGCAACCTGCACCACAGGGGACTCAGAAGAGCATTGCCACTTTCCGCTTGATTCTAAAATTCAGCGTGGGCCTTTTAAACGCACAGGAACAAATGGGCCTGGTAAATGCATATCCACCCCAAAGCGGGGAACATGAACAATTATCTGTAGATGCCTCCAGACGCAAAAGGCAAGGGGGCTTTGCCTCATCCAGCAGCTGACGTCATGACTTGCTGTCCTCTAAAGGACCAGCCCCTCTGCACAACCAGAATATCAGAATCACAGGATTTCAGGGTGAGGAGAGCTTCGGGGTTGATGAAATAAAATGCTTCCAAAGCGTCTTCCACTTGAGTTTGGGAACACTCTTGCCACACACCACCTTCAAGTTCTACCACATCCACTGGCACGTCGAGGCCTGTGACAGTGCCACTGTCGTGATGATGAATGATAATCTGCATGATTTCTTAGTACCTCATTTCCCTTACTCACGACGTCACCGCCTGCTGTAGTATTTAGACCCCTGCACCCATCCTTGGGCACAACTGATCTAAAGAGACTTATTTCAACACCTGAGACCACCGAAGCCTGCAGGTGAGTGGGCAGGGGATGAACAGGGTTCTCTGGAGGAGATCGGAGTCCTGTCCATCAGTCCCCTGCAAGTACCTTCTGGAAGACAGGAGCTATCCTTCCCCACCACTGCCCAGGGATAGCAAGTCACATTGCTGGCCAACCTCAACCTCATGGGGAGGGTCCATTGCTTTCTCCCTCTTCTACATTAATGATGATGGGACAGCCACCATCCGCTCAGGGCCTACTGAGCATTGAACTTGATTCTGACCAGTTGGAGGTAATTATCCCCATTTTATAGATGAGCTAACTGAAGTCTAATGAGAAAACCAGCAGAGCCTGCCTCTGTCTCTTCCGAGCCCTGCTCTTTCTGCACGTGGCAGCGATCTGGCTTAGCCTGAACTTCTGTGGGAGTAGGAAGATTTATAGTAGTACTCCAAAGGGGCCAAGAACTCTACAGAGTTTATTAGTTGTTCTTCCAGCCCGAGGGATAGCATCTCAATGAATAGGTGCAGTCTAGAGAGTGGAACTCAGTTCCCAGGCATCAGGGAGCATGGGAGTAGGAAAGACGGTGGAGTGAGAGGGACATCATTACCCTCAGTACATGTGTGAAGGCACGAATGGTGTGACTCTACTTTGTGTACACCCAGAGACATGAAAAAGTGGGCTCTATTTGTGTAATATGAATTGAATTGCATTCTGCTGTCATATATAACAAATTAGAATAAATAAAATAATTAATAAATAAATAAGATTAAAAAAACCCAAAAACAAACAAAAAAGAAGTAGTATTTCTTCCTGATAAGTTGGCTTTCTCTCTCTCTCTCTCTCTCTCTCTCTCTCTCTCTCTCTCTCTCTCTTACTTTCTCAGTGCTGGAGGTTGAACCCAGGAACTCACACGAGCTAACACCCAACCACTGAGATACACTCCACACTAAATTAATTTTTACTGGATAATATTCATACTAAGAACTCTTCTGTCATCAAAAAAGGGGGTTACTGACACAGTAATTTGTTTATTCCTCTTGCTCAAAAATATCTTTGCAGTGCACTGGGGAATACTGAAGCCACATTCCGGCCACCTTCTAGGCCACTTCTCAGCATCCCCTGGTGGAAGGTCCTGGAGTGTGGTGCTAACTCTGGGATCCTGGTGCCATCGTGTCCTGGCTGTGTGCCCTGGGTTCGTTTGTGGAGCCTCTGAGACTCAGTTTCCCGGGCTTCCCAGGAGCACCTGACCAACGTGCAGCCCTCGGTCAATGGGGTTGCTCCTCCTCCCACACGCCCCGAGATCCTTGCCTCCTCATCCCACCACCTGGCTCTGCTCTCGGTGCCCTCGCAGCTGGCACTTCCCTGCCCACGTGGGCACTGACGAAGGGCGTGCCTCATTGCTATCAATCAGACCAATCTCAGGCTGGAACACGGTGCCACCCACGCCTCAGTGACCACAATGACCTGGAGAAAGCAATTGCCTAAAACACTCAGTGACCCCGTGGGGATGTGCTATGCTCCCCGCTGCGGCACATCAGGAAATCCCAGCTGGCCTCGAGAACACGCGCCTGCCGGAGGAGGACAGACGGTCACTGCTTCCAAAGGTCACAGCAGCTCCCTGGTTTCAGGGGCTGACCCTGTTTCTTCGGGAGTCGCCTGCTAGAACTTTCAGGAAACCTGCTCACTTGTTTTTTAAGCATATCCAAAGGATGATGCCACCATGTCCTGCCGGTCTTGTTTGTTCTCGGTCTGCTCAGCTTGAAGTTTGGTGCAGATATGACCGTGGTCGGCTGCATCTCACCTGGGGTCTGTTAATCGTCCTAGTTGTACAATCGCTAAGCTTTGCTAAGAGAGGGAAATGAGGGTCAGGGAAAGGGGAGTAGTATTCATCAAGTGGTGCCAATGGGTCTCGGTGCCAGGGGGTGTGACATGGGTAATCCTCACATCAACTCGCCGAGGTCGGTATTATTAGCTTCACTTTGCTCACAAAAGCCAAGTCAAGTGCCAAAGTGTGCAGCTAGTACCAAGGGCACAGGGAACAAGCAAGGGTCCCAGATTTGGCCCCAAGTCCACATGGATCAAAGCTCAGGCCCTTGCTCCCCATAGACAGTCAGTATCAGAAGCCGTCGGCTATGGGCCAGGTCTTACTGAGAAGACGGTGATGCTGGAGCCTATATAGTGGAGCTCTGTTCAATCATGACAGTGTGGCTCAGTCCCATGGGAGTCACAGGACCAGAGACAAAGTCTGTCAATTGAGGAAAATTCTGCACAGTTCAAGACTTTTTTATACAGAATTTCTTCTGTACAAATGTCATGACATGTAGTCATGACGTCCTCATCCCATAGTCTCACAAAACAGGGTCATTTCTGGACATCTTTCTGAAACACCCCACTCCCACTCTTTCCTCTTCCTACATCCTGCTTCCTGTTCCCGGGGATTCACTTTGAAGCTCCACCTGGTCCTGTCCCTGGAGAAGTCACCTGCCTTCTCCAGCTCACACCCAGTTCCTCCTTGCTGATCCCCTCATCTTGCATCGTAAAAAACTAAGAGCAGCTCTGGATGTCACTTGTGCCCTCGCTCAAACAGCCATATGCTGAGCCCTCGTTAGGAACAGAGCGCTCAGGTCAAACCTGATCAGAGCCTCACCAAGGGGAGGCCTGTCGTACCCCGCAGTGTCTGAATGGGCTGGCCGCGGGTTGGATGGGGCCCAGCAGCCTGCATTCCTAACAAGTTCCCAGGTGATAAAGGGTGACCAGTCTGAGACCTGGGCTCTGGACAGAGGGCAGCAAGCCCCCATTCTCATGGAAATGACATTGTAGTCAGGAAATACAGGTGATAAAAAGTGAGCATACAGAAGTTTAATATACTGCCAAGTGGCCAGAGGAATGACTGAGAGGGGAGAGGACAGGAGAGCTGGGTGACAGGAAGTGGACACGGAGCAGGTGGCCAGCACAGAGATGGCATTGAGCAGAGACCTGACGAAGTGAGGTCAGGAAGTACATGGATGAGAATGTTCCAGAATCCAGGCAGGAGGCTGAAGACTGAGGGAGGAGTAGAATAGGGTGGCAGTTGGGGAAACTCAGCTAGGAATTAAAGGTCTGCCTCGGCAGGCTGGGCTGGGAGGGAATCTGTGACTGATCCCACACCCGTGAGATCATCCTTTACCGAAAGCTCCATCCTTGTCCCTGAAGCCAATCTGATAATGAGGACACGGTTTTGAGGAAAAGGAAAAAGAAGTTTTGTTGCTCTGCTGGCAAAGGAGAAGCACAGGGGACTCCTGACCCAGAGGCTGTGACTCTGCCCATCCAGGGGAACAGGGAGTTTTCAAAGAGGTGATTCAAAGGCTCCTTTCACTCGTTCTGTGTCACAGTTGTAATTCACTTGTTCATTTGGGAGATGGCCTTTCTGAGATCTTCTGGTACTGTCCCCAAGTCTGAATTCCTTTGTCCCCATGGTGGGTGTGTGCTCCAGGACCTATAATGGCCTAGGGCCTAGGGTAGGGAAGAAAGGTACACCTGTCTCCCCTGAGATTAGGGAGGGGGAGAGGTGAGGGAGGGGGAGGGAGAGAGGAAGAGAAAGAAACATGTCCTTTTAAAATTAAGTCCCAGTAGCAGAGCAGCAAGGACAGAATTCAAAGCACAAAGTGGACCAACATTACAAGCCTATTTTATATATATATATATATATATATATATATATATATATATATATATATATATATTTTAAATCATGCTTTGTCCTGATTGTGTGGAGTCCAGCCGGGTCTGTGCCTCTCTCTTCCCACCTGCACCTCCGCTTCTCCTCCCTTCCTTCCTTTCTCACTCCCCATTTCTCTCCAACATGTTGCAGTTATCAAGTTGCCAGTCTAGGACTGGGCCCAGAGGGGAGGGCGGAAGTGTTGGTGGCTCTTAGCGCAATGCAGGCTAATAAGGTCTCTGCCTATTAGACCATGGACCACGGGGGTCCCCAGGGCAACAGGGACAGAGGAGCTGATGGAGCAAGACCTCCAGAGCTCCAGCTGGGCTGGGCGGAGAGCAGCTGGAGGCAGGTCCCAGGGCCTTACCTGCTGCCTGTTTGCCAGAGGAGATGCTGACACACAGGGAGGGGACGGATGAGGCCCGTCTTGGCTCTGCAGGACTGGGACGGGCAGGCTGTGAAGCGCCACCTGCAGGGCGTGTGTCAAGAACTCTCTTTTGCAAACAAAGATCTGCACCTGGGGCAGGCTGAGCAGTCTCTATCACAGGTGAGGCTGAGCTACAGTGTGGGGCCACAGGACACCAGGCAGGGGTCTTGGGGTGAGGGCCTCTGGACCCAAGTTTTGGTTTTTCAAGGGGCCCCATGGGCTGGGGGATGCAAGGCATTGTGGGCAGGACACTGCCTCTGTGAGGGATGTGTTCCCAGCCTGATAAGCCTCTGGGCTGCCCTACCCTTGGGGTTCCTCCCCAGGCCCACTGGGTGACTGCTGCAGCATCCTGAGCCCACCTCCTCTATTCAAAGAGTGGAGCTTTCTTAGCCAGACCCAGGGGCTTCAAGCTGAACTCAGCCTCCCCCCGGGATCCAGAACTCCACAGATTTTCTGATCACAGATATTATCAATAACATAGAAGAATACTCAACCCTCAGAAACATAAACAGGGGACATTTGTCTTTTACTTAACAAGAAGTCTGGAGCTGCCCCCCTACCGGCTACACCCAGGAGGTGCTGACACCTCTGATGATTTAGAACAAGAGCACTAGCCACTAGCGGCAGAGCTCCCACCCCATGTGTCTATAGCAGTGACAAGCCGAGCCTCTATTTAAACCAGAGGCTGATAGTTCTGGGTATTAAGAAAGAAAACCAAACTATTTACTTATCTACCTATCTATTTGTTTGTTTGTTTGTTTGTTTAATTTTTGTTTTACAAAACCCCAGGGGGGAATACCGGCAAACCCTCACCATCTAAAACCTAATCCCACTCCGCCACCTGCTGGCGATTTTTGAAAGTACATGTGGTGTCTGAGCATCCTGCTTGAGAAGGGCCCTTGCCAAGTTAACCTTGGCAAACAGTGAAGCCAGATGTTGACTATCATCATTCTCTTTATTCCCTTGGAGGATGAATTGATTTGGTGGTAGGAAATCAGCGCTGCCGTTCTCACCTACAATAGTTCCTGGTGCATATTAACTAAATTAATAGCTAACATTTGCGGTATCCCAGGTGTTCCCATTTGGGCAGTTGACTAGTGTGAACACGATTTTCCCAGGGACACCAGGTGCAGAGAGTTTAAGTAACTTGCCTAAAGTTACACAGCACAATAGGCCAGGGAATCTACCTCCAAGGTCCCTGCTCTTGAGCTCTCCTACCTCACTAAAAGGAAAAAATCCTGGGAAGAGGTGCCAGAAACAGCTCTAAAATATACTTTAAACGAAGACTTTCTCTCTCTCTCTTTTTTTTTTTTGGGGGGGGGGTGCTGGGGATTGAACCCAGGGCCTTGTGTATATGAGGCAAGCACTCTACCAACTGAGCTTTTTCCCATCCCATTTACTTTATAAGGAAAAAAAAAATGAGGACACGGAGAGATGATGTGGTTTGCCTGAGGTCACACAGCAAGTTAGTGACAGATCAGAGGGTACCTAGACTCCTTCATCCACAAACTGCTGCACAATTCTGAGGGTCCATGAGGCCTCCAGCACTGGACTGTGCCCTGCAGATAAAGCATAACAGTGACTATACCCCTAAACAGTTAGGGATTCTGCTTATATTGGGGGACTATTATTCCAGAAATAATGAATTTACCATTTAAAAAATATATTATCAAGGACCCACCACTTTCTCTATCTGACAATTTAAAAATTATCTCCTAGTCATTCAGATAAACTCTTAAAATTTTCAACAGGTACTGCCTGGATTATTATTTGCTCCAGATTTTCCCTATCATCCATATATTTTGCTTTTATTAGTCCTTGCCCCAGGTTGTAATGTTTGCCAAACTGCGTGTATGACTTAACTTGATAAATTTGTTAGATTCACTCTAACACATGTGATTTACTTGTGTGGTGTCCAAAAGCGTCCTATTCTTCCCCAGTGACATCTCCCCATACTCTGGAGAGAAGCCAGGGATCTCAGTGGCTCTGGGACCGGTGCGTCCCTCTTGGCAAGGTGTGTGTACAGGTGTGTGACCGGGCAATGGTCATTAATCTTGCTCAGTCCCGACTTTACCACCTGAACAGTGGGCTAAGGTAGCTTCCATCTCACGTGCTTATGATGGGGACAGGATAAGAGGAGCCATATCAGAATGACAGGCAGTCCTCCACAGCAGACATCTCCACGGTGCAGCGGAGACCACAGTAGCAGGACATTACATCGTGTTCTTTTTAAGTGCAGAGCCATGAATCTCCAGGTTAGCCATAAATTTGGCATTTACCATTTTCTTTGAAAATCTGGATCTTTCTTTGGAAAAGGGTTTTGTCATCCACTTAACAGCCGGACACACGGAGGATTGCTAAGAAGCCATCAAGATGAGCTCCCAAAGCTCCATGGGAATGGGGCATTTTCACACCTACAGCAGTAAAAGGTGGTCACTCCTATTTGCCATAAATATATGCGGCGGGAGTTGATGCCGCTAAGTGAATATTTTCTTCCATATCAGGAAGCAAACAAACCATGAATTCTTAATGTTGCTGCCTGAGACGGAATCGGACTGGGCCTCACTGAGGATGTCTCCTTCATCATTCACGAAGGGCAGTTCTCCTGCTCTAAGAATCAATCGTTCGTGGGGAGAAACTGCTTAGAATTCATAAATTCTTCATTCTACTCAGAGGAGGAAATTCAATTCGATTATATTCTTTGGGCCTTTTATGGCAGATATGAGCCTAAGCCCCCTCCCCCACCCAATTTCAAGGACGACCCCATGACCCAGGGCATTTAAATATTACACACAAACAGAAAGCAGGATTATTAAAGAAAATTCAGATTCAAGCCACAAAGCCAGCTCAATGATGGCATTGTTCTTCCCCCCCAGAGGGAAGGTGCAGGGAGAGTGGACCGTTCCAGACAAATCAGGAAAGTGCGCTTCATCTTTCCCTCCCCAGCTGGCTACTACGCGGTGGAATTACATGCCCCTGCGCCAACTGGGGAGGAGGGAAACAATACTGCAATTGAAAGAGCGCTGTGTTTTGCACACATGCCTGCTTTAATAATATGTCTTATGTTTCTGCTTGTACTTATTGTTTAATCTTTGGTAATAAATGCCCTGGCAAATTAGCTCGCCTGCATTGCAATCTCAGCCCCCACTGACAGAAGAGGAAGCCAGAGCCTGATAAGTTTTCTCCCTTCAGAGATTCTGCCTTAGATGCACAGTGAAATGACCTGGCGAAACTTAAAATCATAGCCTCTCCCTGCCAGGCCCACCACGAATCCAGCAGGAATCTCAATTCCTGGGAGGAAGTGGAGACAGCTCCACCATGCAACCAGGATCAGGAACCGCGGAGTTCAAGGTAGGGAGGTGGGACTTGAGAGCTGTCCATCACAAAGGAAGCTGGGATCAATCAGCACACAGGTTTGAGCCACAGTGGTGCATTGTGGGAGGCCCCAGGGCATCATGGTCAATGCTCAGGTGTCAGAGGAGTCCCTGGTCAATTCCAGTTCTCTCGAGACTGCTTGGTTTTCTTTAATCCTGTCTGTAACCTCCCCCAACCCTTTTCTCTCCATAAATTGAGAATACTTAATCAATCCAATCGTGATTCCTGAAATTGATATTGTGGCTTATAATAAATATTCTTATCAGATCAAAATTGGATACATTGAAATAGAATTGAAGTGGAAAGTGTCACACAGAGTAAACATAGCATCGTTTTCAGGTGTGTGCGTGTGTGCATGCGCATCTCTATGAACAAGGTATGTCCTGATACTTTTTCAAAAAGCCTGAAGGCCACTGCTCAAGCCTGCAGGGCTTCTATGAGGTCTGATGGGATAATGCTACAGTGCCTGTCCCAGATGGAGTACCAGACAGGTAGAAAGATGGAAAAAGAGGTGGAGAGGTGGACTAGCTAACCCATAATGTGACTAATTCAGTGTGCAGGCTACAGGACAGCTGGATGCAAGGGTGAGGCCTCAGCCCTGGGACCATGAGTAGTCACATTGGCAGGGCTGTGCCCCTGAGAGCATGACTTCCACAAGGACTTATAACGTCGAATGATTCCCTGCTGTGATGGAAGGGACTCTGCTCCACGACATTGAGAGTCACACCTCTCCTTCTCTCAATAAAATGACTTCAGCTCCAAGACATCACCAACTCACTTGCTGAGAAATTCAACTTCAGTCTTGCTTTTGGAGTTTCTGCTGATCCAACAATATTAGAAAATAACACCAATAGTATCTTAGCTGTTTATGTATCATGTGCCAATACTTTACTAATCGCTTTCATAGCACATTGTTTATTCCTCCTTATACGAAAGAGATGCTCTTATAATTCCCATTTTAGAGGTGAGGAAACAGGCTCAGTCCCAAGGATTCATGATAAGGTCACCTTGATTTTCTGCTTATTGTCTCTGTTCCTGACAGGCCCTGGGCCGTCTGCAGAATCCTGATGCTGAATGTTCCTCCAAGTGGCCCTGCGTGGCAGAGATTTCTCAGGACCATGGGCTCAGGTCCAGCCCAGTGCTACTGCTCTAGAACTTTCCATTCAGAAGCTGGATCCCTCTGACCTCCCACAGCTGACCCCTTTAGGAATTCTGAGGGCAAAGGGGACACTGGCCTATGGCCCTCATAGAAACAACATCCCCATTAGAAAGATTGTCCCTTTCTTGTCCCTGTCTGCCACAGTGGACTCACCTCCCCTTTCTCCCCCCACCAGCCCTGGTTCCTTCCTCTGAGCCTCTGTACACTTCCACCTCCCAGGAAAAGCCTAAATGTTGTCTTGTGAATGTTTGGAAATCTCTGTCTTTGATCCTGAGACATAAACCCTGATGTCAGGGAAATGCAAACCTGAACAAAGAGGACCCTCTCATTGCTACAAAACTCCGACATCAAAGCAAATGTTTCAATACAGATTCTCGCCAAGGCAGCAGACAGCTGGCTTCCCTCTTCTTTGCAAACAGAGCCCTGTTTATTTTTCCAGGCAAAGATGCATCTGGCCCTAAGGGATGGGTCTGGCTTGGCTCAAGCCAACCCTGGCATGTGGGGACACATTACAGTTGTCACTGACTTGTCTGCAGGTGGGCCAGGAATGCAGGAAGTCCAGGTGTGACCATCAAGAGAAGGAAACCCTGTTTGGTTTCTTAGAAAGACTCTTTTCCTGCATCAGAGAGAGTCACACGAGGGAGGTCCCAAAGGATCTCATTCCTGCTTTAGATACTGTCAGGAAACAACATTAGATCAGTGGCCACCATTAAATAAGGACAAGAACACATGCTCTGAGCTCAGTTCCTTGGAAAAGCAGAAAGGCGTTCCTTCCTGAGTGATATCACTAAGACATCATTATCGTCCCGGGACTGCTAATCTGTAGACTTCTTCAGAAATAGATAAGTGGATTTAAGGTTTAATTGACTATTTCTTTGGTGGAAGGGAGCACTCTGCTACTTGTAGCCAAGAGAATTCCCTACAGATACATAAATTTTTCAGGCAAAGTGGAGAAATAAATCATTAGAAAGGAAAAATGGAACAAACTTCAGGGTGCCATTGTCCTTGACCTAGTGTTCTGGTCTTTTCTGCCTTTGATTATTTATTCATTTAAAGCCTGACCCTCAACAAGCCTAGATCCCCAGCCTCCTTCAAACTTAAAGACTTTGGATAACATGCTATTGCCTCTCTGAGACACTCTAGAAACTGCAGAGATTTGTACAGTATTTTTTGGCTGCACAGAACGCAGCAGAGGACGCCAGACATTGATGCGCTCCTGGTCCCCAAGGACCTGGCTGTCTGGCAGAGAAACGGGCATGGGAGGAAATCATCTCAAATCTCACAGCAAGTGGAGAAATGTCCAGGTGAGCAGAGGAGGGAAGGCTTTCCCAAAGTTCCCATTGAATTCCTCAGGGAATTTTAAGTATGGCAGACCTGGTGAGGCAGGAAGGACGTGTCCCACCCTTGGTATCATTAACAGACCAAGGTAGAGATTTCCCTGGCTTCCTTGAGGTGCAAGAGGGAAAGGGGAATACATCTTGGGCTGAAAGGAAAGGTGTGTGGAAGTCCCTGGGAGATGAGCAGAGCTGGGGTTCTCTGCTGTTTCAACACCCACCCTGAATAGAAGCTGCAGCCTATCTTTAAAGCCCCAAGAGAGAAGGAAACCTTGGATAACCCTGGACAACATGGAAAGCCAGCACTGGCTGGAGAGAGGGTACAGGGGACTGTGGGGCTGATGGCCACACATTATAAACAGAACCTTCCAGAGCCCACGATTCCCCACTTAACAGTTGCCACGTTTGCCGCAGCCCGGCTGGCTAGGCAAACTAACCGGGGGGTGACGAGCAACTTGTGTAGATTGATACAGCAGGAGTGGGAGCCGTTTATTGTAGGACAGGAGGGGTATATATACATTACACACAGCTTATCTTAATTAACATAAACTAGATACAGCAGTCAACCAATAAGGAATCTCCCCACTTAATGGCTCGCTGGTTACTTCACAAACCACTCCCCCTGGCAAAATGCCAGGCGCCATCTTGACTTGTTTACAGACCCTAACACACATTCACAACTAATTTGACAGCAGTTATTTTTTAATGGCTGGCCTTTGCTGAGCTTCATTCCCCCAAAGCAACTTAACTGAATGTTCCCTGATGCAACATCTTTCTTTATTTTGGTCCTTAGAGTTTGCTCAATTATTTATTTCAAAGATCACCAACAGGTGCTGCAGGCAGAAGAGACAACTGAGTCCTGTTAAGAAGACAAGATTCAGCAGGGGAAGGAAGAGCACCCACAGGGTGGAATCCCCACCCCAGGTGCTGCTGGCTGCTGGGGTCCTCGGCATAGGCTGCAGGCGTGTGCCCAGACAAGAGCCACATGTTTGCAGAGGGAACAGAAGAGATGTGCCTCCCGTGACCCTGTAGGGAGAAAAGAATGAAAGGTCCATTTTGCCTTAGACAATAATTCTATTATCTGGGCTTTTCAATACATGTCCTTGCAGAAATGGTGTTTCTTGGATTGCAATGCAGCCTGGTATTCTAGTTTTAGAAGATTTGCTTAGTTTTAATTGGCACCTGGAATGGCTAGCTCAATAGTCAATCAACAGTACAATTGGTCTCGCAGGACCAGCTTCTCCAGGGCCATCCAGTGCAGGCAGCTCATTGGCCTCTGCTCTCCGGCTGCCTTTCCTCCATTTGCCCAGCAGGGTCCGTTCTCCATCCCTCTCTTGCTGAGGCCAACCCGAATGAAAGGCACCAACACAGGATGCAATGCTGTGACCTTGGGCTTCCCATTGTGATTGGCCAATGGGGACCCCAGGCAGGAAATCAGAGGAAGGGCTGTGGCTGAGGGTCCTCAGGTTGGCACATCCTTCAACAAAGGCAACCAGCCTCATCCCACTCTCTCCTGGTGCATGGCTGCCCGGGGGTCTCCTGCCACCTGTGCGGCCACTCACCTTGGCGATCAGCCTCTCAAGAAGCAGATCTTCCTTGAATCACCCGCACATTCGAATGTGCCATTCACTTCCCTTCGACCCTCACTGAGATGCTGCTGGATGCTTCCTGGATTCCTTGCTCACCTGCACCACCAATGCCACAGGCAGAGAAAAGGCCAGGGGACAACCCAGGAACTGACAAGCCTTCTTCAGTAGTAGGTGTCACCAAGAGTCCAAAGCCACCCTTCAGAAACAACCTGGCGCCAAGGGCGTGCGGCTGAGAAGCTCCTCGCCAGGCTTCTGTCCCATACAGCTGTCCCCAGCTTCCCAACAGGACAGAGTCCTCTTGAGACAGTTGACGCCCGATTCACTGGAAACCCATAAACGTGCCACCCGGGAGGGCGAGGAGGGTGGGGAGAGGCAGGTCCTGGCTCTCAAAACGCCTGCTCTGGAAACCTGGGGGGGCGCTGAGAACCCCCTGACTCCCGCAAACACTGGGGGCCTGCTGGCAAAGCTCAATGCCCCACTCCCTGGGGTCCAGTAGGGCACCAATCGCCTTCGCCTGGCTTGACCTTCGCAGGAGCCCTAGGCACCGCTGTCCTCGCTCCCACTGTGCAGAGGAGAAACGTGAGGCTGACGGGGCTGAGGTGACTCAGGACCTATTACCCATCTAGCGGGTAACAAAGCAGGGACTCAAAAGCAAGACTGTCAGCTGGACCAGGGGTGGGCATGCAGATGCTCTTTGTCACCTAGTTCTGGGCCACCCAGGGCAGGTCCTCACTCAGCCTCCACACTGATGGAACGAAACTGCTCTTACCTGTGTTCCAGGGCTTGCCCAGGTGAGCAGAGGAGCCGCTGCCCGCACACAGCCCGACCCTCAGTGGTGCTTTGTGTGCGCGAGGGTTGGACCTGCGGAAGTGCAGGGCCTCCCTGCTTTTGCACATCTGATGTTGTGATTCTTTGTTTTGGCCACCAGGTTGGGGCACAAGTTGAGGAATAACAATAACTGTGACCAAACCCACTGGCATTAGTTTTATGCCAACTCCATGACATCCCTAAGGGGATGAACTATCGGGATCCCCACTTTAGCAGAGAATAAATGGAATATCAGAGATGTTAAGTAACATGCCCAAGGCTCACAGCAAAGAGATGGCAGAATTCACATTAGACCCCAAGTGTGCCTGGCTCCTACACATTTGTTCTTAAGCACTGCCATATACCCCTTCCTTATTGTCATTATATTTAATAAATATTTCTATGCTTACTCTATGACAAAACGTGTTCTAAATACTTCAAATATTAACTTGTATGCTTTTAAACCTTCCAGGATGTGACTACTATATCATGTCCAATGTTACAGGTAGAGGCCCAGAGATGTTAAGTAACTTGCCCAAACCCAAATTCGCACTTTCTTAGGTTTACCAACAAAACCAATGTCGGAGACTATGGCATTTTGAAAGCAACACTTTCTGAATTGCCTGCAGTCGTTGATGGAAATGTTAAGTACCGTCACACTGCAGAGTTGTGACTTTGCAGGGTTGAAGGAAACAGATAATGGTTTTCAACCCTCATCCTCGACAGAAAAAAATGGGGATGGCTAATGAGCTCAGAGGGGATGCCGAGAAGATGGAAAAGCAAACTGGGCTGGTTCACCTCGGGCTTCCTCGAGAGCCTCCAACCATTTGTCTACAGGCAAAGTCACTGTGCACCAGAATCTACCAACAGATGGCCCTGGGCCAGGAGAAAGCAGCCGGAGGAAAACCCAGGCCCTGTTCACCTGTGGGTGGACACGCTGGCTGAATACTAGAGGTTGATTGCTCTGAGTAAGACCATGGCATTTAATCCTGGTGCCAAACAAACCAGGGTAATATTGACCAAGCATCAGCCAACATCAGAGTGCAAACACAAAGGAAAATCCAGCTCCTCAGGCAGGGAGGAGGCTCCAGGGAGAATCGGAACTTCCAGGGGATTGATCAGGGCCAGCCAGTCCCCTCGGAACCTGCGACGGGGGACACGGTGCCACCCAAAGTGCTGTATGACCGGGCTTCTGCAGCAGCCCCTCCTCCCTGCCAGACCTGGGGCCTCCCCTGACCAAAGGTCACTGTTTCCTTTACTAACTTTATAGGATGCTTCCTCAAGGACCTTTCTCCCCACCGGCGCAGTAGGCCATCTTCTCCCCAGCCTCGGATCCCCTCTTGGTTTCCTGCTATTAGAACTTTTGTCTTTTCAGTTTTACACAGTCTTTCTCCCTGTAAAAAGCCAGACAGGAAATGAACTCTTTTTATCATTGTTTCCTTTTGTACTTTTAACACTTGGTACCTGGTACCAAGTGTTGGGGGAAAGAAGGGAGGATGGGTGGATGGATGGAAGAGTGGGTGGATGGATGGATGGATGATGGGTGGATGGGTGGGCGGGTGGATGGGAATATGGATGAGTGGAGCGGTGGGTGGGTGGGTGTATGGATAAGTGGAGCAGTGAGTGGGCAGGTGTATGGATGAGTGGAGGGGTGAGTGGGTGTGTGGATGATTGGGTGGGTGGGTGTATGGATGAGTGATTGGGTGGATGGATGGATGGATGGATGGATGAAAGAATGAGTGGGTAGGTGGGTGACTGGGTTGTTGGGTACCTGAATGGATGGATTGGTAGGTAGATGAATGGATGGTTGAGTGGATGGTCAAATGGATTGATGGACAGATAGAGAGATGCTTCTAGGAGGCAGTTGAAAAGGTGACAGGAGCGTCCATATTCTGAAATTCAAAGAAACCCAGGCTTCGCCACCTATCATTGATCCACATAAGTCTGTAAATCCATTGTTGTAGAATAAGGCCTGAACCACACTTCTCCTTATTCAGAATGCAAGTTGTCGTATTTCAGGCATCTTGTTCTCATCAAGATACTCCTGTTGCTAATGAACCAAATTCCTCTGTAGTTCCGTGCACATCCCATCTGTGGTTGATACTGAATCTGGAACCACACCTCCCCTGATTGCTAGGGAAAAATAAATCCTATGCTAGTTCTCTGCCAGAAGAAAGCACCGAAGTCCCAACTGTTTCTTAAGCTCTGGGGGCTAGGGCCAGAGGGGCAAGACCTCAGTGAGGTTGAGCTATTACAAATAAGGTCACATCTTAGCTTGAGTTTTAAATCTATCAGTTACTAGTTGTGGAAACTTAGCTAAGTCTTTTGAGAACTTCTCTAAGCCTTGATTTCTTCATTTATAAAATGGAGAGAAGGATAAGTGAAAATAGTTGGAATAGCTCAAAAAGTTATGTTGAGGTGCAAGAAAAATAGCACCATGTAGTCATTTCTCCGTCAATGAGAGACTGGCACAGCCCCTGCTTGGTGAAATAACCAAGTGGTGATGCAGATATTTTCAATTTAGTCAACAAAGCTCAGCAGCACTCGAGGATGGCATTTCACGTGTCCTGAGATATTTTCCAACAGCCATGGAGGAGATTCCGCATGGTCCGTAGAATGACTAGGAATGACAGTGAATCACCCAGCGAAAGGGGGATCGTGCATCCCTCTGCCAGTTCCTTTCAGTTGTCAACCCATGTTTCTGACTGTGTTTAAGACGAATTCTTAGTTTGATGCCAGAATTCCTTGAACATCGTGTACTGGAGTGAGCTGGCCTCTGGCTCTTGGGCAGGCAGCAGAATCTAGCAGGAGTGTGAGAGCTTCCCTCTGCCTCCTTGGCAGGTTTGTATTTTAATATCACTTTTTATCTGTGGGAAAGAATACCAGTTTTCCGTCTATGGAAGTCGCATCCAATTCTTAAAATACACAAAATAGAATTGTGAGCCGAGTTGCGGAAAGTCATGGCCTGAGCGGCAGGGGGCGTGCTAAGAGGATAAGCCAAGAAGTGAAGTTTGGGCAGCTGCCGTGAGAGATACCAGGAGATCTCCACAAAATACAGGGACCAGGATGTTGATGATGTTCAAATCCACCAAGTTCCAGTCTGTCCAAGTTCCAGTCTGTGGGAGCAGCGTGGGTTATTTCTGATCCTTTGCCTTCTCCGCTACAGCTCTCGAGAGAGAGACTAAGATAACCCAGGCACCCAAACAGGAGCATCTCCTTCTCCCACGGGAAGCAAGCACACTGCAAAGCCAGCCTAAAACTCAGACGCAAGGACTCCAGGAGGATGATTGGACGTGGGTGGGCAGCCTTGTCAGGACTCACAAACTCATACGTCTGTCTAGGGATCAGGAAGGTGCAGGGCACATGAAGGAGACCTCAGCTCTGACTTTCCAACCAAAAGACCTGGCTCCCTAGGCATGTTTTTAAAATTTATTTTAAAATCATAATAATAGAAATGTATTGGATGAAAAAGCCATGCTTCCTGTATTGAATTCCAAGTATATACAACTACCTTTATATTAAAGAGTATAATTATTGTATTGTATTCAATATGTAGTGTGTATAATAGATGTAGTTTTCTGAGAACACTTTTTTTTTGGTACTGAAGATTGAACCCACGGCACTCAAACACTGAGCGGCTTCCCCAGCCCTTTTTTTTAATTTAGGGGAAGGGTCTCGGTTGAGTTGCTAAGGCTGACTTTGAACTCAAAATCCTTCTGCCTCAGCCGCTTGAGCCACTGCTATTACATGCATGCCCCACTGACTGCACCCAGCTACGAGGACACTTTTGTATCTTCGCAGAGACATGGAACCTTTTTTTTATACATTTGATAGAAGCTTTCATACTTTTGATAAGAAGTCATTGAAGATGCTGCTTATAAATTTACCCCTAAAAAGTTGATAGCAAAATGATGAGGCCAAAGGATAACTGATAAGGGGACTTGATACGGCAGGGAGGGCCAGGGGGCCAAGGTGAACTGGGAAACAGTGTCGCTTAAGGATAAGCCAGTTCCCAGTTCCAGTTGACTGTGGTGGGATAATATTGCCAAACCCTTTTCCTTCTTAATGAGGAGTTAGAACTCTGACTTTTTATATGAGGTGTCCTAATTACTAAATATTGGCCATTAATCCGTCCTTGAAAGAACACTCTTTCCCTAAGCAACATCATAAAAGATTAGTCACAGACATCTGGCCCTTTCTGCCCTATGTTTATCTTTGGTTTAGCCCAGTAATGAAAACTGATCAGTAAAGAGGCCGAGGTCTGAGAGAACAGGGTTTGGGTGTCAAGACTCCGTTGCTTTGGCAATTGACACCCAAATAGAGATAAATAACCAATAAACACGTGATGACATTTTCAACCTCCTGGTCACCAAAGAAATATAAATGACTACAGGAATCTCAATGGGAGACCTTTTTTAAATTAAGCAAATGAAAAACAATTTTTTTTACTACTACTCAATGTTAACTTGAGAAGAAAGAAACACACATTCATCCAACCGTCCATCCATCCATCAGCTATTCATGGAAGCACAGAACATAAGCCTAACAGAGACCCAGCCTCTGACCTTGTGGAAGCCAATCAGAAGGAGAGGAATTTTGCCGCAGTCCGGCTGCAGCAAAATAACCGGGGGGTAATGAACAACTTGTGTAGATTGATACCAGCAGGAGTGGGAGCCCTTTATTGTAGGACAGGAGCGGTATATATACATTACACACAGCTTATCTTAATTAACATAAACTAGATACAGCAGTCAACCAATAAGGAATCTCCACACTTAATGGCTCGCTGGCGTTACTTCACAAACCACTCCCTCTGCAAAATGCCAGGCGCCATCTTGACTTGTTTACAGACTCTAGCAGAATTTGGCCACATGCACCCAATGCTTCTAAAGCACGCCTCCTCTTTGGCCCAACACAGTAACATCTTCCCAGAGAAAGAGGCCAGGAAATGACTTCCAAAACATTGCTGCAAGGGTGCTGGTCTCTGACGTGATTGTGGAACTTCAGATAAAAAGTCAGAGCATGTCAAGCAGAAGTCCCACAGAGCTAGGTAGCTAGTTCATCAGGGGAGCTTAAAGGAGCTCCCAACCCCTATTACAAAGGACATATTTGGCACATACATAACAGAAGAAAAAAGATGTTCTTGTCTTAAAACAGTATTTTGGTATGAATAATTGTGTCTTATTTTGACACAGAAGGAAAGAAATATTAAAGAGAGTGTTTCTCCATTACAGGGTTATGGATTATCATTCTTCTCATAATTTCTGCCTCTCTGTACATTTTCTAATGAACACCTATTCCTTCTGTAACAAGGGATAAAAAAGTAGTTAGATTTTTTTTTCCCGCTGGAGACCTTTAGTTATACCATTATAAGTTACTGAGGACCCAGAGAGCTTTTGCTTATATAGAGTAGAGCTATAGATATTCACCATGTGGGAAATTACAACAAGAATTTTTAATTCATATTTACAAATTAAATTCACTCCCAAAGAATAAGAATCCATATCTTATTAGCAGAAATAATATTTTATGAAACATAACTATTTTTCCAATGGTTTTCCAATACAACTATTTGTTTTGTCCCGAAAACAGGAAAAATGGGGGGAGGCCAAAATATGGGCCCAGATTTGCATCTTTGCGAATCTCCTGAATGACGGCCTTATCGGAGGACAGCTGGACTCTCCTCCCTGTTGTCATGTAGTGTGCTGGTAAAGCACATGAAGAAGATGCAGCAGGTTCAGACAGGTGCGTAGTTGGAAAGGGGAGAAGTGTTTTAATGGCCTTTTCATATAACTGTGGGTAGTTTTCCTGACACTACATGGAAATTTGACAAGCAATATCCTTGTAGTCAGCTGCCATGTGGAATCTGAAATCCCAGCAGAGCCTGGAAAGGGCAGGTAACACCAGAGGGTGACAGCAAAGATTGATGCACCCATGAGCCCCCTAAAAGGTCAAGGACATCCAGGGACCTCTGGACCACTCTTTGAGCATGTCTGTCTTAAACTATTCACAAGCAAATATGGAGCTGTCAATCAGGGAAATGCAGATCAAAGCTACGCTGAGATTTCATTTCACATCAATCAGAACAGCAACTATCAAGAATACAAATAACAATAAACGTAGTTAAGGATGTTGGGGAAAATTTACACTTATATATCATTGGTGGCACTGTAAATTAGCACAACCACTTTGGAAATCAGTCTCAAAAGACTAGGAATGGAACCACCTTATGACCCAGCTGCCCTACTGTTAGAGTCTGTAAACAAGTCAAGATGGCGCCTGGCATTGCCAGAGGGAGTGGTTTGTGAAGTAACGCCAGAGAGCCATTAAGTGTGGAGATTCCTTATTGGTTGACTGCTATATCTAGTTTATGTTAATTAAGATAAGCTGTGTGTAATGTATATATACCCCTCCGGTCCTACAATAAACAGCTCCCACTCCTGCTGTATCAATGTACACAAGTTGCTCGTCACCCCCCGGTTATTTTGCTGCAGCCGGACTGCAGCACCCTACTCCTTGGTATTTATCCCAAAGATCTAAAAATCATAGTGACACATGCAGACCAAGGTTTGTAGCAGCACAGTTCACGAGAGCCATGTTATAGAGCAGCCTAGTGTCTGTCAACAGACAAATGGATAAAGAAGTTGTGGCATATAGACACAATGGAGTGCTACTCGGGCATGAAGAAGAATGAAATTGTGGCATTTGCTGATAAATGGATGGAACTGGAGAACATCATGATAAGTAAAATAAGCCAGGCTCAGAAAGTCCGGGGGTTGAATGTTCTGTCTCCTATGTGGAAGCTCAAGAGAGAGAAAGACCAAAAAAAAAAAAGAATCTCAGGAAAATTGAAGGATACCAATAGAGTAGAAGGAGGCAGGAGGGGAGGACATGGAGAGCTACTGGGAAATGAAATCTACCAAACTATCCCACTTTTAAGTACAATCCTAATGCACTCATTAAAATCCCAACAACAGAAGGGAAATGAGCAGGACAGAGCAGGTGGATGGGAAAGCAAAGGGCAGGTTCTGGGGAAGGAGACCAGTCAGATTAAGTCATGTGCATATATGAAGATGACATCATGAATCCCACTACTATGTATGATTATAATGTTCCAATTTGAAGAAGAAAAAGAAAGCATGGCGCTCGGGGGATGTAGCCTAGGAGAGATGGAGTGGGGGCTCCATAATTCTTGGTGCGTTTTGTTGGGATGACCTTTCAGTTGTCTATTTCATATCATCCTACATGCATTTTAATTAAAAAAATGGAAAGCTTTTCCTAGGACTGTGGTAGACTGGTTCCATGAAGGTAGAACGCGAAGAAGGAGATTTGCCTGTCGGAGGTTCATCTGGGAAACCAGCCATGCAAAAAGTGGAGCAAGCAGCCAGGGCAGAGGGACAGGATGGCTGTGGTCACCACCACCGAGGCCTCTGCCAGTCCCACAGGGAGCTCTAGAGTCATCCACCTTCAGAGTCATACCCACAGCAGCAGGGACCAGGGCCCCTTCTCTCTGTTTTATTAGTCATCAGATGTTGGGAAGGGACTTGAACTTGGGAGAAGGCTCCAGGCTAGGGCCAAGTTTGGGGAGAGAGGCCGTCCACAATCAACACTTCTGGAAGCGGGGACTGAGCACTCCATCCAGGGGGGCTGACCGGTGGCACCCTAGCACCCCAGCAGTCACGGGCTAATCAGTGCAGGAGCTGGGACTGGAGCCTCATCCCTCTGGCCCTGAAGCCTCCAAGAAGACACTTTTTGATGGCTCTTGTCATTGATGCCACCTCTGTTCATAGGGGCACTGTGCAGGCAATCACACTGGATCAGGCCTATGTGGGCACACTTCAGCCCCACGTGAAGACAGCCAAGCCTTGTCCCTGTTCCTCTGGCTGAGAACAGCCACTCGATATTGCAAAGACCATCACTGCTCACAGCAATTCACTCTGTGTTCTCTGGGCTGTGTCCTGAGAAAGTGGAAGGAGAACAAGCCAAGTGACCCAGAAGGAGAAGGGACTACAGAAATGGTGCTTTGGAAAAGCATCTTAGATTTGAAGCTAATGTGAAAAAGTGATGCATTTGACTTCAAAATGCCCACAGCCATCATACAAAATGGGGGCACAAGGTCTCTTACACCCACAGGGCCCACTGTGAATGCAGAGGCTGTCCCATCTCTCTGACGCGATAACCTTTACTTCCACATGCAGAACTCTCCAAAAGGCATCTGTGCCCAGTGTGTGCTCACATCTGGGGGAAGAACTGGTCAGCGGTCTCTGTGCAACTTCCTACAAACAGGAAAGGAAAATGGAACAAACCCTTGTCATCCCTGGAGTTTGTATTTTCTCTCTTATTCTATTCATCCCAGAATAAAAACATGATGAGGATTCACAAGATGAGCAAAAGTTATTAGCACCTCATCGGACTGTATTTCCAATTGCATTTGAAGAAGTATTTGCAGATGCTTCTAATGTAAAACAGCTTTCTGATGAGTCTCCCTGGAGCAGAGAACATGGACCACATTGCAGTATTTATGCAGGTTTATTTTACCCTATGTTCTCCAAAATGAAGTCTTAGGACCAGCAAGGAAAATGGAAGAAAATAGATTCCCTTACTCATCCCTGCTCAGCGAGGGCTGAGCGGTCACTGCTGTGAGCTTCTCTCCCTCCAGATTCTGTATAAAGACAGCGCGACAGACTTTCCCTTGAAGCTGGCAGTGGAGCTGGCCTTGCAAACTCAAGTGTATTCACTTAGGAGAGTCCCTGTATCTTGTCCAAGCTTGAAAAATTTAGTGTCCCCAAATCTAGGCTGGGACCCAGGAGGTCAAGATCTTTCTCTGACAGTTAAAGCTCATGAGGTCCCTTCTTTTCCAACCCAGAACCCAAAAATGATAGGGATTCTAAATCAAATAGTGTCAGATATGTAAAAGCAGCCAGCCAATACATACATCAAACGTTATTTATTTATTTATTAAGACTGACTTAAGCGCTTTGCATATGTGAACTAATTTAACCATCACGACAGTGATGTGAGGCAATTCTATGTCATGCCCCATTTTATAGGAGAAGGCGGCTGCATTTTTCCTGGCCATCAGGCTTCCAAGTTAGAAATCTCATAAGATGCTGGGTGCTGTGGCACATGTCTGTAATCCCAGCAGCTCAGGAGGCAGAAGGATCCCAAGTTCAAGGATCAGTCTCAACAACATAGCAAAGCCCTAAGCAACTTACCAAGACCCTGTCTCCAAATAAAAAAATAAAAAGGACTGGGGATCTGGCTCAGTGGTTAAGCATCCCTGGGTTCCCTGGTACCAAAAATAAAAAAAGGAAAGAAATCTGCGTCCATCTATAACTAAAAAAAAGAAAAGAAATCTCACGGTGTGCTCCTCTCTTTCCAGTGAGCACACCTTCTCTGTTCTCTTTCCAAAGCATCGTTCTGCTACTCCTTTTCCCCCAACCCCCTTCTTTTAAGTTTAATTTCCCTCCTCTGGATAGCTTGGTCACCTGCTAACCTGTCCACGCCCCCCCTCTTTGAAGACAGAGACCATGCACAAGCTGAGCCCGAAGGCCTCACCCAAGGCCTGGCTAATACCAGGTGCTCTGAGAACATCTAGGGATGAATGAATGGCCATCTAGGTGAGTTGTCCACAGGGCAGACAATGTTGGTCACCATCAGCCATTTCCCACTGTCCATGCGAAAAGAACCTGGACTTGTTCCTTCAGCCATGAGTTTGCTCCAAGAAAAGAATCGTGATTTGCTTAATGAGCGACTCTTTACCCTGACACTTTAGAATCACCACCTGCCTTATTAAAACTACCTTATCTGAAACAGTGCCTGGGATACACTCAGGCTGTTCTGATGCAGAATTTGGAATCATGGAAAAAAGTAATCATTATTTTATCAGGTATTCAAATTTTAATGAGGTGTGGGCAGCCAGTCTGAATGATTTCACATACTCCTTCCCGTGATCAGAGAGGTTCTGTGGGTCACTTTCATAGTGACCTGGATATTGCCCTGATCCTCGAAGTAGCAGAATGTGTCTTCAGACATAGGCGTGTGGCCCCATGGATTGAGTTACACTTACCTCTTCCTTTGTGATATTACACCTTTGCCCTGTTTGGAATAGAATGTTCCATGGAAACGCCCTTTGTGTGTCCCCTTCTCTTGCTCTGCCTTTGGGTGTGGCCTTCTAGATGACAGTCAACCTGCTGACAGCAGACATCACAAAGTTAGACTCAACCCCCCAAAACCTGACCCCTTGCCTCATTTGAATGGCTTCTCCTCAATAAAAGGGTTCAGTATGCGCTCACTCGCTCTCTTTCTGCAGACCCTTAAGGTCAGAGGAGCCGTCCAGGACTCCCAAAGAAAAAGGTATCTCTGTCACTTGTGTGGTCATTTCATGCAGCCCAGTTCCCCTGGAGTGACCCTGAGTGTTTTTTGTCTCGAGGAACCCAACAATGAGGCATCTTGCATTGTAATAAAATAGGCATAACATAAAATTTACCACTTCAATGGCTTTTAAGTCCACATGGGGACTTAAAGTTAAGTCCGTGTTTAACATTGTGTGACCATGGTTGTCACTCAGCTCCACAGCCCAAAGGTAAATGAGGCTGTATAGAGGCCTCTGGTTCCAGGCCCTGCTTTGCACCCTCTTGCTACCCTGCCCTCCTAGGCAGCACCCGTGATGGACAGCATGGTGCAGGAGGAGGGGAAGTTACGGCAGCAGACCCCCCTCTCCAGTGCTGGGGGAGGCTGCTCTCAACAGAAGTATCTCTGACCTGTCCTTGCACAGTGTTCTCACAGCCCAGTGTGAGCTGCACACCATGGGGTGTGCAGGAGCATCAAGGTAGTTCCTGAAATATTAAGTTAAAAATACAGTGCAAAGCTCAGAGATTTCAAACAGATAAGCACGATCAAGTCACCGACACTAGGAGGTCCAAGTGCGGATTCCACTTTTCATCCTCCTTTAACTGTTTACTGGTGTGTTTATCTGCTCATGTGTGTCTATATCCTTTGTATTTTTGTATGTGCATACTGAAAGCTTTGTTGTAAAGAGCATCAGTTCTGAAGCCGATGGCACATGTTTAAATCCCAGCTCCATCCCTTCGTGGCTGTGGCTAACCACTCAGGCTGTGACCCCGGCACCACGTCAAGCGTTTTCTCATTTAACTGCCACAGCAACTTTGTGGTTTCACTTCTGCCAGTATTCCCATTTTATATATGATAAAACCAAAGCACAGAGAGGGCAAGCAATCTGCCCAAGGTCACACAACTAATCTGCATCGAGGCCAGAATTCTTTCTTGGGCTGAGTGACTATAGATTTGGGTTTCTACCCAAGAGTGAGCCCTGGGTTTCTCCTTGAGATGTCTGATTCAAGCCCATGGTTTAAAATGAATAAGTCATTGATCTTCTTTGAACTTTTGTTTCCTCTTCACTCAAATGGACACTAAAGTCATAGGATAATAATAATGAGTACATCAGATAAAGTGCAGGAAAGTAATCTGAAAAATGCCAAGGATGAACAGACACGAAAAGACAAAGGTCCATGTCAGGTTTACTCTCTCAGCTGCAGCAGGGTGGGCTTCCAGACTCTCATCCACAGGCCACGTGTGCATGACCACCTTTAACCTCTGAGTGGTGCCCCTTGGGCTCCCTGATGGAAAACATGGTTGAGGTTAGCTCAGTGAGCAAGGTCTAGGTGGAGGAGATTGGATCATAAGCAGAGCTGCCCAGGGCCTGGCCTGGAAAGGCCCACCAGGGAGACTTCAGAATTCCACGACTCCTTCCACTCAACAAACAGCCCCAACCAGATGCTGGGGAAAGCAGTTTGATAACAGCAGCTGACAACTTCATGAGCTTGTCAATATTTGAAGAGGGGTGGAGATGGTAAGGCGAGACGATTAGGAGGTGAACCAAGTCAGGGCGTGAGGGTGAGCACATGAAGCAGGTGTTCGAGGGAGCTCCACTGAGACCCCACTGCCAAGTCCATACCAGGAGGCAAGTCTCCCACCACGTCTGCACTCTCCAAGGGCCCTGGTCGCGGCCTACCACTCTGTGGCCGCCATCTTGAAATTCTTAATAGTGCTCTCTTTGAACTTGGGTGATACAAGAACATCTGACCGACAATAGACCAGGGCACAGAGGCACACAGCACACAGGCCTGCTGATCCTTGCCACCGTCCACACTCAGCAGTCATGATGCCACCAAGACACAATTCCAGGGGCTCTCCACGTGGGGTGTGAGCAAGCCCGAAGGCAGGTGAAAGGTACAAGTGTGACATTAACAAATGAGTGTGTTGGGCACCAACAGTCCTGGGAACCCACACTTTCCCTTCAAATCAGAAATTGTCCCCAGCCTGGATGAGGGCAATGTCCCCCAGGAGCTGGCTCATCCTTCCTTTGTCACGCTGCCCACTTCTGCTGACCACTGTGACTTTGAAAGAAAGAGACCAGAAACCCGGAGGCTGCTTCCATCCAGCCCCCTCACTCGTCAGGAAGCCCAGGGTGGCCGTGTCGGTGGAAGGCAGGACGGGGAGAAGGGAGGTAGGAACAGCCGGGTGGTTTTGTGCAGCGCTTACACTGTTTTGTAAGAGCGAAATACGCCTGTGTGCACCAGCTGGAGGCCCCCGTGTGACTGTGGCGATTCTGCACGGGAGTTCAGGGCGTTTCAAAGCAGCCCTGCACAACCTAAAGGCAAACGAGAAATTTCATAGTGATAGTTTAAGTTTTTACTTTTTCTTTACTTGGAATGACTTAGAATAGCAGATATGTGAAAAGTACAGAGGGCAAGAACGTGGAATAAAGGAGAAAACCGTTTTAAATCTGTTAGTAGTACCTTCCCCTGCGTTCAGAAGAAGGGGCGTGTCGTTTTGATTTTGCACTGGGTCATACAGATTGAGTAGCCTGGCCAGCCTCCGCCACTGCTCTGACTCCTGTGGGCAGCACCTGGGACGGTCTGCCGTCTGCCTGACACACGGCTCAGGCCCTGCCGGATGGTTTTCTTTCACTACCTAATCATTAAAGCCCTGAACCTCATATTCTATAAAATGGATGCAAGAAAATCCCAATCTGATCTACACATAAATGAGGTGAATGGATGGACGGATGGATGGATGGATAGATGGACGGATGGATTCCGAAGCTTTGCAAAGAGTAACAGGCCACCCACGTGGTAGCTCTTGTCATGTGTAACTTGAGAGTGAACAGCCAGTGGCGCAGAGACCTGCTCCACCACAGACAGGTCACCATGCTCGGTTTATAGTGAGTGGGAGACACAAAAACAGGTGCAGAACAAACACGAAGGAACTCACAGCCCCGGGGCTGTTGGAGAGCTGGGAGTTAATGCGACCTGCTCAGAACCACACAGCTGGTCTACGGAATCAGGATCCGAGCCCAGGGCCAGGCCAGGCTGCCTCCGGGGCTTACGCTGGCACATTGTGTGTACACAGCAGCTGCCTAATAATTGGGTTTGTTATGTCCCAGCTTTGAGTGCACAGCGCTGAGCTAGAGTCACATTTGTTGCCCTAATTATGGCGCCTGGTCCTGACAGCTCCCATCATGGAACTAGTGTTTTACCCCTTAAAATCAGCTTCTGAAATACCCTCCCGGCTCCCTCTGTGTGCACCTGGACCACGGGGCTCTTCCTTCACCATGAGGACAGTGCTTTGTGATTCTTCCTTCACGTTCTATGACAATGAGCCCAGGGAGGGTGGCCACAGGGCCTCCCTGATCCACTTCTCTCAGCCCCGGCCTATCTGTAGCCTGGTGTCCTCGGGATGAGTGCTGGCCCGAGCACAGTGTGGCGTGAAGCCACCATAATTACTAGTTGCGTCTCTCCCCAGTGTTTCCTCAAGAGCCCTGAGCAGTGTAACTGAGCATGTTTTCCTTTTGCTTTGGCTACTAGGAAGCTCAAGTCACGCTTGTGTACCCTCCAGAGAAAGACTGTGACTCAACATGCAGTTTATTTTTGATCCTGTTCCCATTTGATGTCCTCACCTTGCGTCTCTCTTTTTTTTTTTGCCTTGAATGTGGTTGGTATGGGGACTCCTAGGGTCCTGTGAATGCTAGTGCTTTACCACTGAGCTACACCCCCAGCACTTTTTATTTTTTATTTTGAGGCAGGGTCTCACTAAGTCATCCAGACTGGCCTCACATTCGCGATCCTCCTGCCTCGGCCTTCTGAACAGCTGGGATTACAGGCATTCGCCACTGCACCCCGGTTTCTCTTTCCGTGTTTTAATTTATGTTCTCCTAATGTGTTCCGTATGTTCTCACAAGAGCCTTGAATAAACATCCTTACTGAGATAAAACTAATTAAGTAACCTGTCTTGAATTTCTGGCCTGCAGAGGAAAAGAACGCCTTTTCCAATGTTATGTTCTGCCTTCAGAAGGCCACCCTTTAGGTCACCTGCCTCACACGTCCAAAGCCCTCTAGGGACAAGGATTCCAGGCCTGGTGTTCAGCAGGACGTGATTTCCTTCCACTTGGGGGTCAGGCCTGGGAGACAGGAGGGTGGGAGGCGGGCAGAACTGCCAGAGCTCACGGTCCTCGTTTTCCCTGCTCTGACCAGGACCCATAGCTACTAGGGAAGGGGACTGGCTGCCCAAGGCCACCTTGGCATCCGGCGGGCGAGGGGCTCTGGACAAGATGTTTGGAGTGCCAGGGAGGCGTCAGTGTGTGAGAATTCAGGTGCCTTGTTGTTCTTGGAGAGGTGAAGGAAGCCGAGTCCAGGAAGAGCACCTGCTTCTATAGGACCCGAGGGGAGGGCAGGACTCCACCCAGGCTTGTGTTTGCCCTGCGCTGTGTATTCAGCAGCAGGCCCCAGCAGACCAGGAAGCAGAGGGCTCAACTGCTAGCCTGGTATTGGGCAGCACTAGCTGGAGACTCAGAACCCAGAGCAGGAGAAGCGGCAGGGGACTCCCAGAGACCAAAGCTACTCCCACCGGGGATCCCACAGGTAACCATTTCAGAGCCGGGGACCTGGTTGTGGTTGGTGGTGGAATGGAGAGGTGCAGGCTGGAGGGCTGAGTTTGACCCCTGCTCTGTTGCTTATCTACTGTGCATCTTGGGTATGCGTCTGAGAGCCTCTGTTTGGCCCTCTGTGAAATGGATTCAAAGGTAGCACTTCCTAAACGTTTTAGTTTTACAAGGACTTAGCGGCCGTGGGAGCAGAGTCGGGCCCATGGCTACGGAAACTGCTCCTATTTGCATGGAACCACTGAGGGTCACTGCAGGACACAGGGCAGGGCGGCCGTCAAAAGGGCATGCTGTGTAATTTGGGGGCCTCTGTCAGGGTAAGCATTCCCTGGAAGGAAGCAGATTTTGAGTCTGCACCTATTTAAGAGCCAGAGGAGATGAAAAAGGACTCAGTGTCTTCTGTCAATCTGGTTCTTCCTGCAAATTATCATAGTTGCCTTCAAGATCACTCTGTGAGGCAGGAGCTGGATTCCAACCCCCTCTGCGTGACCATGGGTGTTTGCATCAGCCTCTGAGCCACTTTCCTGCCTGGAAAAGCCAGAGGGAGGAGAACCCGGGTGCCCAGGAGGCAGACCTCAGGATGCCAAGCTCAGACCCACCACAGCTGGCCAGGTGCCTGAGGCAACCTCCTTCAGCCCTCTGGGGCTCAGCTTCCTCATCCGTACAATGGATGTAACCGCACTGACATCAAAGGACCGAGAGGACTAATGCCCAGACACCTCTGCCCTAGTAACTCCAGCTGCCGCTTTGGCTCCTGCCTCACCCCTCGGCTCCATCTTACAGTCCAAAGAAGCAAGTTTGCTGGGGCGGGGAGGGACTGTTCCCAGGGTCTCTCAGACAGGAAGCTGTGGGATCCAGTCAAGGCTGGTGGGAAAGAGGAAGTGAGTGGGCCAAACTGAAGGGCCACCGAGAAACCCAGCCATCAAGATCAATTCTACGACAAATCTAAAAAGTAAACGTCAATGTCAAGCTAGCCGTGATGAACAAAACCTTCACCCACTCAGCAAAAATAAGATCAGTGACAACATTAATTTTGGCTTGCAACAACTGTGTTAAAATAGCACCCTTCTTGATAACTGAGGCTCAGCGCACTCCTTCAGGGCCTCACCCAATCCCAGCATGCTGTGCCCCAGCTGGCTGAAAGCCCTGGTGCGTATGTATACCCCACCTTCCCCCTAGATAAAAGACAAGAGAGGCACATCCTAGAGTGCTTTCCAATGTAAGAAAGAGTGGGAGAGATGGACAAATGTCCTAAATCACAGAGGATTCTTTTTTCCAAAGAGTTCTGAGACCCCAGGATCATTTTCTTTTTAGAAAAAGGGTCTGTGCTTTGCAACAAAAGAGTGGGCCTGTGCACCCTTCCTTCCTGGCTGATGTATGACAAGATGCACTGTGAGAGGGAGGCACAGGCTTTTGGAAGGCCGACTCCCTGTTTGGGCTCCCCTGTCCTGCTGCTTGTCAGTGTGTGACGACGACCGATCTCAGTGACGGCAGCTTCTCTTGTCTCAGCCGACTGCTGTGCTGTGGGGTGTTAAGGATCAGTGCCCAAGTCCCGTGGCACTAAGTCTCCGTAGCTTTCTGCCTGTTCTTCTTCTTTATCCATTGAACCAACAAATGGGGCTTGACTCCTGTGCACAGGCAAGGCACTGCCCTCAGGGCCTCAGTTTCTCCATCTAGGGAATGGGGGCTAATGGGCTTCTGTAAGGGAAAAGGAGACCCAGCACGGGCATGCCTGGCACCAGGGCCAGGACAAGGGTGAAGCCAGGGAAGATGCAGAGAGGCACTCACTCTTCAGGGCTGATTCTGCTCCTTCCCCGCCTGAGAGGGATCTTGCACTTGGCATTCTGCTCACCAAACCTGGCCCTGCCAGGCACATAGCAAGCCTTCAATTAGTGCCCCTCTGTTATTATTAGCTTAAAGATGTTTGGTGCAATACTAAGAATCAGACGGAGAGCGCTGTGCCTCCTAGGATCATCTACCACTTACGCAAACACAATCGAGCAACAAATTCATCAGCAAGCATTCCGGAGCGCTCAGCAGACTCCAATGAAAGTACCCCTTTCCCTGGGCTCAGGACATCCCACCCCAGGGCTCTGGGTTGGGAGGCCCACTGAGGGCTGCATTTTAGTCCTCTGCACCTCAGGGAGCAGAAAGCAGCCTGCACCTCTGTACAAGGCACGCTTGATAATCGCCACCGCATTCCTGGCTTTATGTTGGGGCTCGGAGGGCCACAGGTGCAGGATGTAGGACCTGGCAGGGTGGATCTGTTCTCTTTACTCATTCACATATTGACCTTGCCCTGGGGTTGGGGGCTGGGGCCACAGCTGATCTGCAGGGTGTGCCAGCCTCACCATGTTGGCCTAGGCTCAGCTGGGAGGGCCCACTGTGTGCCTACATTCCATTGAGTTGATGGAAGGTGTTTCCTGTTTACTCGGTGACTCATTCTGTCACCATTCCACCCTTCAGGGACCTCCCCTTCCACTCCACAGTCGCTCAACACCACTCACTGGTGAGGAGCCTCAGAAACATCTTTCTCCACTGGCTTGAATGGTGCTGGGGTTGGCTTGCTCCCAGGAGGGCTCGTTGCCAATCTGTACCTGAGGGGTCAGAGGCACCCCCACTGGTGTGGAAGACGGGGCTCCAGGTGACTTCCAGAGCGGCAGGTTGACTCATGAATCGGGACACCAAGATCTGATCATAAGGCTACCAAGAGAAATAAGTAAATGTTAGTGGTAGCTAACGTTTGCACATCTGTCTCCTGCCAAGCCCTGTGTTCAACATTGTGATTACCAGGGAACTTTTCATTTCGCATTCCTCACTTTAGATCATACCATGCTCCTTGATTAGTTATAATTTTCTTATCACAAAAAATGGAAATGCTACAAACACTTTATATTCTATGTTCTACCATATTACATGTAAGTATTTAACATTATTATAGCATAATTTGCATGCAGGAGAGATAGGAGAAAGTATGACAGTGAAAGCTAAAAGTCTGGGACCCTGTTCCAAAATTTAGGTCTTGATTCTCCCACTTAATAGCAGATGGTCAGTGTTAGTCTACTTGGGCTGCAATAACAAAAATACCATAGGTCGGGGATGGACAAGGGGTGGTTTGAACTATAGACATTTACTTTCCCAAAGTCCTGGAGGCTAGGAATCCAAGATCAAAGCTTGGGTCAATAGGTTCTGGACAGAGGCCCCTTCCTGACTTGGGATAGCTACCTTCTAGCTACGCATTCTCATGTCAAAGAGTAAGTGAAAGGGAGTCTTTTGGTGTCTCATCTCCTAGGGACACTAATCCTGTTGGAGGGGGGCCCCACCCTTATAACTTCATTTAACCTTGATTGATTGGTTATAGGCTCTCCCTCCAAATGCATGGGGGTTAGGCACATGCCTGTCTCATCTAACCCTCCCTAAAATACCATGATGTCTGAAGACAGTACAGTAAGTACTGAAACCTTTCCCGCCTCAATTTCTCATCAGAAAATTGGTGAAATAAAGTAACACAGAAGGTTACCTGGAGAACCAAGAGAAGCCAAACCTGGCAATCAGAACTGCATGCACACAGAAAAGTCCACAGCTGCTACTACTGTCACTGCCATTTTCCACAAGGAAGATGTGGTCAGAAGGATCAGGTGCCCTGCTAGAGCTCATGATCTGGGGACATTAGCGAGGCCTGTCTCACTGCATTCATTCTCCCCTGGTGAAGGAGCAGAGCACAGTTGCTGGACTCAGGCAGCCTCACTTCCTTTCACAGGGCCTGTCCCCACTTCTGCACCTCCATCTGGAAGGGAAGAGGCTTAGCAGCAGGCATGACCACACACACACACACACACACACACACACACACACACACACACCCTGGGTGGAGGAAAGCGGAGGCAGGATGTTCCTCTGGGTTTATAGGCTGACAAGACCGTAGCTAGCAACACAGTACACTAGAAGGTAGTGGATGTTTGAAGAAGCCCAGGCCAGCCGCAATTTGTTGCCCTTGAAGGCCAAGGTCATTATTTTCCACTTGAGAATCCCTAAGCCTGGCTTTCTATGTCAGGATAGGCAGCATTCAGGAAAGAGTTCTAGCCCAGGAGGATGATTGCCTGCTTACCCCCAACATGTCCACAGCAGCGGTGGTCAACCCCAGACACCCAACTGGAAAGCTTGAAGCTCATGGTGTGGAACCCCAGCTAAGAATCCCTGCACTCAGCCTGGCTGAGGCCTGGGCACAGAGGCCTCAAAATGCCATATGCAGGGGATACTACGCACTACCCAGTCTGAGGACCGGTCCCAAGACCTGAGGCAGGAGGGGGAAGCAAAGAAGCATTTTCCCCTGAACCCCAACAGTAGCCCCAACCCACACTTGCCAAGTGGTGGGGCCTCAAACATGGATCCAGTTTCAAAAACAAAATCCTGCCCTCAGGTAGCTTACAGGGCTTAATGTTGAATCAGACTGTAAAAGCAAAACAAAGAGTATCAATGCTTCATGAAGAAAGGGTGTTTAAACACCACACCTACACTTAATTTACTCTCCCCCCGCCCCACTCTCTCTCTTCAAAACAAAGCCAGCTCTTCTGATTGAATTAGTTTATCAGGAAAAACTCCCTATCTGGTTGATTTTTCTCATGTTGGGGACGACTGGAGACAACTTCATCACAGATAGGATCACTGTCTGAGCTGCCTCGCGTCTAGTTACAGGCATAAAGGGTCCCTGCCTCAGAGTCCTGAGCGGCTCATGTGGTCCCCAAGTCATTCTGGTTTCCCAGGACTTTGTGGCTCTAACATGAAAGTCCTGCAATCCCAGAAGGTCCTCCTTCCTGGGACAACCTCGAATACAGTCACCATTCTAGTATTTTCTATAGGTAACTGATAACAAGAATCACTGCAGCAATTGCTACAAGTACAGCTTCCAGGACCCCAACCTGACTTGGGTGAGAGGGTCTTGGGGATCAGAGATGCTGCCAAATTCCTCAGTGGGTTCTATCAGGGAACTTCGGGGCAATCTGACTGTGAACAGCAGTGATAATAACAACAATAATGCTATTCATGACCAGCACTTACAGGCCCTGTTTGGGGCTTAATTATTATAACAACCCCTTGAGATGAGGCCTATTACTATCTCAGTTTACAGAGGAGGAAACTGAGGCCCAGGGAGGCTCAGAAACGCACCCACACCACTCCTTCAGCATGTGGTCAGTAGGGGTCCCAAACGCCAGAGCCCAGATCCCTATCTTTGAGTCACGCTGTGCTATATCCAGGGCGGTGGACACAGGGCTAGCCCGTGGTGGGGCTCCCCATGCCCCTCAGCTGTGGTGATCATTACTACTTTATTAGTTAAATTACCTTTTGGCATCGGAGGACTTGTAGTCCTCTTGCCAAGGGTTAGCAGAGGAGTAACTGCCAATCATCAAACCTTCCCCACCCACTCACTCTGACCTAGCCTGCAGGTGGGGTAAATTCGTGTATCCGCCAATAGGTGGCAGCAGCAGCCTTTTGCTTTTGTTCCATATAAATCCTGCTCTTTACAAACTGAAGGTCAGGCAGGCAGGAGCAGTTTCACAAGCTCTAACAGCTGATGAGAAGGGGTGTTACCTGATTCCAGGTGATCCCTGCAGAAGATGTGTGGCTGGATTCTCCTTTCAGTCCCCTTGGCCCTGAAGCTGCCAAGAGGCCACTTAAAATGCACAGTGATCAGGATCATGTAACCCCAGCTCCGTGGGGGGAGAAGTTCTCTTCTGCCTGCAGATATCCCCCACCTCCCAGCCCCAGATACATCATAACCTTAAGCACTTATTGAAAGTAGCTCCCCAAAAGGATCAAATTCAAATGAATACTTACAATGTTTGTAGGCCCATCATTAAATAATAATGTTAAACCTGTTAAAAGCTAAATATAGATGGAGAAATTTGGTGAGTAAATATATTCTTGCATGTGTATATACGTATGCTCTTGTTTATGTATGACCGTGGCCAAAACATTTAACCTATATACCTCATTTTCCTCGTCTGAAAATCTAGAATGATAATTCCACTGCCTTGCTGATGTGTTACAAGGAGTAAATTAGCTTCACAACAAGTGAAGCTCTTAGAACCTCATCTTGACACATGGAGCACTCTAACTAAATGATGTTACTATTATTGCTTTATCATGACTGTGCTTACTAGAGTTTTCGTATCACTTTTGTGTACAGTACGTTGCAATCCTGGCCAGTCTTACCAGGGGCAGCGTTTAATCTCTCAGATGCCTCATTCCCCAAGGTCGATCCTGAGCGGGGTCAGTGACCTTTTTGGAGAGGGCCCAATAGTAACTATCTTAAGCTGTAGAGACCATGTTTTCTGTCACAACTCGACTCTGACATTGTAGCATAAAAGCATTCTAGACAATGTATCAGTAAATGGGCAGGGCTGTCTTCCAAAGAAACTCCAACCACGGATGCTGAAATTTGACCTTCATATGATGCTCATGTATCGCACCTCATGATTCTTTATCTGAATTCTTTCAACTGTTTATAAATATGAAGCCCATCCTTAGCTCAAGGGCGGTACTGGAACAGGCCGTGAGCTGAATTTGGCCACAGCTTTGTTTACTGACCTGGACTTGAGGATCTTGCATTATATTCATAATGTCCCATTTATAGATGGAAGTGATGGCCCATTATAAGCATGCACATCGTGAAATGTTGCAGAATAACAAGTGTGCTGTGGGTTTCAATAGTGCTCAGCTTTGTGACACCGTGTGATCAGAAGACACACAAAGTCCCCGGATGTGATCAGGTACCAAATTCCTCTGAGAGAGCAGGTGGTGGGAGCCATGGCCCTTTCTTAGCCTCCCTAAATTCTGATTTCTCCACGTATCTTTTACTGGGAATTAAAAACTCACATCCAGGGTGAGAAGCCCACAGGAATCCTTGCAGACACATTGACTGCTGTCAGCCAGAAACCAAAACTCCTAGTTTTTATTCTGAAAGCCACTGGAGCACATGAACCAGTGGCCCGACTTTGGAGAAGGGCTAACTGGAAAAAGAATGTGGGGTAGTGAGACGGCGGGTCTTTGGAGTGGGGGAAAGGGCTCTAGTTCTAGGATCAGACATACTCGGCATCCAGCCCCCACTGTGCCATGTTGTGGCTGTGTCCTTGGTGACCTTTGGAGCCTCGATTCCCTTCTTTCCAAGGGGAGGTAATAATATGCAGAACATTCTGGAGCAGACGGTGCCCATCTCTTGCCTCTACCCCATTAACTGTGAGAAGCATTTTAACCTCCTTGGGCTTCAACTTCCTCATGTCAAGAATGAGATGGCAGTAATACCTGTTTTGCAGGTATTTATTGGCCTCATTTTCTATGTGCTTGTCCGTCTGCCTGCCAGAGCTCTGAGGCACTGCAGGGAGGAATGAGTCCATGTGGGCCAAGTGCCTGGAAACCATGGTTGGGGTCCCTATCGGGCCAATGGGTCACATCATCACTATGACACACCAAGGCTCTGAGAGAAAAGATGGTGTGGCATTGCCTGGGTCAGGGTCTGACACAGGAGACAGTTACTAATGGTTCTTCCCTCCAGTCAACTCACACATAACCCCTAAGCTCCTAATAAATGCAGACACACTACTAGAAATAGGAGATAAAATGCTGGAGAAGGCAGACTCGGCCCTGGCCTGGGGACACTCCAAGTCTGGGACAGTGACCATGTCAGTGGTCATCCAGAACCCTCCTACCCACACTGCCACCCTGTCCTCTATCATGTAATGTAAAAAAGAGATGCCAGCACTATGAGAGGCTTTAATGGGATTAATTTAGTGAGGATCAGAAGAAAGTAAAATCCTAAGTATTATTCCAATTACTCTTATTCTAAGGTCTCCTTGATAGAATAGCTGGGAATCCCACTAAAAGTGGAAGAAAACATCTTTTGCCCTCAATACCCTTTTCACGTTGATAAATATTTTTCCCCAGCAATGACATGCTACTGAAAGCTGCCATTTGACTGTTGTGTGTGAGGATCCAAAATCTCCCCCTCATCCCCCAAAGCGAACATAAGCACCCTGTTCTAACCTGGGCCCGTGATAACATCCAAGAGCCACCTGTTGGGGGTCTGCTGCTTGGCTGCAAGTGTCAATTGAAGACTTTGGTTTGGCTTGGGTTTCATTCCTTTCTCTCCCCCTGTCTCTTTCTTTGTCTAATGCAGGAACAATGGGCAACCAAATGAGCGTTCCACAAAGAGTTGAAGACCAAGAGAAAGAATCGGAAACGGAGGCTTACAAGGTAGGGCCACTGCGGACACGGGGAACTGGCTGCTGGTAGTGGTCACAGACAGAAGCTGCAATGACTGCCCAGTGCTCGTCACAGCCATGCTGGAGAAGGACTCCTGTCCTCATTGCTGTTTGGCTTCTCAGACCTCTGGGGTCCATCAAGGAGCTGCTTAAAAATGCAGGTTCTGGGGCTCTGCTTCAGTCTCGATGAGAAATTGCAGAGATGGGCACCTCTGGAACACAGGTGGTTGGTCCCTAGGAAGCCAGTTCGTCACCTACTCCCAGATGGGCTCTCAACTGTAGCATCTTGTCAGCCGATCCTTGCAGGGACACCTATCAATGTCTGGGGATATTTTTGATAGTCACATCCCAGGAGGGGTGTTTCTGGTGTCTAAGGCACAGAGACCAGGGCTGCTGCTGCACATGCTGTAATACACAGGTGGTTCCACTCCATAACTAAACCATTATCTGCCCCAACATGTACACAGGGCTGAGGGTGAGAACCCAGGTTTGCATCCATGGTTCCAGATCTCAGCTGCACTTTAGACACCACTGTCTGGCGATGCCTGCGTTGCCCTCTACACCAGTTCAGCCAGAAACTGTGGGGGAGCTAAGCAGGCTGGGGGTTTTCAAAGCTCCCTGCTGTTGGAGTATGCAGTCTTGCTAACGAGGGGTCCCTCTCCCATGCTGATTCAAGAGCTGAGGCCAGGGACACTCTTGTTTCTTCTTGGACCTTCTACTTCCAGAAGCAAACTAAATTTCTACCATCAGTACTTTTATATCAATTCAGCCTAACGCTGGGAGCCTTGCTAAATGAGGAAATCCGGACAGGAAAAACACCTATGCGTGCAAGTTGATCACAGAGGAGAGGGGCTTCCTACTCAGAACAGAAGACTGGGTTTGAAGAAAGCCTGGGAAGGAGAATGCTCACAGCTTGGGCCTCAACCTGCGTGTATATTAGCATGACCTGGGATGCTCTGGAAACTCCCGATGCCAGGCCCCACCTGAGACCTCCTAAAATCATAACCTCTGGTCGTGGGGTGGGCACTGCAGGTTTCCCAAATCCCCAGATGGTTCCAAGTCCAGATAAGCCTGCTTAGCTCAGGCCTCCAGGAGCCAGGCAATGCAGGCAGAGAACTGGAGGCCAGCAGCCCATCGGTGGGCCCAGCCAACTCGCACCACCAGGAAGGCCATAGCCCCCGCCAACGCACTCACCAGGATGGCTGGCATTCTCAGATTCTTGTTGTTCATTAGGAATTAGTAAACAGTGGTAATGAAATCTGCCAATTTTTTTTAAGAGAGAGAATTTTTTAATATTTATTTTTCAGTTTTCGGTGGACACAACATCTTTATTTTATTTTTATGTGGTGCTGAGGATCGAACCTAGCGCCCCACGCATGCCAGGCGAGCGCGCTACCGCTTGAGTCACATCTCCAGCCCCCAATTTTTTTAAAAAAGGCAATTGATTCTGAAATATTTAAGATAGTCTATTTACTCAATACATCAAATTTATATAAATATTGACCCCCGGGAGAGCTGGTAGCATCGTCTGAGCCATGTGGTCTGATGTTTTCTTGGTATGGTGTTTGTAGATTTGAGAACACAGACTTATTTTAAACAATTATGACCATTACAAAACACAAAGGGAAGCCTTCTCTCTCCTCCCTCCACAGGAGGAGAGTCCCACCTTTAGGAGCTGGCCTTTAGTTTTTTATCTTCTGTATTTATTAGTACATGTTCTTACTATTAATAGTAGTATCAAAACAAGATAGTATGTTAAATACTTAACATAATTTAGATTCGATTGATATATGATTAGGAGTATAATTACATTATTGGATCACAAAACGGCATTATATGACATACTCTTGTGCAACTGTTTTTCTTCCCATGTGAGTATGAACGTTTGTGTGTATATGTGTCTTTATAATCTTTGAAAGTATCTATACTAAGTAACAGAAGAGGAAAATAATCAGGGCAGTGCCCTGAAATTATAAAGTGTTTACAACAATGAAGATAAAGAGAGGGAGTATGAAGAAGAGTACACAAAACACACACACACACAACACACGCACACAACACTGCACCTCCTGAATCTGACAGGCTTGTTGACCAGCATCCTGGCTGATGGTTGTGTTGGTGTGTGCCAGGTGGTGGAGTGAGCTAACCCCCAGGTTTGGGAATCAGCATGTTAAATTTTTGCTCCATCCTGATTAGGAAAGAGCCCAGGAGCCTCAGTGCCCCAGGGCAGGTGCCTGCCTGACTGTGACACTCACTAAGACAGGCATAAACCAGAGAGTGCATTGGGGGGGCGGGGGCAGAATCCAGGCCCTGAAGAGGTTATTTCATTACTCTGAGGTATGATAGAAAGCTCAGGAGTGACTAGAAACAGCCTGTAAATGAAGTTTAATTCTGTGAAGTGATCTTCAGGCTATTCCCGGAGTTCTTCCAATTTTCCCTGAAGACTTGCCCAGTAACAGCCACCTGTTGTGTTTCAGGCATCCAACAGCGTGTGTGATCAGAATGGGATCCCAGTGATGATATCCACCCATACTGTTCAGCACTACGATGAAGGTCAGTACCATGCTGGGCGGGCTGCTGCTCTCTGGTCCATCTCATTCCTGTTCATAGCAAACTTTCCAAACTCCTTGGAAAGTTCACCCAAATTCGTTTCCTGGAGCTGCTATAACAAATTGCCACACACAACAGAAATGTATTGTCTCACTGTGCACAGGCCAGAAGTTAGAACTGAGACACTGGCAGGATGGGCTCCTTCCAAGGGCGGGGTGGGGGCTGTCCCAGGCCTGTCCCCTGGGCTTGTGGATACATCTTCTCCCTGCACCTTCACCGCACCCTCCCTCCCTTTGAACACTTCTGTCTCTGAGTCTAAATTTCCCTTTTTAATAAGGAAAGAGTCATTAGACCAGGACCCACCCTGATTGGCCTGATCTTAACTTGACCATCTGCAAAGATGCTGTTTCCAAATAAGGTCACTTTCACAGGGTTAGGACTGCCATATCTTTGAGGGTGGGGGGTACAATTCAACCCAGAACCTTCCTCATCTCTTCTGAGGAGATGTGACTGAAAGCCGGGAGAGACCAGGATTACAGTAGATAAGGCAGCAGAGGGGTTTGACTTTGGATCAGAAGCCCTCGGTCAGGATCCCCGCTCCAAATGTGTGACATGGAACATGTCATTTCACACGTATGACACGAGAAGCTATTGCATCTTGGTCACTCAGACCATCTTGGAGGGGACCCACCTCCCCCGCTGCCCCGATGCCGGGCTCCCCGAGTGTGCTCACCTGCGGACTCTGGGAACTCCGAAGGAAAAGCAAAATCTCTGACGGCCCAGAAATCCCAGAGTTAGAAGCCACGAAATATGCCATCTCTTCCCCCTCCTCCAGGCCAGACCCGATTAATCATCCTACAAAGAGAACACAGTGTTCCATTTAGAAAGCCATGAGCCGGGAGATGCCACAGCCCCTGGTGACATTCAGCAATCATTTCCTGGCCCCGTCTGAGATGACAGCTACTTACCTAAAGCTAAAAGGAAGAGATAAAGACCAAGCCTGGATGTTCCAGGGAGGAAATGCCCCAACAGGCTTCAACCTTCTGGAAGATAATTGTTCTCCAACTTATGTTTTTACAAAAGTTGCCATGCACCCCCCCCCCAAAGAGCAGTATGGCAAGGATTAGCATCAAATCCAACTCTGAGTGAGCAGATAAAGCCAACGTTTTCAGCAACAAAAAATGGCCAATTGAGAGAACTGGAGTCACCTTCTCACAGGAGGCCTGCAGCATTTGAGAGCCCAGAGAACCCGGCTGGCCACAGTGATGGGGGCGCACGTGTGCCATGTACCTGCGCGCCCGGCACCTGCGCTCTGCACACAGGAAGAATACAACCCTCCATTCTCACGGCAGAACCAGTTTTGGCCCCCTTGGGATCACCAGCCCCCGGCTGAGTACATACACTAGGGAACGCAGTTTATTTGTATAATTTCTGTATTTATGAGGCCTCAGAATGTGATAGATAAGGGAGGGACCTACAGCAATGCCACTCCTCCTCTCAGATGACCACATCTGAGCTGCAGAACCTGTGACTGTGTCACCTTACATAGTAAAAGCGGACTTTGCAGAAGGGATTAAGGATCTTGAGGTGGGGATGAACCTGGGTTACCTGGTAGGGCCCAGTGTCCTCACTGGGGTCTTACAAGGAGTGAAGCAGGAGGGACGTAGTAGGAGAAGGTGTAGTAAAGGAGCAGATGTCACACAGGGACTTCGAGATGCTGAAGGGCTGGCCTTGAAGGTGGAGGAGGGGACGCCAGGCCAGGGAACGCAGGTGGCCTCGGAGGCTGGGAAAGACAGGAGGCAGGCTTTTGCCTTGAGTTTCTAGAAGCTGACGCATCTCTTACTCATGACCTTCAGAACTGTGGGGTAACTTCTCTGTAAGGCACAACATCTGTGGGAAGATACAGCAGCACACGGAAGTCCTGGAGTCTCCCAGACCCGGGCACAGGTCCTGGCTCTGCCACTCACTACCACTGTAACCTGGGCAAGGTGTTTAATACCATCGAGAGCCATCTGGAAACGGGAATCATGACATTGACCTCATAAGGGAGCTCTGAGGACAGCAGCTGCACAGGGCCATGGTGACGACATAAAGGAGTCAGGGCCACTGCAAGCAGTCTGCCGTCACACCTGCCCTCTGCTCAGAAGTCCCCAGCTTATCACCAGCCAGATTCCCCACGGGAGCATTGATGCCTAAAACTTCACAGATCTTTACGAAAATGAAAATGCCTCCGTTTTCTCTTTCTCTGGTCCTTTTCTAGCAAGCCCATCACATTAGTCCCCTCCTTAAAAAAAAAAAAAATTGCCCGGTCCTCATTGCTAATGGATGGCAGGGAGGAACGTGCCATTTATCTGCCAGGACACATCGTTTTTCAGAAGCAGAAGAATGTCTCTGTTTCACTTGGATAAGGAGCCTCTAAATTAAAATCTTCCCTTTTGTTCACAGTCAATTGTTTCTGAAAAGAACCCCCTAAATTTGCTTTTAAAGATTACATATATATATACGTAAATATGTGCATGTACGTATATATACATACATACTACGTACATATACGGAGATTTTTTAATTAAAAATTCTTACTTGAGCAAAGTGCTCCTGCTTATGATATAATAAGCAGGGAGGGTGAATAGACGCAATTACCATTTGAGAAAAGTGTCATGGGAGACCAAACATCATAAATCATAGCTACCTAGATAGAGAAAACTAGGGGGCAACGTCCCTGGCCTGGATGGGTACAAATATGTGCTCTCTCAGTATCTGCTGTTTCCCCTAATTGGTCTCCTGTCCTTGCTGTTGTTGAGATGGAGCCTCTCTATGCTGAAGATGCTCGTCTTGGACTAGGTATACTCCTGCTGCAGCCTCCCTAGTAACTGGGATTACAGGCGTGTGCCACCATGCCTGGCTGCTCTTTAAAACACACACACACACACACACACAAAACTGTTTCCACAACTCAAATAAAAGCAGTGCTTGCAACCTTTTGTTGTAGTGGACACAGAACTTAGCAAAGGGTATCAGATATACCAGGGCTTTGGATGGCTCTATTTCCTGGAATCCCCAGGAGATTCCGTTGCTCTCAAGGGTACTGAAGAGCAGCAAGGAAGGCTTACCTCTGCACATCGTGGAGATTGCAGGGAACGGGAGATGCTCCCTGTCTCCACTCAGCTTCAGGGGTAGCTCTCTGTGGGGATCCCTTCACAGATAATGAGGCTTTTCAGTGACAGTCTGATTTTAAGAGTTGACTTGAAATTCCCCAATTCTGAGAAACCTCCACACTGTGCTGGCCACACACGGTGCTCTGACGTAAGCAGATCTCATAGTTGGCCACCTCTTGTGTTGTCTTGATCCTCCCCCTACTTTATACCTGTCAACAAAGACAGCTTTAAAAAAATATCATTCCCATCTGGAAGGAACTAAGCCCTGAAGTCCCAGACCCAACTCCAAGTGTGCTGGCTTGGTTGCTGGGCTCACTGGGCATCCTGCCCATTGTGTGTGCTCCCCATCAATGTTTCCACGGAGAGGGACGGTGGTGGACACTGCCAGGGGCCCTTCACCTCATAGCACTGTGGTCTCATCCTATACCAATAAGCTGCCTGCAGGGCTCATGTGTCAGCCTTTTTAAAATGGCCTGGGGGGGGGGGTGTGCATTGCTCCAAGCAACTTAAACCATTCAAATTTCTGAATTTTCCAAGCAAGAGATTAGACACCAGAATATGGAGATGTCCCCCATGGCTATTGCTCTCACTCTAGGATGCAAGGCCCACATGGCCTGGAGACCCCGGATGAGAGATTACTAAGAGTGGCCGCTGTTGCAAGCCCACCTCGAAAAACAGGAGATGAGTCAACTGATCCTTCCCTCTGCTTTGGATCCCCCTCTGTCTTTTCTGGAAATCTTTCCTGTTACTTTTTTTCTTTACATTATTGGGACATTGTTTCATGCCATGAGATGCAGTGGGGCATAGGCACAGTGAACACTCTGCACCACGGACTCCAGCTCCGACGCCCCCAGCCTCCCCCCACATGCCCTTGCTTACTTAGCCTGTCTGGCTTCTCATACGGAGGGCAGCGCTTGGGAGATTCATCCACGCGGCAGCCTGTGCCAGGGCTTCACGCCCTTGATGGGTAAATACTCCTCTATTCAGCGGGCCTCGTTTTGCTTACTCATTCACAAGGGGATGGAGATGGGGGTGGTTTCCATGAGCTGTTACGAATAATTCTACGCTGAACATTCGGGCGCCGTTTTCCATGAGCATGCGTCTTCATTCTCTGGGCTGTGCCTAAGAGTGGAAATGCTGGCTTCCGCGGTGCCTCTGTGTTTGACTTTCTAAGGATCAGAGCGACTGAGCCCTTCACGTTCCCACGGGCACTGTGTGGAGGTGCGGTTTCTCCAGGTGGCTGTCTGCCTGTTTGGTTTGGCCCAGCCTCGTGGATGTGACCTGGCACTCCGTGGTGGTTTTCTCTGACACTGCTAGGCCCCTTTCTATGTGTCCATTGACTGTTTTGTCCTTTTTCTGTGGGAGAGCAAGGCCATCCTGATATGGCTACTTCTGCTCCCTTCTCCCCAGAGCCCTTGCTGGTTCTGTCTCCTGGCTCATGTTCCCAGAGTCTGTCTTCTTGTGTCATGACTCCATCTTCACCAGGCCCCCCATCATCAAAGCCTGCCTTTGTCTGCAGCTGGGAGCTCTGATACTGAACTGCTTACCATCTGAGGGTGCTTCATGCTGTATCAATGGGGAAAGATACACTGTCACACCCTCTGGAAATGGGAATCTCTGGACCCTTTCGTGAGATTAAATCTGGCTGTTTTTGTTTGTTTGCTTTTAATTATCTGCTCATTGCTATAGCAATTCTATATTTGTGCCTCTAGTTTATAGGAGGAAAATACCAGTTTAGGATTTATGAACATGGAAGCTCAGTCCAGCACTGTTTATAGTAAACATGGAAGGAACCGTGTAAAGAACAGAGTATCCACGGATTAGGCGATGATCTAAATGTCTTCTGGTAGATCAGGAATATTATGCAGCTCTTAAAAAAGAAAGATGGATTTGGTATGTTGGCCATGAGGAGAAACTATGATGTGAAAAAAAGCAATTGAATATATTTCTAACATGATCCAATTTTTATAAAAACGCACAATGACAAATACAACCACCATAGATGAATATCTCAGACCCTTATATGTGTTTGCACATCAAAGTTTGATGAGGCACTTCAGGTTGCTGATGTTTGTTATTGAAAGAAGAGCGGAAGGTAGAGGCAGGGAAGGAAAAGGTTAAGAGAGATTAATCACTTCCCGCAGTAAGCACATGTTACATGTGTATTATCCTCCAATTTATTAAAAGGAAAACCCACAAGACCAATTCAAACATCTGCTGTGTCTTTGACAATCTCTGCTTGTGCTGGAGCAGAGGCTGGTTTTGCATTAGCTTTGTACATTCCAGATTCTGTAGCCACATGAATGATAGTGGCTTGATGCTCAAGCCAAGAGGAGAGTGGGGTCCATGCATGTTGCTTTCACATTCTTGCCCCCACAGTGGCTGATAATCTGCCACCTCAGAGGGTCTCTCTGGACACAGTGGGTTAGTGGTTATCTTTCACTCACGTTCTATTTGGATTCAGCGTTTTCGTCCCTGAGTATCCAGACATGTTGGATCAAGCTGATAGTCAGGAATTCTTCCTCCATGCCCCAAACCAATTCCCTTCTTTCATTTATGCTAGAATTTCTTGGCAAAGACAACCTGGCTTTTTAATACTGAGATGAAAAGCATGAAATGTGATCATTCAATGAAACGTTCAAATCTAACGCCTTCCTCCAAGCGATGAGTATCTCCCACTTGAGTCCTGAGTTGAAGACTTAAAACAGCAGATGCATTTGCACAACACAGAAAGCCACAGCTGTCTGAAGTGTCATTTGACTCTTGCAACATGACCGCAGAAGGGTCAGTTTGCAAACCCTTTGAGGTCTTCATCAGTCTCCCCAAGGACCTATCAGAATCCTTTGATATTCAAATATCAAATTCAAATAGAATTCTCTTTTGAAGAGTTCATCATGACTTTCCCCTGGTCTTGGACAGACCGCTCACATTGCCAGATCTTGCCCAACAACAGTTCCATATTTGATCCCAGCAGCTCGCCAATGCGAATTCACATGATTCTACAAACTCCTGTGTCTTTTGCAAGATTTACAATTTCCCCTTGCAGTGAGTGTTGCATTGTAGGGCCACTCGATCCTTTATCCTGATCCATCCATGTATAGTGACACACAGGACAGCATAGCATAGAAGAGGACGTTTGGGAAATACTTTTCATAAGTAGACACCTTTTTTTGCAAATAAAATTATCAGTGTCTGCTATCCTCTTTTACCTTCAGAACCAGGAGGATTTGGACAATAAGTTCTCAGACAAAAAGAAATCCGTTTCCAGCAGCCATCCGGTTACAAAGGTGGCTGTTTCTGCCTCTGTCACCACTGTGGTCCGTGGCCAGGTGCCTTCCTACTCCCTAGGCTCTCTGCTTGCTGCCTCACTACCTTACCTGACTTCACCCTACTGCCAAGCACTGCCGGAGGCACTGGGCTGTAATCAAGAGGCACCCAGGCTTTGTTCACTTGGGGCATCCATGCTAGTGGGGAGGAAGCAGAAAAGGAGGAATTCCAGTAGCCCCGGGACGTGCTCCTTCACCAGCGGGTGCCTGAAACCTCCCATAGCACCAAACCTATCAAGACTAGGTTGTTTCCGATACATGCATACCTCTGATGAAGTTTAATTTGTAACCGGGCACAGTAAGAGAGTAACAATAACTAATAAAACAAGAATAACAGCATGCTGTACTCTCATAAAAGTTATGTCAATGTGGTCTCTCCCAAACTATTTTAATTTCTCATCGCACTATGCTGTAATCGTGTTTTGGGACTGCAGTTGACCACAAGTTCCTGAAACCACGATAATCAAAATTACAGACATGGGGGAACTACTGCTCTGAAATCAATCCAGAGAGCAGCAGATGCTGTATGTACTCCAGAGAGTGAAGGAGGGTGAGCAGGTGGACTTCCCTCAGATAGGGTGGTCAAGGAAGCCTCCACCAACTTGAGGCCTGAACGATTCAGAGGGAGCCATGGGAAGATCTTGGAGGGAAACGTTCACAGCTGGAAAGAACAGGTAGCACATGAACAGCTTCAGGTGGGAACGGTTCGTACACTGAGTGTGTGAGGAAGAGCACAGTGTGACCTGGGGTTCTAGGGGCTCCGGCCCAGGGTCGTGTCGGGACTGGATTTTAGTCAGGGTGAGGCCTTCTTTGTATGTTTTCTTTTTTTTTCAGGAAAATGATATCACCTAATTTCTGTTTAAAACAAAAATCATATCCCAGTGTTTCCTAGATGTGAGAATGTATACCACCCCCCCACCCCCCACATCTGTGTGTAGTTTTTCTTGGAGATCCGTCCATGCTATTAACCCATTCTTCTCCCCTCCTTTCCCGTTCTCCTTCCTTTCCTGTTACCCTGTGTCATTATGAGTTGAAACGTTGGAATCAGGCAAACATGGGTCTAACCCTGACTCCACCCCTTATGAGTTGGACAGTGTTAGAAACTTCTCTCCTCCGACCTCAGTTTCCCCACCTGTACAGTGGGGGTGCCACAGCACCCAGCCTGTGGCGATGTCAAGGTGCCTTCATGAATCACCTCTTCACACGGCACATACTCCCGGCTGCCTGGCTCCTGGAACACTCCCAGAACGTGGGAGTGTTGCACCAAGTGAAAATTTCAGCTCTGACACTTGAAAAACAGCAGCAACAGCCGATAAGCCTTCCTTGGAAGTTCTGAATACTGCAATACCAACGCAGGTGTACATGCACCCTCAGAACTCTGATGAAGCCCCCTGTATAGACTAAGAAGACCTGGTGCTTGGCAGATGATGAGGATATTCTAGAAGCCCCTGGCTTCTTGCTCTTAAAAGCCTTTCCAGAGCACTCGAGTTTGCAGGTAAAGCCACTTGAATCATTCCTCCCCTTCTGGCCTAGATTTAAAAATAGAAAAAAATAATCATAGTAATAGGATAAAAATAGAACAAAGACAACTAACTACTGATTCCTGAACATCACCCACCCACCAGCGTGTGTCAGGCACTTTATAGGGAATAATTTGATTAATCCTCACAATTGGCCTTTGAGGAAGGCTCTGTTACTTTCGTGACCGTTTTATAAGAAAACTGAGGCACAAAGATTCCATGTAACTTACCAGCCACCCAATTAGTGACTGAGAGATTGCAAGTCAAAACTGGGTCCCTCTGATCCACAATCTAAGTTCTTTACAGTTACCCGCAGATGTTCCTGGGATTGTTTCCAATCACACATCTAGATAAATCCACTTCCTTTAAAAGAACACATGCACAGTATAAACTACCTTTTCTGCATGAAAGAGGTCAAACTTTTCAGCTTCACCTTCTAAGTATTTGGGAGCTGCCATTTGCAAATATTCTTACTTGATTTCCTTTTATCTTCTTTAAACTCTAATAGACTTTTTTCTCTTCCATGAAAAGTAAAATCTCTGCTATGTCATCAGTCTGCTTTCCAAGAACATTTTTTTATTGAAACCAGATTCAAGATGGGTTTCCCCCAAGATTTTTCATAGGAACTGAAAGTTCAGTTCCAGTCTTCTAGAAGGAACGTACTTCTTCCATGATAATGTGGAGAAGCATGTAAATATGCCCTATCTTTGCAAGAGGACAAAACTTGTAACTCCAACGGCATTTCTCCCAACTCAATTCACACAGATTTGTTGTTGTGTGAGTGTGTGTGTGTGTGTGTGTGTGTGTTTTAGAACATATTTTATCTGTTTTAAGAGTTGGTATCCAAGGTCTCAGATGACTGTAATCTCTCTTTCCCCTATGGATTTTCTCCCTTTTTGTTAAGATGAAATGTTAGAGAATGCATTTCATGTACCCCCAACTTCCCAGAGCTCACTGGTTCTTTGGACACATTTGAAGAGCTTAGAGACCGCTCCCTTAGGGGAGAGTTGATTCCTACTAAATAACAAGAGAAACAGATACTGGCCAATTCCCAGAAATTCTCTCTGGAATCACTGAGTATGTGCTCAATTTAAACTAGCAAGGAGGCGGGGAGGTAATATTGGCTCATGTGACACTAAAATCCAATTTCAGGCACAGCTGGATCCAGATGTCCAAATGATATCATTGGGAGTCTACATTCTGGATTTCCTGGCTCTGCCTTCATCTGTTGGTCACTACCCCAATGTTGTAGCCAAAGCCAGCACCACCTCTAGATGTATGACCTGGTGGATTGCCAACCCCAGCATAAAGGGCACAATTCTCTTCTGGTAGGTTTAGCAAAAGACCCAGGACTTATTTTTTATTAATTAAGCTTAGATCATGTGCCCACCTGGGACTTGAGCATCTTAGCAAGGAAAATGGAAACCCAGGTGATAGACCGGGGATTGGAGTTGGAGCTTCAGTGGTCATGGAATGTACCATCTAAGGACACTGAGTTCTTATTAAGTCATTGAAAACACCTTGCTGATTCTCGATACCAAGAGCTATTGTTTTATTTATTTATTTATTTATGACAGCAAAATGCATTACAATTCTTATTATACATATACAGCACAATTTTTCATATCTCTGGTTGTATACAAAGTATATTCACACCAATTTGTGTCTCCATACATGTACTTTGGATAATAATGATCATCACATTCCACCATCATTTCTAACCCCATGCCCCCTCCCTTCCCCTCCTAACCCTCTGCCCTCTCTAGAGTTCATCTATTCCTCCCATGCTCCCCCTCCTACCCTACTATGAATCAGCCTCCTTATATTGAAGAAAACCAAGAGCTATTGTTTACATCTGTTAATATACATGGGATTCGCCCTTTAGCAAAGCAAAATTCTGGTACTTTTTTAAAAAGTCTATCCATGGGACGTTGGGCTTCTTTTCCACAGAAAGAAATGTCTCTGGCATTGACACTCTCACAACCAGTTCTGTGGTTCCCAGCCAGGGAGTGAGGAGCAGAGAAAGCAGACTGAAAGGAGCCAGTTGATGCTCTTGGCATTTTGAAAGTCCCTTCCTTGTTCTGCCCCCAGCCTCTCCCTTTTTGTCAACTGTTTCCTCTGCTCCTGGTGTGGCCCATGCCCACAAGTCATTTATATCCTCTCTGAATGTGTCAGAGCTGCCTCCTGGGCTCACCAGGTGCCCTGCTCCATCTGTCACTTCTCCCTCTGTCCTTCTCTCTCCTGCAGCACCTACCTCCAGTACCAATTCCTGGGCCACAGGTAAAAGGTGGAGAACAGCCAGCAGCCAGAGCCAGGGGCCTTGAGGTCGGGGTGTAGGAGGAACCCCAGCACTCACCAGCCTCTGGCCTGGTCTTCTACCACTTCCCTGCCCCTCCGTGTTGATGGAGGAGGCTGCCTGCTAAGCAAGAATCCAGCACCCTCTCTCCTGTGTGTTTGCTCCTGACTTTAGACACTATGAGATACTAGAGTTTGGCAAAAAACAATTACCAATGGGGGGGGGGTGATTGCCATATATTAATGTACAACATAAGCAAGGGAGCCTTCCCTTTCCCTTTATCCTTGTCTGTCTTCCTACCAACATATTAAGAAGCATCTCCTGACCAAGTGTATCAAACACAATGCCGTGTTATCAAAGGCAGGGGAGGAGTCTTAAAAGTAACCAGGGGCCTGTCACTTTATGAGGTGCACGCCGTGGTAAAGGCATTGTGCCAAGTCCTTTGTGCGTCAGTCATGACAAGCCTGCGAGGAAGCCGCAAATGTTCCCGTTTTACAAATGAGGAAATGCTGAGAATTTTAGAGACTTGCTCAAGACCACACGGTTCATCAGGGGAGGGTCCAGAAGATCTTTAATGGTGATTCCCAAATTCTTGCTATCCTCCGCCACCCCACTTCCCCAAAACACACTGCTTAAAGGGAAAAGCAGCTCAATTAAGTTGAGGCAGAGGGCAAAGCACAAACAGGCGGATGTTGGGAAAGTGCTCCTCCAGGGAAGAGGTCTAGTTCTACTGGGGTCTGAGGTCCAACTAGCCTTCCTGGGCAGACATCTGCTTAGCTGGTCTTCAAAGTGCAAACTTTGCCAGTATTACTTGTATCAATCTGCAAAACTTTTTCTTGGTGGTGATGGGGGCGGTGCCAGGGATTGAACTCGGGGGCACTCGACCACTGAACCACCTCCCCAGCCCTATTTTATATTTTATTTAAAGACAGGGTCTTGCTGAGTTGCTTAGACCCTCACCTTTGCTGAGGCTGGCTTTGAACTCGTGATCCTCCTGCCTCAGCATCCCAAGATGCTAGGATCACAGGTATGCACCACAGCGCCCAGCAATCTGCAACACTTTTAACTGTTCATGCTAACATGAGAAAGCAATGAAGTTAAGAGTTGGGTTCTACCTGTGCCAGGCTCAGCTACCTCCCAGCTTGCTGGGCAGCCCTGAGAAGGTAGATCAACCTCTCTGGATATCAGCTTCTCACTCCTGAGTAATGGTATTGGCTAAGATTCACTACATTTGTGGAGCACTTATTATAGTACTGACCCCCTCCTTTGTACTTTAACAATATCAACTCGTGTAATCTTCCTAACAAAATTATGAGGCAGGTTCTATTATTTGCCTTATTTTGCTAGAAAATTGAAGCAGAGAAAAAATAAATAACTTGGATTCAAATAGAGTCTAACTCAGTGGTTCTTAAACATGAGTGTCTCCTTGAGGGACATTGGGCAAAATCTGGAGATGTGTTTGGTGGTCACAAGAAGGGAATGCTACTAGCATCCACCCAATAGTACCAGGCCAGAGATCTCCATAATAAAGAATGATTGATCCCAAAAGTTAACACTGGGGAGTTCCAAAGACCTTAATCTATTTCCGGAGATCCAGGCTCCTAACCACTGTCCGATAAATGCTTCTCCCATCTTCCTGTGGAGATAGAAGACAACTGTGGCTGGGTGTCACTCAGGCAGTGCCTGGCCCCTAGGGATTGCCCTCCGGCCAACCTGCCGTGCCCCTCCTGGGAAGAGCAGGTCACTGGACATCTGGATGGCTAACTTCTGCTTTGCGGAGCAGCTGGAGAAAGCAAGGTCCCCGTTTGCATCGCGGCCTTTGTGTATCAACAGTTTGGAGTCCATTATTCATCCTGGAATTTCCTGGCTCGTTGAATGACCTCTGTTTATGTTTGTGTTTACAGTGGATCTGGGAATAAGCATGCAGGAGGATAATGTGACCACTTCTTCCCCCAAGACAATGGAGATGGGCGCTGTGGCCGATGCCAACGGAAAGAATCTTGGGAAAGAGGCCAAACCCGAGGCACCAGCTGCTAAATCTCGTTTTTTCTTGACTCTCTCTCGGCCTGTACCAGGACGTACCGGAGACCAAGGCACGGATTCATCCAGCGGACCCGCGAAGCTTGATGTCAGCTCCAATAACGCTCCGGGGAACAAAGACCCGAGTGAGGAGCCCGCGCTTCCGGGCGCAGCTGCACCGGGCAGGGCCACGGATAAAACCCCGGTGCGGACCCCTGCCCCGGACCAGGCCCTCTCTGCCCCCGGGGCACCCGAGTCAGGGGCGGCCCCCACCAAGGACACCAGCTTTTTTGACAAATTATTCAAACTGGACAAAGGACGGGACAAGGCAGCAGTTGACATCCAGGAGGAGGCCAGGAGGGCAGAGAGCGAGGACCAGGCGGAGGAGGCCCCCGGAGGCCCCGGGCAGGGCGATGCGGTCCCTGCAGGGAAGGTAAGAGCGCGTGCCAGGACCCGGGGCGCCCAGGGTGCGCTGCAGGCGCTGATGGGCCAAGACCCAAGACAGGGGCACGTGCATCACCCTACAGTCACTCGGGGTCCTAGACAGGGGTCAAGCCGTGCACCCCTCTAGGACAAATAGCAGAGGGTTGTTTCTTTGGGCAGAAACATCTGTTTGGAGAACAATAACAGCCGGGACATCTGTTTTATGTAAAAAAAAGAGAAGGTGAGTTACATGCAGATGAACCCGTCCTTCCATTTATCAGAGGCCAGGCAGACAGGTCGCATTTGTGATCACTGGAGTCAGGACAGAAAGGCATTAGTGGAATAAAAATGGTTCCTAAAAGACTTAAATCCCCTGCCTGGTCTCAGCAGCGTGTTTGACATACGGTGTGGTTTCAGGCATTAGCTGGGACACATTTCATGCTTTGCTCAGAAGAACCTGGATTGATCTTTAACTATCTCTTGCAGGAAGGTGTCGTTTACAGCTCCACAGACTACTTTATGTATTGGTTACTTTCCAACAAGCTAAATTAATACTTTTGTAAAAATATAGATTTTTTTTAAGGTGATATCCTGAATCTTGAGCAAAGAAAGCCAAGCTCTTTTGACAGTAAAGAGAGCATTTAACCTTGAAAGAGTTTGTTTGTATTCTGAGCAGGAAAATAACTCCTTGAATGTGGAAGGAAATAGAAGTCAATACATGGTATTTTTGAAGCACTCCTTTTCTTGGTTAACAGACATTTTCAATAACAATATTTTTTCAAAACGTAGGCATAAAGTTCGAGCTTCTAGTTAAATATAGAACAAAGAAAAAAATCAGATGGGCTCAGGTTTTATGACATGGTTAAATATCACCACTGTCAATATATTTGTCTTAATGACAACGTAATGATGTACAGCTAAGATGCTAATAACACTAGCTTTCATCTTTTGAGTCCTTATAATATTCAAGGCTGTGTTCTAAGCACTGTGCATATATTGTTTTTCTTAAAGAAAATGAGTATCACATTAATCAATGGTTTTAATGCATCTGGGGTGCTGTAAAGCATCATATGGAGACTATTAGACACCAGCCAAATATTCTGGACATTTGAAATTGGGAAAACATAGTAAGGCTCACATGTCAAGACTTTTACCGGCAGTATTCTGCTGTCCCTATAAATTTGCAGGGAGGGGCGTGGTATTGTGGATTGAACCCAGGACCCTTAACCACTGAGCCACATCCCCATCCCTTTTTATTTTTTATTTTGAGACAGGATCTCTCTAAGTTACTTGGAGCCTTAGTTGCTGAGACTGGTCTCAAACTTGCAATCCTTCTGCCTCAGCCTCCTGCCTGGGGTGTCAGGCATGCACCCCCATGCCCAGTCCTATAAATTTTGACTGAAAGTATTTTCAAATTTTTTTTCAGAAGTTAAAAAAGAAAAGTCCCTTGAAATGCCCACTTCCCAAGCTGTACCAGTTCAAGGAGTCAATTGAATAGCTTTTGTATTAATAAAAAGTGAGTCTTCAGATGTACCCAGGAGCAGCCTGAGGCACAGAGCTACTGTGGTGGACAGGGTTAGGGTGTTTACTCTAAGGAGTTCGGTGTCCAGTAAGAAAACACGAATAAATAAACCTGTGATGGCTGTCCAGGGTGCTCAGTGCTGTTCAGAGTGCTCAGTGCTGTGCTGAGGAAGCAATGCTGGGGGGTGGCCAGACTCAGGAGGATCCACCCCCCAAGCCAGGGAGCAGTGGATCAGATGGACACACCAGGAGCCTAAGAGCCCCTGGTCTGGGGCTGTCAACTGCTGTTTGGTTCTCATGAGCATTAGAGAGACTGCTTGCTTCCTTTGCCTGAGCAGAGAAGCACTGTGGAGTTGTCATTTGGCCATGGCTTCCAAAGCTATTCTGAGGTTGCCATTTTTTTGATAGTCGGGTATTTCTGGAGTGTAGGCATCAAAGCCCATCCATTGCCTGAGTCAGGAAAAGACTGAGTTATTTGGGATAGGAATGAAGGGCTATTTTACCCATCTTTGCCCGATTGCCTGGTGACTCATCCAAATCCCCATCTTAGTAAGCCAGTTCTGCATCTGATCCTGAATGTATGTGACCATAAAACTCCAGCCCTTTCAACTCACTGTTCATCTAAGAAAAGTTCTGGGTTTTGATTTCTTTCTTGTTTCATTTTGTTTGTTTGTTTGTTTGTTTTTGCTTTGCAATACTGGGGATTGAATCCAGGGGCACTTTACCACTGACTACATTCCCAACTCTTTTTAGTTTATTTTTAGACAGGATCGTGCTAAGTTGCTGAGGCTGACCTTGAACTTATGAAAGTTCAACTCAGCCTCCTGAGTTGCTGGGATTACAGATGTGTGCCACCACCACACCTGGCTCAGAGTTGTGCTTTATTATCTCAGCTTCCTTTATTGAAAAAACCCTCTCAGGGATGGCAACTCTATTTGTAGAATGGAGTTCAAGGTGAGATCTGAGCCCAAAGGTGGGGGCTTGTGTTGGAACCCTGGGAGTTATCTAGCACAGCAAACCCAGGAGTGATATTGTGAAATTACAGTAATCTCTCAGGTTACCCAAAAACTATAACCTGCTTTCCTTTCTGGATAAGTGAGCTAGTGCCCTCCAATTTACCAATGAAATCTACATTAGATTTTGTTACAATATGCTGCGAATTTGCATCTTGGGTTGGTGGTAATTTGAAATATTCAGTGCTCAATCTGCATGATGTACACATAAAACATGAAAAAAAGTGAAGAAATAGGCATTTCTTCGTCAACCTGGGAACTTGTGTGATTTTCAAATGCACACGACTTGAAGAATTTTTAACCCCCAAAATGGGCTTCTGATTTGTTAAGGTTTCTCAGCAGATCCCTGGCTACACAGTCCTGTATTTAGAGGGGGGACCAATTGTTCTGTAAGTGCCATGAGAGAACACAGCCCTCAGAAAGTAAGAATAAAACTTCCCAGAATAAAACTTCTGGGTGGGGACACCACCAGAAAATGTCCTATGCATAGACAGGATGCAATGTATTGATTCAGAATTCTTAGGGTAAATTATGCTCTGGGCTCATCAGCTGTCCCCCTCCCCCTCCCCCAACCCTCCCCCCCCCCCAACTTTCACCACTTGCTCCTCAGTAGATTGGAATTCCAGCCACAAAGCCACAGAACTGTGAATTGGGAAAGAGATGCCACCATTTCATTCTGGGGGAAGCACACAAATCTTCTTTGTTTTCAGAATGACAATCTTATTTTTGTGCCTCATAAAACTACATTCAGAGCATCACATCATTAAAACAAGGCAAGAATTCACGAACAAATGAAGCCTTTACTACACAGGCCAAAGAAAAGATAAATTATATGCCTGAAAGGTTCCACTGAGCTGTGATTCACACAAACCAACGTGTTGGCAGGGCTGAGGTTTTTCCCCTCTTCCCCCTCCTGAACCCAAGTTCTAAGATAAGCATTTAAGAGATTCATCACGCATGCACAAAGTGATCATGCAATGGAAATTTGACCTTTATTGGTTTTTTTAAAAAAAGAAAAACACACTAAGTTTCTTCTTTTCCACATGGTCCTCCCCAGAGGTGTCTGTGCCGGGAAGTGCCAGGTGGGGGGTGCATAAAGTGTTACATGTACTGTGGGACAAAGAGAATGTTTCTTTTAAAATTTTAGTTAAATTCTGCCATTATTATGTAAACACCTACCTTGTGCAAAGCATGAAAGATAAATCACATTTCTAGTTCTTTGAGGAGCATATAACCTAATAAGAAAAATGATCTTTATAGTGATATCATGATAAGTACATTGAACCTTAAATTTGCTCAGGCTACGGATATTAAGTACAATGCTCAATGTTCCTGCTTCCTGTTTTTTGTTTTTTTCTCCCTTGAACACACTCCATTCAACCTTTGGTTAAGGCTGCCATGATGCTGTGCCTGCCCCCTGCCCTCCCCACAGCTGCCAAATACCAAAAGTCTCAGCACTTATCCCAGAGGATCTGATCTCAGTTGAATCTGTGCGGCAGGCCACACCTTCCTTCTTGAAGCATCCTCCTCATTTGGTTTCCAGGTCCTCCACCTCCCTGGCCACTGCTCCTGGTGTCCTTGCTCATCTTATCACCCAATTGTCAGAGCTCCCCATGGTCCTGTTCTTGGGTGTCTTCTCTAAATACACGTACTTGTTTGAAAATCCCCCAGGTCCCTCATGTCTGAATGTAGTGACCTGCTGACAAGATCTACCCCTGAAGTCGGACCTCAGTGTCCAGCTTCCTCTTTGCAGGTCTGCTTGAATTTCCGCACCTCCCTGTGAATATTCACCACACACCTCCGCCACAGCGTGTCCCCAGCTGAACTCTTCATTCACCACCCAGAGCAGCTTGCCTTCGGCATGGTCCACAGCCTTGCTTGTCTCAGTCAATGGCAGCTGCCTCCTGCCACTGATCCCTGGAACCAAAGAGCCAAGGTTCCCAGGGTCCTTTTCCACATGGTATTTAGCACTGAATTAAAATGTAGACACTGAAGTCAAATCGTCTGTGCTTTCTCTCTGCCTGTGTCACCTCCTGGCTTTGCAACCTTGGGCAAGCTACTTAACCTTTCTGAGCCTCAGGGTTTTTTGTTTTTTTTTTAATTGGTAAAGTAGGGATCATGATAGTATTTAGCACATTTTCACGATTCACACTTGTGAACATTAAATGAGAGAAGTTATATATTTAGCACTGAGAAATTACATTTTGAAAAGGAGAAACGCTAGCTATTATTAGCATCATGGATTTCCTCCCCGCCGACTACTCCATATTTTATTCTTGCTACCTTTCATTTCTGCAGTTCTCAACCCAAACTCTCAGAGATAGCACAATTGGATCTAATCTGAGAGCTGTTACGAAATGCACGAGGCTAACTTGGCGAAAGATGCACAAGTTGTGAAGTTATTTAGGGACTTAAAGCCCATACCCACAGGCCCAATTCCTTAGTCTGACAGTCAGGTGTTTCCACAACCTTTCCCGTGCCCATTCCCCCAACTGTATTTTCCCCTGGCCTCTTGAATTTCTCCAGTCACTGTGGCCAACGTATGACTTGGGTGGTGGCCATCTGCTTCCCAGGATTCTCTCTACCTTTCTCTGTCTTTTCCTGTTAATCAAAAATTAACTTCAGCTTCAAGTGTCAAGTTCTTCATGAAGTGACAAGATGCCCCCATTCCCAGGTGGTTTCTGACAATATGAAGTCCTCAACTGTCTTTCTTTCTGCTATGTGTTAAGTCAAACTCTGTGATGAAATCACTTTGAAGGGATCATCTCATGAACCCCCTTCAAAACTTACAAGATTTCTTCATTTTCACCTTTTTACAGATGAAGAAATCAAAAATTCAGAGAAACAAAGTCACTCAGTCCAAGGCACACAGCTAAAGCAAAACTAGAATCATCCAGGTCCAAAGTCTGTCTGCTTTTTTCTTTCTTCCTTTACATATACTTATATACATGTATATATACTCACATTCCAGAATTGAACCCAGGGATGCTTCACCACTGAGCCACATCCTGCTGAGGCCAGCCTCAAACTTGCAATCCTCCTGCCTTTGCAAAAATCTGTATTCTTAAACACTCAACACTAATATTTTTACTAATTATTCGTGAAATTTGTGCAATAAGGCTGCAACTTATACAAAATTGAATAATATTTAATTTGAGGAAGTGTGATTCAAAAAGTTAATATATGCAAAATTGGAAATGCCAGGTTAATCCCAAATTTAAAGATTAAAAAATGAGTCACCTAGTTCCCACATCAGAAGGCCAAGTGAGTTATTCACTGTGGTTTTTTTTTTTTTTAATTTGTTTTGCTTTTTACCTTATGGCCACCAGGTGTGACATTTGGATGAGTAAAGGGAACTACTCTCCTAAAGCCTTCATTAGTGAAAAAGGAAAAGTCCGTCTTCAATTAGGCATGTTAGGAGCAGGCAGGGCCTTCTGCATAACTCTATAATTGTGATGAATTTAGCATCAAGGAGCATTTTTCCCATAGTTTCATTGGTGCGTTATAGCTGTACATACTGGTGGGATTTGTTATTACATATTCGCACATGCACACATTATAAAAGTATAATTTAGCCAGCACGTCCCCTCTCTCCTTCTCCATCTCCTCCTCCCTTCCCCCAGTTCCTTTCCTCTACAAATCTCCCTTTGATCTTCAAGAGATCCACCCCCTTTCTTTTCCTTTTTCCTCTCTAACTTCCACATTAGACAGAAAACATTTGACCCTTGACCTTCTAAGTTTGGCTTATTTTACTTAACATAATGGTCTCAAGTTCTATCCATTTTCCTGAAAATGACAAAATTTCATGTATATATACTCAAATACCAGAATTGAACCCAGGGATGCTTCACACTGAGCCACATCCTCAGCCCGTTTCATTTTTAATTTTGAGGCAGGATCTCACTAAGTTGCTGAGGCCAGCCTCAAACTGGCCTCAGCGACTTAGTGAAAATTTCATTTTTCTTTATGGTTGAATAAAACTCCATTGTGTATATGTAACACATTTTTGTAATCCATTCTTCTATCGATGGACACCTAGGCTGGTTCCATAGTTTGGCTGTTGTGAATTGTGCTGCTGTAAACGTGGGTGTGCCTGTCTCACTGTAGTAAGGTGACTTAGGATGAGTACCGAGGGGTGGTATAGCTGGGTCACATGGTGGTCCCATGCCTAGTCTTTTGAGGAACCTCCATACCGACTTTCCATGGTAGCACCAGGAAACATTAGATATGAGATTTCATTGCAGCAGTGAACATTTTGCTTTGAGCCTTATAATAATGCAAGGTAGACATTCAGTGCCAACTTTGTACCTTTAGTGTGTGGAGCAGCTGGAGGCTGCTAGGCACCCTCTCCAGGAACGACTCCAGTTCACTCCCTAGGCTAGCTTCCAACTTGACCATGGCCCCACAGTAAGAAGCAGGTGCCAATTCTTCACCTAATACACATGCACATGCACAAACTGAAGGTCACAAAGTAATTCCACTTTTATAGCATGTGACACAGGCTAGTATTTTCTAATTTTTCTATTTTAGTCTGTTTGGGTTTATAATGCTGGTTTTGACTCACCAAATCGTTTTCCAGTCCACTAATGGTAAAAAAAAAGTAGAGTTTGAAGAAGGCCGTTCTATCACAGTGACCCTTTGCACATATCCGCATGGTGATCTTAAGGGGTGTGATGGTCCCTTGTGCAGCTGGCGCTCCCGGTGGCTGTGCACACTGGCTGCAGAGGTGCTCTTTTGGCGAACCTGAAAATGGCCAAGATGGTACACCTCAAATTACTACCTTTTGAGACCATTAGGATGTGCTGTTGGGAATATTATCTGTCTTGCCTCACATAACTTTAAATAGAAAGTGATTTCAAAATGCATGTGTGGTATGCACGCTTTCCCTGGGATAAACTGCCGTCACCCATTGGAACTCTTTGTTTGATCTTTAGCCTGTTATGGTGTTGATCAAATTGAAATCTAGTGAATTGACTCATCTTTCCCTCCAGGGTTAGCCTGTCTAGCTCATTCCTTCAAAGCCTGTAATAATAGCTAATAGAGAGTCCACGAAGTCACAGAAAGGTGAAATGCCTTGAGGGAGATCATTTGGGTAGCAAGTGGCAGAGCTAGAGTTCGTTACAGGCCCCACATGCTTAACCACTGTGTTTGGAAGTTCAAAAATGAGGAAATGCCTTGAAACTTGAAATATCGTATATCTTTTAAATTTTCTGAAGTCTAGATTCCCCCGAACATCTGTCCAACGAGATGGGCCAAGAAATAGGGCTCCACCACCAAAACATTTCAGAAAATACTATTTGCTTTCCTCCTGAAAACTCAGCAGACACCAGCCTTCTAAAGGTCCTGAGAAGTCCTGCAGCAAGTATATCTGTTTAACCTTCACCAAGTGTTTTCAGACTTAATTAGGCTCTGAGCCATCTGACAAGTAGAGCAGACCTTCAGAGGAGCCGTACCAGCAAACACCAACCAGGCTTTCAGAGCCGGCTGGAAAGTGAGGGGTGACGGTCTCTTGAAATGGCGTATTTACTCACCACCTCGCCCAAGTCCCCACCCCTCCCTAGTGCCCCCTAACAGTGCAGCCACTGAGCCGTCTTTCATTACAGCACTCACATGTGGTAGAGTTGAGGGTCAAGTAAAATACAGCCATCCCAAACTATTTCCCCATACCACTGACTTCAAGCTGAAGCTGCCTGGGGGGCGTCTGCTTTCTCGTCTGCCATTCCAGCCTGAGCATCCATCAGTCAGCAGATGTTCAACAATAAACAGGAGGGGGAGTACTTTCACTTGGTCACTCAACACACACGAGTGCCTTCTTTGTGTCAGAAATATGAATTCCAGATTCCAACATGAGTAGAACAGAGCACACCATGGACGCTTTCGTCCTAGTGGAAAGATCAACAATTAAAAAAAAAAGAAAAAGAAAAGAAACAAGCAAACCATTCCAAGATAGGAAAAAGACTGTGAGTAAAATAAAGAAAGTTTTGAACTCGGACATGGAGAAAAGAGGAGAATGTCAGCTAAATTTGGTGGAGCAGGGTCAGGAAAGAGGTTACCTAAAGGTGCAGGTAGATTTTTTTCTCCTTTTGTATGATGCCAAACAATTATAAGGTCGTCTGCAGCTGGCTTCAGGCAGCATTCAAACCCGCTATCTCAGTACTGGGAAGTGTTGGGTGAAGAGACGGGGAACCTGTTCTAGCTATGGGCTATCAGCTTCTGCATTTTGAGGCAGCTTTTTTGAAGTTGGGTATTTTTCCTCTAATAAAGGTGCAGTGCCGTCGTCAGTGTAGAGGCCGCACCTGTTGGAAAACAGGCACCTCCTACAAACCCTTTTCTCCAGTGGAGCCCATCCTAGGAATCACTCTCGGCCCACCCCTGGCCGGCAGCGAATGTATTTTTCTATTTCAAATTATACCTAAATGGACTGTGTTTAAGCGTGTGCTGACTCACATATCAAAGGAATATCCCCCAAAGTAATGGCTGCTGCCGAAACAGGAGTACAAGAGGGACACTGCATGGCTAAGTTCTCTACCCACTTTCTCAAGTGGTTGTAAGTCAGGCCAATGGAAGTCTAGCTGACAAAAGTCACTTGCCCCTCAAATAGGAGATGCTGAGGGAGAAAATGGAAAGTCTCGTTTATAAGGAGTACAAATTGCTTTCTTAGGTAACTGTCTGTCCTCCCCCTATGCCCATGCAAGCATCTGGTTTATTTCATCCTACAAATAGAACCTATCTGTGTGAGAACAGCTGTGGGTTCATGTAAAAGCCCTGTATTGGACTTCTGTTGAGAAGATATGACATGAGGTTGATGTTTTGTTTTGTTTTGTGGTACAAGGGTTTGAACCCAGGGCCTTGCACATGCTAGATGAGTGCTCTAAGGAATGAGTTTCAGGGCGCTGAATGATACCCACCCAGTGGGGAATAGCAGTGATGTGATCTACAATGAAGAGCCTCTCTGGATCCTTCAGCCTGTCTTGGTTCAGTTAGTAAGAGGCTAAAATTAACAATGTAATGTCTCTCTTCCCCCAAAAGAGGAAGAAAAATGGGTAAATGGAAATTTTTAAACCCCGTGTACTAGGCTTAAATCCCCTTCTTAGAAAACATCGCAGAAGGCAATGAAAATCTAGGTTTTATACTTGAATGTTTTTATTTTAATTTTCCCCAAAGTCTCTGATAATTTCCCAGTTAATACCTGGATCATTCTAGGAATCTCATTTCAACCATATACTTCAGCAATACGAAATTTTAAAGTTTAAAAGCAAAAATGCTACTGCACTGAGACAGTCTACACTAAGGAAGTGACTGAAAAGTTGAGCAAAATGTTATGCACAAGACAAAAAAAATAAAACACCCTCCAGTATTATTTGTAAAAGAAAAGTTGAGAAGCCTGAAAGACCCTCAAGGAGAGCTTTCCTGAGGGTTACGGTGCACCATGCGTCCGACCCCATAAACAAGGCAGGCCAAGAGGCAGAGGTTGACCCGTGGATGCAGTCACACAGAACAGAATAGAATGACCTCTTTGGGGTAGAAACCACTTCCACCTGCCTGCCCACATTTATATCCATGCCTTCACCTAAGGGGAGTGTGGAATGAAAATTTGCAAACTGATAATAGCACTTATTTTTTCCATAATGGCATGAGGGATATTCTTTCCCACTTTTTATTTATCAATATTGTCTCTTTACTGTAAAAGGGGTAGCGTAGTGAACCCTGTTAAGCAAAGGAAAAATGCTCCAGTCTAGGTAATTCCTCGTCTCCTCCACTAGGCGGCGCTGTGAGGCCGAAAACTCCCGGAGCTCCAGAAACTGCGCGGGAGTGGGGGGCTGGGGGGCGGGGTCCTGGTCACAGTGGCTCCAAAAGGAGCTTGTTTTTCGCTCACGAACACCCAGAGCAATCGGTGTGGACTGTGCGTGGCAAGTCCTTGTTCACGAATAACACAGCCTCTTAAAATACGCTTATGGCCTATGTGAAGCCACCTCCAGAGGAAACTCGGAGAGAGATTTTGTGCCAAATGGGCAGCTGGGGAATCACCTTCATAATCGGCATTTCCTACGGTGGCACCATTTGTGTTTTGTCCCTGTTGTCGCCATGGGCTTGAAAGATGCAGATGCACTTTTATCAGTTGATGTGACTTGGATAGGCACAGTGGGGAAAATAAAAGTAAGCACTTCCTATCTTGGTATGCGTTTATTGACGCTCCTTAGGTGGCTGAGAGGAGAGAGGGAGGGAGGGAGGGAGGGAGAGAGAGAGAGAGAGAGAGAGAAACTTCAGTCTGTTTAGGAAATGTTCAGATTCCACAAAACGCTTTTAGCCGGCGGTCCTAGTGTCCCTCCTGCTTGCTAATCTACCTTCCTTTGAAGATAAGCTGGAGGAGGAATTCTAGCTTGGAGAATTGACCAGGCCATTTTTTTCTTGCTGTGTCTGTGACAGTGCTCTGGGGAGGAGTAAAGTGTAGCCTTAGTGACCGCTGGACGCCTGGCAGGTTCAACCCTAGACATCCCACGGGGAGGGAGGAAACAGATCCCTCTTTCCTTTCATCCCAGGCAGCATGTGGCTCGAATTTCCAACAGATGGGAAGGAGTGAAGAGGAGGATGGGATGGGACCCACTTCTGCTTTTGGGTCCCCTCTTGGTCTGCTCGAGGCACTGCCCTCGGTGAAGGTTCCAAGCAAAGCGGTGCAGAGCAGAAATCCAATGAGGTGCCTCCACAGCGCTCCAAACAGGAGCTTCAGCCCTGATCCAGCCTTGCCCTGGGTTTGCACGGTGCTGGCCAAGGTCTGGCCTACCTAGCTAGGTGCAGTGGACAATGCACAGCTCGAGTTCCTAAGGGCTTCATTAGAGCCATCAACTTATGATAAGGCAGCGTTATCTTTCAATATGACAAGTTGTGATCACTTAACCGGTGTTCCTGTCTGTCTGCTCTTTGAAACCAACAGAAAGTAAAAGAAAACACATGAGATTCTTAGAGAAGAAATACAAATCGACACCACAACTCCTGCCTTCTTAAAAGGAGCTTCTAGGTGTTTCTTTAAGAGCGTTTCTGCTTCATGTGAGTTTTGTTTGCTGAGAATGATTATCTGAGGACGGATGAGAGTAGCAAAGACAAATTATTTGCCATCAAGGACAAATAACACTGTCAAAGTGCCACCTTGGATTGGCAGCCGGAAGGCTGGGTCCTCCTTCCAATTGTGTTTAGCTTGGGCCTCTGGATGTTCTTAGATTTTTAAACTAGTCATGCACATTCTGTCTTGATTTTAATTTTAGTAGGTAGAACATTCACTTGGATCAAAACAAGAAGTTAGAAAGCACGATCCTTATCCATGAACACTTCTCCAATAGATTATCAGTTTATATTTTTTTAAATGTCTTTCTAGGATTTCTCTGAGCATAAATAAGGAAATAAACCACCAATTCTTATTTCTTCTTTTTACACAAATGATAATATAATATGCACTCCATTCTCGTCTATGCTTTTTTTTTTCCAGTTAACAATCTTTCTATATCAGCACATAAAGAACTTCCTCATTTGTGACATCTGATATCTCACACATGTGAATTTAGGTTTAGAGTCAACTCTTAGCAGTGGGATTGCTGGGTAGAAGAACGCATCCTCTTTAAAAATTTGGCAGGCAATGACAACCTGCCTTCCATCAGGACTGAATTAATCTGTACAGAGCACTGTACCCAGGGTGTTCTTCACCCCACCTACCCAATGCCCAATGCATCTCTGTGTAAACATTTGATCTTTTTGACTTTTCCATCTTTCTTCTCATGACTTTTAGATTCTGAGTCATAGCTACAAAAACCTTCTCAATTCAAAATTATAAGACACTCACCATGTTTTCTTGTAGTATTTTCATTTGTTTGGATTTTGTCCTGGTGTAACTTGGTGACACCAAGTTAATTTTTTCCCCCAGACGGCTGCTCTGCTGTCCCTACATTTTGATTAAGAAGTCCTTCCATTCAAAGCTTTCGAGGTGCCATCTCTATTGCTTACTAAATCCCCATGTGATTCTGGGTAACATAGGTTGCGAGGTTCATGGTAACAACGTGGAAAAGTATATAGCAGGGAAAAGGGACGGAAGCCAGGAATTTAATGTAGGAAAGCCCCTGGCAAGAAGATAATGGGCAAATAAGTACCGGAGAGAAGGGAAATGAGCTCAGCACAGATCAGGTCTCACCAGCTTCTTACCTCTGAGCCTGGGCCCTCATCCCAGCTCTGCTCTACAACCCCAGGCGAGAAGTTATTTTTTTCACTCATCAAGAACTAAATGGGGCCAGACAGAGTGGCACACGCCTATAATCTCAGTAGCTCAGGAGGCTGAGACAGGAGGATTTCGAATTCAAAGCCAGCCTCAGTGATTAGCAAAGCCCTAAGCAATTCAATGAGTCCCTGTCTCTAAATAAAATATAAAAAAGGGCTGGGGATGTGGCTCAGTGGGTTCAATCCCTGGTACCAAAAAAAAAAAAAGAAGAAGAACTAAATGGGGGCCAGTCACGGTGGTGTGGTGCATGCCTGTAACCTCAGCAACTTCAGGAGACTGAGGCAAGAGGATTGAAAGTTCTACGCCAACCTCAGCAACTTAGCTGTAAGCAACTCAGTGAGACCCTGTCTCTAAATAGAAAATAAGAAGAGTTGAGGATGTGGCTCAATGGTAAAGCACTCCTGGGTTCAATCCCAGTACCCCAAAACAAACAAAAAACTAAATACTGAATGGGATCCTTTTTACCTCGCTTAGCGTTGAGCCCAACATAAAGATAGTTTGGTTGTTTTTATTGGACATTTTCCCCTCTCATTTCACATTCTTCAAACGAGTCGTAGCTGGCCCATCACATGGACGCAGGTTGATTTTACATGTTGACATCTCATGCTAAATCATCAACCGCTCCAGACCCAGACTCCTGGAGCTGTCACTCCTCCAGCACTGTCCCGGGAAGGGTCTTTTTAACTCTGTCATCTCAGCATTATTGTAGATTCCCATGCCCTTGTGAGGAGGGCAGAGAGAGCCCTTAGTCCACAGCCGCCCAGTGGTAACATCCTGCAGACCCGTGGTGCTGCATCCTGACCAGCTCGTTGAGGTGGACACTCATTGCCAACACCACTAGGGCTTCTGCAGGCCTGCTGTACGCACACCCACTCCCCCCAACCTCCGTCCTCTTCCTGAGCCCCAGCAACCCCCAGCACACATGTCCCCCATTCCCAGAGTCCCGCTCTTCCATGGAGGTGTATAAATAGAACGTACTCCTTCAAGAGGCATTTTTTTTTCCGTCAGCATAATTCTCTGGGACTGGTGCAGGTCATTGAGTTCATCAGTAGATATTGTTCCCTCCTTCCTGTTCTATTGCTGAGTGGTATTCCATGCTAGGACGGCCAGTTAGTATAACCTTTCATCCACTGAGAAGCATTTGGTTGTTCCCATGTGGGGCCTATTGCAGACAGAGCTGTTATAAACATTAGTGGTTTTGTGTGAATATAACTTTCCATTTTTCTAGGAGAAATGCCCAGAGTGCAATTGCTGGTTTTCTTGTTGTTGCATGGTTAGCTTTAAGAGAGAGAGAGAGAGAGAAAGACTGTTGAAATCACTTCTGTCCTGGCTGTATCACTCACTTTTCTACCAACAATCTACAGGTAATCTAGTTTCTCTGCATGATTATCAGCCTTCAGTATTGCTGTTATTCTTTACTTTAGTCATTCTAAAAGAGTGCAGTGACCTCTGGTTTGGTTTTATTTTGCATTTCCCTAGTGAAGCCGGAAAGCATGTCCCAGGCACTTGTTTGCCATCTGTATACATCCCCTGCTGTGATGTCCTGTCACTTGCCTGTTTCCTAACTAGATTTTTGTCTCTGGTTCTGCTGTTGAGTTTTAAGAGTTCTTTACATACTCCATGTGCGAGTGCCTTGCCAGAGAGATGGTTTGCAAATATTCCCTTCCACTCTCCAGATTGTCTTTTCCTTTGTTTAACAGGATATTTCACAGCACAGAATCTTATTTTTGATGAAATCCAACTCATGAATTTCCCTTTTTTTTAAAAGGGTTGTGCTTTCAGAAGAATATCTAAAACCTCTTTGCCTGACCACAGAATCCCAGAAATCCTATTTTTTCCTAAAGTTGTGTATTTGTCATTGTTCATGGAAGTCAGTGGTCCGTTTTGAGCTAGTTTTTGCACAGGTGTGAACCGGGTTTAGGTTTTTCCTTTCCCTCCGTGGGTGACTCTAGCACCATCTGTGGAGAAGAGTCTTTCCTTGTTGATTTTATGATGCTGGGCGTACTTGTGTGGGTCTCCTCCTGGGTTCTCTGTTCTGCGGGATTGCTCTTAAGTGCTGGGTGTTTTCTCTTACTAGAGCACCCCTGACCTCTATTTAGAGAGAACAGATCTGGGGGAGGATTTGGAGGAGCCAGCACCCATTGGTGTTTCTAGGTTGCCAGCTTCTTCCACCCCAAGTCCAGGATATATAAAGACAAAAGGGGACCCAGGGACTCACCCCTGTGCTGCTCCTCAGGTCCCCAGCTGGCCAGCCTTCTCTTCCACACCTTTCAGAGTTCTTCTGTTTGTTTTTATATAATTTCTAGGATCTTTTATTGTCCCTTGTGGGAGGAGCAAGAGAAAGTGGCTATCCTCCACCAGAAGGCATCAGTGCAAGTCTGGAAGTCCAGGAAAAACTACTGCAAAATAAGGGCTCAAGCTGAGAATTTCTATTTGAAAGGCCCCAAAACTCTCACCCAGGAAAATCCCAAGGCGGAGCAGCTGCTGGCACTGCAGCAAGTCCTCTGCTGCTGTCCAAGCCGTGAGCCAGGGCTGTGGGTGGGCATCAGGGAAGCGCCGTGGACACCTTTAGAGGGGTCTGCAGAAGATGGCACAGGGCAGAACACGAAGCTTGGGGCCTCTGTCCACCACGTCGTCTCCAGTCAGGGATCTCTATCTGGGTGAAGAGGGATTCACATTGTCCCCCTGGGCAGACGGCGCCCCTCACTGCAGTTTCCTCCCGATGGCTGTCTACATCCGTGCAGAGCCTGGCAGCCTCGCAGCCCATTCCCTTTTGGTCATTCCCCTCTGGTCAGCTTCACAGCATCCCATTTTACTCCCAGGAGGTTTGGTGACTCTCCCCATGTGCCCCGCCCTGGGATCACAGAGAAGAATCCCTGCTTCTCGGATCCTTAGAAAGGTCTGGGTCTGGGCAGGAGCTGAGAGGAGCCCATATGAGCCCCTACTACTCTCAGTGACGGGCCGTGGGGAGCCCGGGAAGCCGGGCAGAGTGGCTCAGAGCTGTAGATGAGCCTCAGCTTCCTGGAGGTCCTCACCACTGTCACGAGTAGCCCAAGGTCCCTTTGCCTCGGTTTTCCCTGAGCAGGCCTCCCACCTGGGCCGCTGCTGCACTTACTGGTTTATCTGTATTTCAATCTGGTTTGGTTTCCTCCCTTACTAGAATTTCAGCTCCTGAGCACAGGAGCCTGTGTCACCCCCTGTCCCAGTGCCTAGACCAACGGGGCCAATATTGCATAAACAGCTCCTTTTCTCCTTCCTGGTACCATCACAGATCCGCTTGCTGTGATTCCAAAGTCCACCCCGTCCATGTCAAAATGTCACCCTTGCATACATATTGACATGCCTCCCAGTTCCTTCTGGAACCAAGCCCTGGTCTGACCCATGGAGGGAGGTCCTTGCCCTTTCCCTCCTGTCCCTCAGGCCTGGGGGCTCCGGGAAGATGGATGAGGGAGGAGGCCCACGTCTTCCTGCCTTGCCCATGCTCTCCCCTAGCTGTTGGGCCTTGCTCTGTGGTGCTCACCCGCGTGGGGTCTCTGGGGCACAGGTGCTCCCACTCAAACTACCCTGTGCCACACACTCCTGGGCCCAGACTCCCCCCCAAGCAGGCACCCAGCGCTTGCTCAGTCCGACTCCCAGTTGTCCTTCCAGCCACCTTGCCTTCACACCCCGAAGCTCAGCTGCCCCGAAGAACCTGCCCTGAAGCCCCCCGGCCCCCGAGCCATGCCTGCCTATATTTCCCACCTTTGCCTCACGCCTTTCTCCCATCTGTACCCCACCCACCCCTGCACGACCCAGGAGGGCACTCCAAGGCCCAGGAGGGTGTGCCACCTTCAGGCTTTCCCTCGTCCGTCTGTCTGGTTCAGTCATTCCCAGGCTTGGTGCACACTGACATGCTTCTCGTTGTTGACTCCAAAGCCTGGCTCCTTTTTCCCTCTTGGAACCAAGAGCAAAACAGAGCAGCGATTAGGCAATGAGGGAGACTTTTATTCTTGGCCAAGAATAGAAGTGGGAGATAAATTCACAGGTGGACTTCCCACCCCCGGGGGCCTGGGGGTTGTAGGTAAGGGTCAAAGAGATGGGAGGAAGGGCTAATAAAGAGGAGGAACTGTAAGCACCTAAAAGGGAGGAACGTCAGACTCATCTCTGTAAATCCCACAGAGCTCCAAACAGTGCTGGTGATTAAAAAAATCATAATAGCTAACATCTATTGAGTGCCTACTGTATGCCACCCATTGTTCTAAGTCCTTGATGTGGATTATCCCATTTATGAGACCAGCGCTCTTGACAGTCAGGTGCTACTCATTTCCCCACTTTTACAAATGAGCAAAGGAGACATGTGTCAGGACACTTGCCAGGAGCGCACAGGAGCCAGGAGTCGAGTCCGGGCCAGCTGGACACAGGTCCCTGCTGAGGCTGTGTATCCTCTGCACAGCTCATACAGGGTCAGTGTCCTACACAGGTGATGAATGAGGATGCATAAAGGAACGGGTGGAAAAGAGGCGTCGTTCCCAGGAGACACCCTAATTAGGCCCAGTGGGGAGTTTCTCAGTCCAGATTTATTTCTTGTCCCACTTTTCATAATGGCTCATTTTCAAAACACCTGTTTAATTATACATGATATTTTTATTTAAAATTTACCTTAACTCAGCTTGACTTAGGCAAACACATTCATACTACCAGAGGTCTGAGGCTACAAATATTTTTCTCATGCCCATTGTCTTAGTGCAGGCTGCCATCAAAGTACCATACTTTATGAATAATAGAAACGGATTTCTGCCACGCTGCAGGCTGGAGGTCTGAGAGCAGGGTGCAGCACGGTAGGGCTCTGGTGAGGCCCTCCCTCAGCTTGCAGACTGCCGAACTCTCCTCATATCCTTGAGAGGCAGAAAGAGAAGCAGAGAGGTCTCTGGGGTGTAAGGACCCTAATCTTATTCATGAGGGCTCTACTTCTTAATATGGATCATCATCCAAAAAACCCACCTCCTAATGCCATCACAGTGGGGGTAAGGATTTCAACATGCAAAGTTTAAAGCGACGCAAACCTCCAGTCCATAGCATGCATTTGAAGAGTAACCTCATGTGTACATGTACCACCAAAATAAAACGAGGCACACCGGCCCTCAACAACCCTTAACAGAGGTTTCAACATCCTCCTGATCAACCGTCCAGTAAGTTGGGTCCTAATTATGGCTTGTAATTGTAAAAAGTCTAACTCCTATTAGAACCTGTTTTGTAAAAGCACCTCTCCCCGAAAGCAAAAAGCTTCTTGCGTGGAATTAACCAGAAAATTTAATGAGACTGTCAAGGCCGTAGTTTATACTTGCTTATAGTTTTACGAAGCTCCAACTCTTTATGAGGCATTTCACAAGAAGTAAGAAGTCCGTCTCCATTTAGGACACATCTCGGAGCTGGATGGAGCCTGTGTGAAATAGACACACCATGATCACCTTAAAAATATTCACAGAAAGAAATGTGCTTTATGTACCATCCTTCTGAAGCCCTCTTTGTAACGCAGAGGGGGACAGTGGACGGCAACAGGCTGGTCTAGGTAGGTAGCTGAGTGCCACATGGGCGCAGAGGGGGACAGTGGATGGCAATTCAGAAGGGAGACAGATCGCTATGGGCAGCTCTACCCACAGGGCTTCAGTGGGAGGGAGCCGGAGCCGTGGCTAAAGGATGGATGCGCTCCCAGGGCCCAGGTGTGGGGAGCCAGGGAAGCTGGTGGAGAAGCATGGTGTTGGAAGGCTAGGGAACGCCTTGCCTCCAGCCACAGGGTTTCTCACAGATCTGTTTTGTGTCAGGAACTTTACAAATTACATGGCGTTTTCATGTTGACATTTTAGCTTTTATCCAATACTTCTAGGCTGAGCATTATGGGAAGGAGTTTACATGCGTTATTTCTCATGAAAACTCAGAACAAATTAAATGAGGTAGGATTTATTATCAGTCCCATGTGAGACAAGGAGACTGTGTCCCAGAGAGGCTGAGACTCTGGCTGCGTGAGGTCTCTCAACTTGCAGGAAGTGGGGCCAGGTGATGAGTCCACCCGGGTACTGATGCTTCTGTGAACTTCTTGGTCCTGCTGTGAAGAGCTCAGACATGGTACCTGTCCTCAGAGAGCTCCCAGTCCAGCCGGGAGTGCTCGCAAATGGATAACTGTGGCTCAGCATGCTGGCTACTGATGAGAGGAAAATGGCCAGAACATGTGGTAGTAACATGCTGAGGGGTCGTGGGGCGGCACTCTCGTTTCCAAAATGACTTGATCAACCCCAGTCCCTGGGGAAAAAAGCAAAGCACTGATCATTGGCAGTTTTCATTCATCCATTTATAAATAATGTCAGTAGCTGGGTCACTATTAACAACAGCAGAGCAGAAGCTATTGGCCAAGGTGGAGTGACAGGAACTGGACTCACCCTCCTGCCTGAAACAGATGAAACCGGAATCTAACGACAGCTTCCAAGACACTGGATATCAGGCAACAGGTGCCAGTGATCTCTGGGAAACGGGGAACCAGACGTGTGCCATGACCACCCCTACTCACTGCCAGAGGAGCCCAGCCCCTGAGACCAAGCTCTTGGTAGTTCCTGGGATGACGCTCACATGAGGAAGCTAACACAGGTGCAAAGGCCCCAAGTGGAAGTGCACTCTCCGCTCCTGTGCAGGGCCAGGCCAGGGTCAGAGTCCTCAGGGCAACCCATCCTCACCCAGGGAAATGCCCTCTCTACACCTCATGGGGCGTTGGTCCTGCCTGACAGATCTGAAATGCAAGGACTGAAAGAATCAGCTCTTTTCAAGTATTTTAATTATATCTAGCACAAAACCCAAGATGTTTATAGAAATACCAACAACATTCAGAGCCTGGTCAGGGGAGATGCTCATTGTCTGGAACCCACCAAAAAATATCAGGGAAACAGGAAAATGTCTTGTGATGTGAGAAAACAGTCAGTGGAAACCAACCAAGAACTGGCTCAGGTGTTAGAACTGGAAAAAAAGGATAAATGGATTCTTTGTGTTTAAAACGTTGAGTAGAGGCACAGAAGATATATTTTAAAAAACAAAATCAGACGTCTAGAGATGAAAGCTACAGAGTGTGGAAATCCATGGATGAGACTCACAGCAGAGGGGAGAACGCAGATTAGAGGAGTTAGAGACGCAGCTGTGGGCGCTGTCCACAAGCAAACAGGGGAGAAGAATTCCAAGAAGAAAGAGACATCAATTAGCTGGACAGTGACTCCACGGAGACGAGAATGTGCGCACTTGGAGTCCCTGAAGGAGAGGGGAAAGGAGACGACAGGATATCTGAAGATGTAATGATAAAAGCTGAAGGTAGCTAGTTTCATTAGCATCATTCGTCCATTTCTAATTACTGAGCATCTGCCAGGTGCAGGAGAAATACAGGGGAGAAAAGGAAGAAAACTCCCACCTTCATTGTTTTTCTACTCTGGAAAAAAACCCCAAAACCAAAATAAGCAGGTGAATATTTTATACAGTACAGCCACTGCACCCTCCAGCTGTGACAACCAACATCTCCAACACTGCCACATGTCCCCTGGAGGAGGGGAACCAGTGACCCATTAGAAGTGAACTTTGCCAGGAGAATAAAAATAAGACAGTGAGCACCAACAGGGCATTCTGGGAAGGAGCTGTGGCTAATTTAAGGTAGAAGGTGAGGAGAGTCCTCAAGAAAAACGTGACATTTGGGAAGGACTTGAAGGACGTGAGGTGGAGTGCTCAGATGCAGGGCAGGCGGAAGCTCAGATGCAAAGGCACTGAGGCAGGAGCCTGTTTGTAGTGTTTGAAGAGCTGCGAGAAGGCTGAGGCCATCTCAGTAGAGTGACCAGAGAAGAACACAGGTCAGCAAAGGTGTGGATGGGGATGAATGGGGACCACTCCCTAGGGATGAGCAGGGTCCTGTAGTCACAAGGGGTAAAGAGTGCTGGACAGGCAGGACCACAGTCACCCACCAATTGTACCTGCTAGGAGTGTGGCCTTGGACATGCTGTTACTCCTCTTTGGACCCCAGTTTCCTCATCTGTGAAATGCTCTTCACAGTCTCTGCAGAGATTAAAGGACGTAGCAGATTCCAGAAGGCACCTGATAACTAAGACTCTGGAATGCTTCATAAAGAAGCACTGTTCAAGAAATACAGGCAATGGGGTGTGCACAATTCTAAGTGCTGTACTTCTTGGGAGACTTAAGCTTTGAAAGATCTTCTGAGAATTTATGGATTTAGTATATACTTATATACACTCTTTATGAGGATCTCAGTTTCCCAGCATGACATTGAAGATGACTGCTTTGCTACTTAAATTTTGCATGCAGGGGAAGATGGATGGTAATATTTCAGACGTCCAGTTCCAGCAGTCCTGAGTCAGAATTCCCACATTCTCCTCTCAGACAAGTTGTTGAACCTCTCTGAGCTTCATGTCATTGTTGGAAAAACTGTAAATTGTAACATTTATCTCAGAAAATAGTTGTAAAGTTTAAATAACTTGTGTTTAATGCATTTTTTGTACAGTGGCTTGCATTTTGTACAGTGGGTGTTGTGAATGCAAAATATTTGACAATACATATCATTCTATAACATATAATAATATATTAAGATTAGATAATCATATTTGAATCGTATTAGCTCAGAAACTAGAGGACACATGCAGTGCTTCATAATTTGAAATTGCTTTGAATTTAATTGTTTTTGCTGGTTGGATAGTCAACCATATCAGCTTACACGGAGTTTCCAGAATCTTCCAGGAAGTATAACACTGGGATACTGGGCAGAGCTGCCCCACTCCGCTCTCCACCGTTGGAGGAAGTAGTCAACATAGACAGAGATGTCAGGTCTTCCATGGGCTTTTCACCTCACACGCTGAGCACTGTTAGAAGTCCCCACGTAGAAACAAAGGGCTTCCCTTCCATTCTCCTGGAAATTAGGGAACCAACAGCAATGGGGGCGTGGCATGGCTTGGGAAGGCCAGAAACTCAAGGCCTTGGGATGAAGGACAGGACTGCACCGGGGTGGAAGGGAGAGGATGCTCAGGCCAGGTAAGAATGGAGTTGGCCTCCCTCACTCCACCCACCTGCTGACCAAGCTCCACTGCCAGACCACAGCCCCCAGGGTGGCCCCGCCTGCCCTGGACATGTTTGAGGTATCACTGCCACCCCTACTAGTGCACCAGACAGATAATCAGATGCAGACACATACAAGTAGGAAATCTTCCTAGTGAAATCTTACGATATTTTTTACAAGAGTGTTTATCAAGTTATAAAATTTGCATGCCTCTGGATGCAGAAATTTACTTTGGGCCATTTGTTCAAAGAAAAGATACACAGGAGGGATTAAAACTAAAAGTGAAAGATGCCGATAGTAGCAGCCTCTGATACTCCAGATGTGAAACTGTGAATCCTGAAAATGCCCAGCAATAAGGCTACCGTGCAACCAAACCAGGGAATGAAAACCACAGGAGGCACACAGGAAGGAGGCAATGGGGGCTGGGGCTATAGCTCAGTTAGTAGAGTGCTTGCCTCACATGCACAAGGCCATGGGTTCAATCCCCAGCACCACACACACACAAAAAAAAAAGAAGAAGAAGAAAGAAAGAAAGGATGCAATAGCCTCTGTTCTGTTATTACACAAGCAAGTTGATATGAGAGCCCCTCTCATTTATGCAAAATTTCCATTTCTTCCATTTGTTTATTCAGAAGTCAAATAGTACATATTAATAAAATGACTTCTCTGGGCCCTGCTGTCTTCAATACCTGAGAAATCCCTGTCTCTGTTGCACCTCCCTTCTGGCATGATATGGTGGATGGGGCGGTGCTGATCTTGTAAGCAATGATGCCAACAGCAAAGGTGGAGAAGGCAGAAGACAGTGAGCAAAGGAGAGCTTAAGACGGCTCTTTAGGAGTGGACTCCCAGAAAAAGGAGACACTTAAGACTTGAAGGATGAATGCGAATTACTGACAGGCACACAGAGGGACAGAATGTTCCAGACAAAGAGCCGTGAAGTTGGAAATTGCTTGCAGTATTGTGTTAGTCAGGGTTCTCTAGAGGAACAGAATTAACAGGAAGTATGATTATAAAAAATAATTTATTAGATTGGCCTACAGTCCAGAAGCTGGAGAGTCCACAATGGCCATCTGCAGGCCGGAGACAGGGAGGAACTAGAAGCGGTGCAGTCCAAGAGGCTAAAGTCTCAGACAAGAAGAATCAACAGTGCTATCCTAGTCCTAGACTGAAGACTTCTAGAAAATCCCTGGCAGAGTCCGCTTTGGAAGAGTGAAGGAGCAAGTCTGATGTCCTCAAGTGATGACAGGAGCAATCAAGAACCTGTTCAAGAAAAACTGAGCTTGCATCTGCGGCTGCTTCCTTGATCTTCCAACTTTTTTTTCCATCCAAGCCACCTTCCTATTGGACAGTGCTGCCCACACTTAGGGAGGATCTCCACTTCGGTTCGCTATCCCACATGCCAATCATTCCTAGACACACCCTCCATCGACACGCCCAGAAGCCTCTTAATCTTCAGCATCTCTTAATCCAATCAAGTTGACAATTCAACTTAACCATGACAAGTATGTTTAAGAAACTCCAAGAGAATTCATTCAAAATAAATGGAGAGGGAAAAGCAGCAACTAGTGAGGGGGGTGGTCTCTGATGTGCGCCATACCTTAGGATGCCCGAGAGGCTGTGTCAGAGTATGGGCCAACTCCCAGGCCAGGGGAGGCCACTGGAGCAGGGAAGGACTGGAGGATGGGGCCTGGGATGTGTAGAATGGATTGAGGGCACTCAGAGCCCAAGCAGACAGGGCTGGGGGCCTTGGCAATCATAAGGCAGAGAGATGACAGGTCTTGCCCAGGGTTGGGGAGGTGCAAAGGGGCAAGGAAGTCAGGTTCAGAATGCATCCTTCCTCCCTAGCAAGTCAGAGGAGAGAATTTATTTGCATGTCACATCCCTGGCCCCGATAAACTCCCAGATCTGCAAGGCAGAACAATTATTTTGAAACACCAGGGTTGGTTGTTTTTTTCTTTCCTTTGGTTGATATGATTCATTACTGCAAAGGTTGTGGGAAGTCAGACAGAGCCATCTCTGGGGCTGATGTACAAATCATTAGTCAAGGTGACCAGGAAGGTGGAAAACATTAGCATCTTACACAGTCTCTTTGCAGAACTGGGAGTGAAGGGGTTTTGTTGGAATGCACCATACACTGCTGTGTTCATTACCCTCTGGCACCAAACAGTGTCCCTCCAACCAACTGCAAATGCTGAATATGTTGGGAAGAGGGGGAAGGGAAGGAAGAGGGACTCTCATAAGCTCCTGATTGTTCTGTACGCCCGTGGGCAGAAGAAGTATGGCTGGAATTGGGGGTAAGGGAGAAAAGGAATTGCTTTGAGAGTCCACATTCAACAAGTCGCAGCTGTGAAAACTCTGTTTTGCTCCTAGGACCTAGTTGACAGCAAGGAAACAGAAGGACAAGAGGTTGAAACTTTGAATTACTCTGTCCCTGGGGACCCAGAAGGACTGGAGATTGCAAAGGACGACTCCCAGGCAACAAATACAACAGAGAGTAACAATTCCATCATGAGTTTCTTCAAAACTCTGGTGAGTAGTTTCCTTTCTTTCCCCATTTCTATTGCCCAGAAGTTGTGCTACTTGTAAGTAGTTGAATGCTGCTGTCCTGAATGGATTACCATCCTGGCACAGCTGGAACATGAGAGAACAGAGAGAAAGTGCCTCCTGTGGGAACGTGTTCATCAGGCTTCCAGGGAGAGAGCCCTTGGAGTTGGGAGCCATGACATGGACACTAGGTGCCCAGACCACGTGACATGAGCTGTACTGTAATAGAATCCTATTGCAATTTAATGTCTTATGGTCATTGATCATAAACAATATTGGGAAATACTGCCTTGAGCTGTTGGCCTAGCAAAGTAATTTTCTCACTCAAATGGCAAGTAAAACGCTGTAGAAATTGCTGTCCATCTTGTGACATCTACCTTTCCCGATTTCATTAGATGGGGACACGGACCATGTCTTTGCTTTGCTTGCTCATTTCTGACCACCCCAGGGCAGAACCCTCTAGCTTGACATATGCCAGACACTCAAAGAAGAGCTGAATGGCTTGATGCATACAAAGAAAAGAACAGCCACAAAAGTGTTTGGGCTATCTGCAGATATCAAGACTAGCTTCAAAAGATAAAATGAAAGAAAAAGTCAACAGAATGTGCCCCTAGCACCACAGGGTTGCCCTGCTTGTGGAGTAATAGTGGATGGAGTCGTTGGGAACTGGGCCTTCCAGGAGACAATTTTGAAAGTGGTCAAACTTATGGTAAATGAAAATAATCTGATGCATTTCATTATTAAATTATAATTTGGTGAGCTTTTTATTATCCAGAGGTCCTTGGGTTTCTACTGAATTAAAAGTACTTCTTATTTCTTGCTTTGCCAGTGTGGTAAACTGGACCACTCTAAACAGTGATGTAATTATGAAATAAAAATCACCCCAAAGAGCTATGATTTCTAACATTTGATTTTCTCAAACTTTTAAGGTGTCACCTAACAAAGCTGAAACAAAAAAAGATCCAGAAGATACGGTAGGTCCTTTGAAGTATGGGTTTGTGCACAGAATTGGATTTAGAGGGAGTCTGCTTATTTGTTTTCTGTATGATGTGCGTGTCCTTTATATGTTATATATATGTACAGACACATATATGGACATAAATAGTTAGCAACTTAGTGCTGTTGGATTGTCTTTTAAATATATCATTTAGGTTAATGGTATTATAATGAAAATGTAGTGAGTAACTTAAGTCATATTACAATTTTTGTTAAATAATATCACAATAACCAATTTCTTTCTTCTTCCACATTTCTATTGGTGCATTAGAGTTGTACATAATGGCGGGAATAACCGATTTCTTATGTAGAATAAGAGACGAATACTAAAAATTATACCATCATCTTAGTCTTTTTTGTTATGTATAGAGACCCAGGGAATATAGTTTAAAAAGACCCCATTAAAGTAGGAGAAAGATGCAGAGTTTTGTTTTTTGTAAAAAAAAAAAAAAAGAAAGAAAATGTGTTCTTTGTTTCAAAAAAAATAAATCTCTACTGCAAAGACCATTTTGAAATAATATAGTAGCCACGGGACATAGGCCAAGTGGAAAGCCATGTAAGTAGGAGTGGGGAGGCTGGAGTTTCCACTTTCTCCCTAGAAATTCAACCAGTTCTCCTCAAAATAAATGTGACTTGAGCCACTATTTTCTTAGAGGTGTTTTCCCATTGCACTTGACAGGACGGGTCACCTCTGGCGGAGCACATGGTTTAAATTTCATGAGGAACCTCGAGGGAAGGTTAACTTGGTAACAGATAACTGTCTTGTGTCCTTTGAAAGATACTGGGACGAAATAAATGGCTTAGCCCCCCTGCTACATCTGTTGCTTATATCCCGAGGAGCTAAGCCGAGACAAGGCGTGCGAGGTCTGGCCTCAGAAGACCTCTTAGAGCTCAGATTTCGCAACTAGATACTGGTGTGATCCTGACCTGTCTGGATCAAGTCTCCACATATGTAAAACTGGGACAGTAAAACTTTCTCCCAGCCCCCGGGACTGAGAGAAGGTGTGATAGGGCAGAGCTCTATTCAAATGTGGGTGACTCCTGCTTCCATGTCACATCCAAGCCAGGTTGGACGGCGTGATTACCTTTGATTTATACTCATTGAGTTCCTCCTTATCCCATTGAAAAGTAGATTTCCAAGGCATCGACATGCATTTTCCTTAAAATTACTCATTTCCTACAAGGCAGCTAGGGTCAAGTTCAATGAATGATTGGGTCAATTGTTTCTCTTTTGGTTCTGTGTTTTGCTTTGTTTGAAGAGACATAGTCAGCACAGTGGCCATAAACAGTGGGGAATGTGGGTGTGTTGTGTGGCTCCCCAAGTGACCTGGGACACTCATTCTCTTCAGCTGCTCTTGTACCAAGACCCTTCCATGACCCAGATGTGCTCCCAACCAAACATGCCTGGCTGATCAGATCTTATGGTCTTCCCCAGAAGGCTGTGGGGTCCCTGCTGCTCACCTGGGTCTCAGATGAGGGCCTTTCATCTAGGTTGTCCTTGACACCCACAGTTAGACCTCTTTCCTAAAACCCTGTTCTCATACCTTGCCCTTTGGACATCTTTTTCTAGTCTAGTTCTTGAATTTGCGCCTTTGAAAGGTGTGTAACCTTGTCCCATTTGGTTCCGGGTGATTCTCAGCACACTAAGTACTCACAGAAACTCTCACACTGCTTGTAGCTGGAGTCAACCATGTCCAGTGGCTCAGCAGGACTATTTTAGTCCTTCCCATGTGACAATAGCATTTAGATATTTAACACTATTAAATAGACTATGTTATCTTTTTTAATTATTTACTTTTCATTTGATATTTTACAGTCTAATTACCCTACTACTGTCTTTAGCGAATATGGACAGGGTGGGGAGTGGGTAGTTTAGTTTTGGTTGTAGGGTTTTTTGAGATGTGTTAATCTGGGTCATTTAAATAGGTCACTCTGTTGAAAAGCAATGTGTGCCTGAAATTGTGAATATGCTCTTTACCAAAGCATCTTAAAAAGATAATGTTCTCGTGTCGTATGGGTGGGAGATGGCAGTAACATGCCAGCAGCTAATTGTCACAGTGTATTCATGCACCTCAAAACAACAGAAAACTAGATTTTGTTTAAAAGCAAAATTCTAAGCCGCGAATGCTGTTGCCCGCAAGGCTTCCAAAGCAGAAAGCATCTGCGATGGGCAAGTGGGTCAGAAGACATCTGAGACCCAGGCGAAGGGCAGCAAGAAGAAGCACCTGGAGAGCCCCCGGCTGGGCCTCGCCTTTAGGAAATTGCTTAGACATAAGGTCTGTATCCCGTTAAACTAGCAGAAAGAAGAACCCTGGTCCTCACCGTGCCAGGCACACAGGCCCTGTGCCCGCCACCTGTGCCTTAGTGAAGACAGAGCCTCCTGTGGCTGAGATCATTAAAGGGAGATTGGAAATGACATGACTCAACATCAGTGAATGGTTTCAAGTTGCCATAGCTCTCAACATCGAAGGTGGGGGTTTTTCTGAGAGTGGACCAGGGTTCTGCAGTTACTCTCACCCAGTGTTTCCCAAACGCCAGTCACATGCAAACTGTGTTGGCCACTTTTGTTGGAGGTCATATTAATCACTTGATATTTCTATATAGAAATTGACCATGTCCAATGAAATGTATCTTAAAAAGAAACTTTGACTTCCATTATACATGAGAACCAGAATCTTCTCCTAAGAGCAGGGTAACCTTTAATAAGGTTCCTTAAAGGATCCTGACTTCATGCTACCTCGTTTGCATGAAGCTCTAGCACAGTGCCCTCGCTAGCTTTACTAGAAAGCCACTGGCCAGTGGTGTAGAATATTAAGGCCACACCAGTACCAGGCTGAGCCTGTCTTTCCCTGGACTGTTATTAGATGATATGAAAGTTGGAAAAGTATTTTACTGTTTGAATGCTACTGAATAGCGTATTTCCATGCAACCTGACATTACCTCTAGCCCTGCAGTGGTAGGCTGCCTGCATTTTGGGAAACACTCTTCTAACCTGAAGATAACAATTTTACCTTTGTGTGTCTGTTCCATCCATTTCCAGTGTTAACAAAGTTTACACTAAATTCACATAAAAGCCCAAGCAAGAAAAAACAAAAGCAATGAATGAAGGCAGAGCGAGTTATTTCTCCATGTGTGTGGTGTGGGGTGGAATCAGGATAATATGAAGCCAGTTTTAGAGATGTTACTCTTCTAATGTCCAAGAATATGCCAGTGTGTGCCTGAAACCATCAATTAAAAAGATCTCTGAATTGGGTCCTCAAGCTTGGAAATTTCTTTAAAATATCAACCATTCTCCATCAAGTTGAATGAACTTATTAAAAAACTTCCCCAGCTGGATATGATAGTCCCAGGATTGTGTATGCAAATAAAAGCCCCACAGAAAGTTCTTGTAGCTGAATCTATATTTGCATAAGCAACACATTATGAAGCCACCCTTCAGTCTCCAGACAGACTTATTTTGTTCAGTAAAGAAAGAAAGAGAGGCAGCAGTAGATATTGCAATGAGGGAGGGAACATTAGGGTGGTGGGGCCACTTGGGCATGTGAGAGCTTAGTAATGGCCAGTGAAACACATCATGGGCTTCATGCCACGGAACCTGGTTTAGCTCCCATGTGGCGCTCTCGTGGAAAGCTTAGGAAGTGTGTGTCTCCCTCGCCAGATCTGCACTTCGTTTGCCTTCACTCTGTATAGATCTCTGTCTATCCATATGTGGACTGTCCAAGTTCAATGTTGTTATTTCTAGGGTTCCCTGAAGTCATTGGCCTTGCATCCTGCCCCGAGGTACAGTGGGGAGAAGGACAGGATTCAGGACCCTGGGGAAAACGTAGAGGACATCCTTTATATGGATCCCATAATACAGACATGCAGACTCCAAGGTCTCTCCTGGAGGTACCTCCAGTGTGTTCTTTATGTAAATATGAAATAAAGTAAGGGGACTATTCCCAAATGTTCTGAAATCTCATTTATGCAGCAGTTCAGCTATTACCTCTATCTAGGACAGATTATTTCTTTACATCTTTTGATTATTCAGTTGTACACAGAAAACGGTGTTATTTAAATGACCAACTGGGTCCTATCCATGACTCCCATTGCATAATTAGCAGAGGAGCGGTACCCTGGGGTTCGGTGGGATAGTGACCTCAGGCAGAAAAGGGGAATCCAGGCATCAGAGGAGAAAGCGCTACCTTCTAGTTTTGCTGTGAGAAATCTGGTTGACTTCTGTGTTCATTTCTCCAGTGCAATTTTCCTTCCTAAAAAAAAAAAAAAAAAAGAATTTTCTTGGTTAAAAAAAATGGGGAAGCTGGAATTCATAAACCAAAGGTTTTCCTTTTAAACCAAAATAAAGCGAAGCACCAGCTTTCCTTTGCTGAATCGGAGTCTTTGTTTTTGCCTTTGTCGCATAGGAAGCCTCAGAGTGGCACTTCATCTTGTGTCCTCCAAGCATGCGAGGCAGGTGTGCTTTAAAATGTTCTTGTGCTGCCTGAAACGCTGGCCCTCTCCTGGGCTTTCTCAGGGACGCCTCAGTGAGGTAGCAGGCTCAGGTGATGTCAGCTCTGCCACTCATTCATTGGTTTTTGTGAAGTCTCCATTTTCCTAACACCTCCTCTCTCCCATACTCCATGTGTGAATGACATGAAAACCTACTCAGAAGGTAAGGCCACTTCTGTGTAATATTCCTATCTGCTCCATTAGAGTTTCCTGGGTACAGTCACCAGATAAAATGCAGTGTCCCATTAAATTCAAATTTCAGATTAAAAAAAAAAGAAATCATTTTATATAAATTTAAATATGTCCAGCAAGATATTGGGAACATATTGAAGCTAGAAATTTTTTCTTTGCTGATCTGAAATTCAAAGTTAATGGGGCATTCTATATTTTCATTTTCATTTTAAATCTGGTAACCCCATTCATGAGATTGCCTCTGAAAACATGGTTAGAGTTTTTGTAGCCTTTCCCATAATGCAAACAAAGACTATTAATTTGGCTAATGAACATTTGGATGGACACCATTTGAGGAACTTCTTTGGGACATAAGGAAATGAGTGGGCAGGGATGAAAAGATGAATGGACATTAGAGTCAGGAAGCTGGATACAGCCGCATCCTGTGAGTACCTCACTCTGGCCTCTTTCATTTAGTTAGTCAGTGAGTAAACATCAGTTTTGTGCCAGGATTTGGTCCCAAGTGGAGCTAGGGTGTCATAGAGATCAAGACCCTCTCTCCCTCAAGGGGCTCAAAGTCTAGCAGGGGAGATGCAGAGTCAACCAACGGTTACACAAGTGCATTAGAGGCGTTATGTTACAACCGGATACAGTGGTGCACGCCTGTAATCACAGTGTCTTGGGAGGCTGAGGCAGGAGGATCACAAGTTCAAAGCCAACCTCAGCACTTTAGCGAGGCCCTAACAATTTAGCAAGACACTGTCTCAAAATTAAAAAGGGCTGGGGATGTGGCTCAGTGATTAAGAGCCCCTGGATTCAATTCTAGGTACCAAAAAAGAAAAAAAGAAAGAATTATCATGTTACTATCATGCCCATGGTCTCTGGGTGCACCCAGCAGGAGGAGAGGGGCACCTCCCAGGGAAGCCCCTCAGGGTAGACGTGTTGCTCAGCCACCCTCCCATCGTCAGCTCCTGCGTGAAGGTTTCTGGACAAGCTCTCCTCACCACATTTCTCCCAGTGGAATTTAATACCACAGACACACTGTGAATCCGCTTATGTTCTGGGACCCTTTGCATGGCCACAGACCCTGTTAATGTCCAATCTTGATGATCACCCCCAAGAAAAGGGGTCCCCTTGACAGAGGGGCTAGGGCAGATCCTCCCTGTGATTTCCAGCCACCTCCAGGCCAAAGCAACCATCCCTTCCTGAGTAAAGCCCTCCTGGTTGTCACATGTGGCTGCAATTCTTGCTTTAAGTGTTTGGAAGTGCTTTCTTTTGTCTTTGGGTGGACCGATCCTCCTACTCCTCCAGCACTTTTCCCACTTGAAATTTCATACCTGTGGAATTATTTATTCACTGTCGTTCTCTCCAAGAGGACGCGTAGCCCTGGTACTCCGCACACGCCATGGCTCGTGGAAAGCACGGAATGTGTTTGTCAATGAATAGATGATATTTCCTAATATTTTTCTGAAAAAAGAAAACAAGCTGCTTAGGAGATGGGTGGGTGCTTCCCCTTGAATTTAATGGCCAGTTAGGGCTAAAATAGTACCAGGGGCCCAAGCACATTTGAAGCATTCTTAATGCTGAATCGTAATCGCGAGTTCACTCTCTATAAAATGCAGAAGTTATTTTAAATTCTAGCATTATGCACTTTGCATATCTTGAATGGAACTGGGTTATCCTAGTACCATTTCTACGCTCTACTCCTTTGTCTTGATTTGATCTTAGAGTTTGCTCAGTAAACAACTCAGAACCTGGGCGAGATGTCACATCCTGCACCAGATAGTGGATTCGTGTTACTGAACACACCCTTCAGGGAGCCCACGTGCTGTGTGTGAGCACAGGGACAAGGTCAGCAGTCCAGACGTGAGGCCGGGCTACACACCTGGTCCAGTGGATCTCGGGCTTTGCTTTCCTTATCTGAAAATTTAAATACTGTGCCAGATGGACTTTAAGACTCGGTCCAGTACCAAAAATACTATGAAACTTCCTGTATTTGTCCACACCCCATTTTCAACACCAGACTATTTTTTCTTTTAGTCAGAAAATGTAGTTGAAGATACGACAGCCCTGGGAATTTAAGAGGGTTGAGTCACAAATCGCCCCAGATCCAAAATCATAAAGTGAAGCTGCTTAGGGTGGAGAAGTCAGGTCAGATCAACCTGGTATTAGAGTTTTTAATGCCAGTATTCATTCGTGTCCAGAAAAAAAAAAATGTGACCATCATTCTTTATCCAGTGACTCAACGGGAGACAGAGCATAGGAATTAATAGCACCTCCCTGCAGATATCAGATATCTTAGGACCAGACTTTAACACAGTCATGTGGGGAGAAAGAGAGAGATCGGGAGGGTGCGAGGAAGATGAGCAAGAAGAGAGGACAGAGTGGGAGGAAGGAGGAGGAGGAGGAGGAGAGAGTAAGGGGAGGGAGGAGGAAAGGGGAGAGAGAGGGAGGAGAGGGAGGGAGGAGGGAAAGGGAGAGAGAGGGAGGAGGGAAAGAACCAGAGATGAGGGGAAGGGGAAGAGGTTGGGAGGGAGAGAGGGAGTTGGGACAAAAGGAGTGACATTGAAGATGTTTCCACTGTGGAGCACGGGGCTGGACCTAAAAGCAGAGAATTCCTTCGTGGACACATGCAGTTCAAAACCCCTTCACCAAGCTCAATCCAGCTGCCTTATACCTCAGAGCTGGATTGTGATCTCCAAAGTGGAGCGCGGGAAAGGAATTTCAGAGGTTCTATTGAATTATATTTATCGTCACCCTTCCTTAACTTTCCATTTGGATTAGTAAACCCACTTATGATGATAGAATATTTCTCAAAAAATGTGCGTGCACTGGGGTGTGTGAAGTGTGTCCCAAGGAGAAGATGATCAAAAGCACTTGGAGCCAGCGCAAAATCCTAGCAGCAAAGTGTCCCTTCCCGCTACCCCTAGAGTCACTCACAGAAGCTACATGAATGATCCTCTGGTTGTTTTCCAAAAGAAAAATATATATATATCAAATTTCTTCGAGATTTTTAATTCATATTTAAAAATATGAATTAAAAAATTCATATTCACAGTTGAAATTTGGAAAATACAGAAAATTATAAAGAAAAAAAAATATTACCATTATGTACCACCTGAGCCCAGGGGTACAAAGAAGAGATCTTTCATTTTTGAATCCTCACCCGCTTTTTTAAAACTCTTCAGGATGCTGAGAAGTCACCCACCACTTCGGCCAACCTCAAGTCAGACAAAACCAACTTCACACCCCAGGAGACCCCAGGGACAGCCAGGAGCCCTAAAGGCTGCAGCCCTTCAGGTGCCGTGCAGTCCGTGACCAGGCCTGAAGCCTCCAAGGAAGGCAGCAAGGAGAAGTCAGGACCCACCTCTCTGCCTCTGGGCAAACTGTTTTGGAAAAAGGTAAGTTGGATTTTAAAAGTTTGCAGAGTCCTTGGGGCTAAGATGACTTGAGAATCTATTTCTATTGGTCCAGTTGCTGTACTCAACCAAGTATAGCAGCTTCTCCTCCTCCTCCTCCCCTCCTCCTCCCCTCCTCCTCCCCTCCTCCTCCTCTCCTCCTCCTCCCCTCTTCCTCCCCTTCTCCTACCTTCCTCCTCCTCCTCCTCCTCCTCCTCCTCCTCCCTTCTGCTTTCCTCTCCAATGCGACTCCACTTGCCATTGAACCAAGGACCCTGCTGTACTCCCAGGAAGAATGAAATGCCTATCGTGTTTATGAACAGGTGTTTCGTGGGAAAGAAACTGAAATGAACAAGTAGAATTTCTCATTCTTTGAATGACTTGGCTTCCTGAGAAAGGGTTGTGGTCTTCCATGGTTTTGTGAACCTTCTGGGATGTCGAGTTATCCTGCCTGTCCTGGTGGATAAATGGCCTCCGTGTCATCCCTTCCCATTCAGCTAGAGTCAGTCATCAGGAGCCACTCTCCTTTGAGAAAGCCAGTGTGTCCACCAGGTCACCACCAGTGCAAGCGCAGACTGTTTTCTGGGGCAGGAAAAGTCAAACCACTATCTGATAGTTTCCCCTTCTGAAATTAACGTGCGGGAGGTATGTGCTCTGCCAGGAAGTGGTGGGTGGGGCTGAGTAGTCCCCAGAGCCACTCCTGACTCACTGTGCTCAGCAGGCCCCAGCTGCCACACATGTCCAGGACACTCCTTCCTGGCTTAAATTCGGCCAAAAGATAAGCAAGAAGTTGGTGGGGGGTGGAAATTCATAGAGCCGAGAAACCCCAACTTAGCAGTTTCGTTAAAACGTCTGTGCCACTTGGCACACTGTGCAGAGCAGACGACAGATCCAGATGTCACTGTGGCGTCGGTTTCACCCTATTGTCCAGAATCCAGCTGGACTTCGGAGCGTCTTTCCAGTCTGTTTCCTGTTGTACAGAAATCTTCCTTTCAGGTTCTTCTCAGAACACAGAGTCCAATAATTCGTGGAAACCTTGGAAGAGGTCAACTGACCTTCTGTTTCCCATCCTTCTTTCTCCCTAATCACCATTACTTATTTTTAAAAGTCTTTTACTAGCAACATAATGTAGGGAACAATTTCTGATGTGTTAAATGCATATATTAGGGACGAGAGAGATGACCTCAGTGACCCATGTTTGTACATTTAATTAAATAATTATCATCTATCCATTCATATCTGTGTGTGTACATGTGTACCTATGTGTATATGTGTACATACACACACGTGTATGGGGGAAATAAAGGTAGCAGATTAAACTTGGGATTTAACATGCATTTTTGCTCAGGGCGAGAATAAATGTATTTAGTTTTAAAAGGAACAATTAAAGGAAAGTGTTATATAATAATGGCAATTATATTAAGTACTGGCCCTTCAAGAAGCACACACCAAGGCAGAAGTAACATCCTAGAGGTTTCTTAAAGGAAATTGCCTGTGATGGCTCGCGGAGGGTGCAGGGGAGCTGGAGAGCGCTGAGCCCAGGTGAGGGCTGACACCTGCGGTGGATGAGAAGGAAGGAGAGAGAGGGCTGGACGGAGGGTGGTGCATCTTGGCCCAACCAAGGAATCCGACAGTCTGACTGCCCACATGGAGAGTCCACCCTAGCCAGATGGCTCAGTGTGCCCCACCGTACTCCGTCACTGACAGAAGCCACCAGGGGAACTCGGCTCGGCTTTAGCAGCGGGGGCTGCAGTCGTGCCAGGGCAAGGCTGTCCCTGCGTGTGAGCCCGAGCAGCACACTTGGTGGTGCAACAGACCACACATGCTGGACAGCAGACGCCGCAGGTGATGGACCGAGGACCAAGAGTCATGCGTTTGGACAGACCTGGCTTTGAGCGCCAGTTCACCTCTCCGGCTTCCCTTACTTGTGAAATGCAAATTAGAGCAGCACCCACATCTTAGAAATAAATCGAGAGGACATGCTGCAGCCAAACCCAAGTCTGCCTGCCACAGAAGCAGCTAAGGGCAGCCGCTGTCTGTGCCTTTCACAATGTCACAGGAGGGTGAAACTCCACCTGCCAACAGCTCCATCCTGTGATGCCCAGTGGGGAAGCCGCTAAGCTCCCTCTGCGTACCTGCTCGACCAGTCTCCCCACGGAAGCCATCCTCAGGACAACATGAATTCATCTCCCAGCCAAGGACCTTATCATGCTGGCTGCCTTTGGCACCTTTATTTAGTGGATTATTAAACCTTGTGAACTTAAGAGGAATTAAAACCAAATCACTGCTATCCTGACTTCCTTCTCTGACCCAGTCAGATGGAAATGTTCTGCAAGGGAGGAAAAGAGGGAAGTTTCACTTATCTACAGCCTTTCAGATGCCCCCCCCCCCGTGCCCGGGCTTTTGTGCCAGCTGGTACGGAGGGCGAGGCGAAGACAGTTGCAGTGAGAAAAGCCGCTGGCCCTCCCAGAGCCCTGTTCCTGTGGGACAAGGCCATTCCTGTAGGGATCAGACCCAGGGCCTTTGCTTTCTCTTCTTTAAATTAGAAATGCCATCATGATAAAATCAGCCTTGTGCAGATCTCGAAAAACACAAAGGAAAACTCTAGACAACTTGCACATTTTCACTAATAGCCAACCCTACCCTCTTCCTTCTCTTGCTTTTAATTGAGAAGCTTTTAAATATGTTTCCAAGTCTGTGGCCATGAACTTCAGAAATAGATTTTTTTCTCTCCAGAACAGGCTGTAGGGATGAAAGTATTAGTCATTTTGATTTTGTGGTCCTGATTGCTGAAGAAGTACTTAATATAAAATTTAAAAAAAACAAAAATAGCCTTTGATGAAATTAATTTTAAATTAAATTGTACTTTCAAAAAAACTGTTTAATATCCAGTGACCTGGACTAAATATGCCCATGATTGCTCTGGGTCAACTGAGCTGTCACTAGCTGGCTGGTCTTACAAGTTATTTAAACTTTTTGGCTTTCCTTTTCCTCATCTGTTGAATGAAAGGGTTGAGATAAATAATCATGAAATTCTTTTTTAAAAAAAATTATAGTTGAAGATGGACAGCATGCCTTTATTTGTTTAGTGTTTTATGCAGTGCTAGGGATCAAACCCAGTGCCTCACACATACTAGGCAAGCACTCTGCCAATGAGCTACAGCCCCAGCCTATGAACCTCTTATATGTAGCAAATCAGAAAAAAAATGGACCGTGCAGCCCTGGGAAAAATTACTTGACCTGAGCTCCTGTTTTCTTATTTGTAAAATGAGAACTTAGTTTATCTTGCAATGTGGTAATAAGAAACCAGAAACTGTACACACACAGCACCTGAGACCATGTGGCTTCCCACCCTCAGTGCATAGTGACCATAGGAATGGTTGGCTCTCTGTCACTCAGACGTGCGATGTATTTGGAGGAGCATGATAAACACACATTTGTGTGTACATCTGCACATGTAATTAGTGTCTGGAATATCTTCAAAATAGCCCTCCCCTGCCTTCTCCTGGGGGGCAAATACTGGAGTGGAACAGTAATGTGGGTCCTAAAATCACCCAGATACACTTTCGAATCTCAGTCCCAGGCCCCTGGCTGCTTGAAAGTGGCAGATGGCTGACCTCCTAGGGCCTCGGACTCCTCCACCACAGACCCTATCAGTGTCAGCTACCTCTCATAATCACTGGGAGGCCAAGGGACTGGGATTCTGTGAGCATAGCTCCATTCCACCCAGGGAAGTTTGCAGTCCAGGGTAAACTGCAGTGAACAGGGTACAAAAGCTTGGGGCCTGGCAAAGGGCGCAGTCAGTGCAGGTTGAAGTAAGCTTAGAGATCCCAGGCGCTGCTCTGAGTCACCTGGGCTAGGTGTTCAAGCAGACCGGTAAACCTTCCTGGGGGATTCTGGTTAGGAAGCCTGGGTGTGTGGCTGGGGAGGCACAGGAGCACCTACGTGGAGGGCTGAACACTTTGGGTTTTATAGGAAGAGTCTCAAGCCCACTTTGAAACTAGCAGACCCAGAACAGCTGTCACATGATGGAAAGGATGCTTAGAGGAGACCCACCAGCGCAGGATCTGCTGACCTTAGTGCCACCACGCGAATGTATTTTAAAGAAACTTCCTTTTAAGAACTGAATGCACTTTCAAAGAAGAGGAGTCCTTGTCATTCAAGTTCATGGTCATAGGTTATGCGCCATTTAGCTTCTCTTTCTTAGCAGCATACGTGTCTAAGCAGGATCCTGTAGATTGCACAGTGCAACTTTTATTATTGCTAATGAAGCTGGGCTGTCTATAGATTCCCCAGGCAATAGCCAGATGCCAGTTCATTGAAGGAGACTGACAGTGATTCTGTTGTGACACCTGAATATCAGTCTTACACTGTGCTTCTTGTCCACCCCGAGAGGTCCAGGACCTGAAAAATGCCCTCAATCTAAAAGCCTGGACCTCACCTGGAATCATTCTGTTCTCTCGCTTACACTGCAGAGAGCTGCTTCCTTGACGTCCAGTTCTTCTTCCTGTCTCAGCAGTTCCCTTCCAAACCCAGTCATAGTGCAGAATCCTGAAGACTGCTGAAGTTTATTTTGTACATATAAAGAACTTAGCACAGTGAGTCTCCTTAGCACAGCGTCTCTCCTCTCTCCTCCTCTTCGGAGGTTACCCACCTCCATGCGCTCACTGGCAGTGGAAATAACGAATAGAAATCTGCTCTCCTGACTCCCCCACCCCATAGGCTTCCTCTGACCTGTCAGAGAAAGGGGAGAGGACGTCGCCCAGACCTTCATTTGTTACCGTGGACTGAACGTGGAAGCCACTCTGGGACAAATAGAGGCAGAACAGGAGATCCAGGCTTGGCTCAGAGACCCAGCTCCATGGGGGTGCAGTGGTGCCTGAGTCAGCTTTCGGGAGAAGCAGAGAAGCAGCTGAGACCTCAACAGGGAAGGAAGACGCTAGGGTGGGAGCAAAAGCTTCTAGATGCTGGAACAGAGCCTGGAGGTGAAGGGCAGTCTGCATCCACCTTGACTGCTGACCTGGAGCACACGGGAAGCACGGAACCCACAGTTAATTGACACCTAGCCCAAGAGCGTGGGTTGCCATCATTACCTTTGTTAATAGAAGACTGTCTTCCTCCGTTCTCTCCAGTGGCGTCTAAAGTATGCTAATCCAGTGCAGGGGTGCAAGCCCCTGAAGGGGGTCCATTAAGGAGGAAAACAACGCAGCACAGAGCTCTCTGGAATCTGCTCTTAATCCTGTTGACTTTTTTTTCTTTTTTTCAGTGATTTGGACAATGTCATAAAACACACTGCTCAAGTTTACAGCTGGGTGGGCTCATTAAGGCAGCCCAAAATATACACAGTAAAGATCTCCAAACACTGCCACATTGGGCTCCGGTTAGTGTGACCTGGCATTTTTTATTTATACGGGTCAATGTGCCATTGTACTATAAAGAGTGAGTCACCAAGATTGTAACTGAGACCCACATCCTTCCCTACCCCATGCCAACTAGAACCTGAAGCAGTGTTAAAAAATATCTGTTCATGAGGATTCCAGGAGCAAACATACTTCTGGCCTGAGCAGACTTTAGGACTTTCCAAAACAACATAGAATTAATCAAGAAAAGTCTTAAGGAAGTGTAACAAACCTAGCTGATGTCACTTCTTCCCAGCATTCATAACAATTGCTACCATAAGTTGAATCCATACTATGTGCAAGCACTCACTATGCTAAGTGCTTCATATGTACAAACACCAGCAGTCTTCAGGATTCATAAATAAACCATGCCCCACATCCTGTGCAGGAATCCAAGACAGATGACTGTGAGTCAGTCTGGGCTGCCATATGTCTCTGCCCCCAGCCACACCACTGCCATCAGAGACACCAAGGAAAAGATGCATGACAACTCTCCCCCACCCCCATCACCCCTGTGGGGCCTCAGCAGCCAGCCAGCAGTTCACCTGCCATTTGCAAGGTAGCAGGAAGAAAGCACACCCCCAGCTCCCGCTCAGCTCTGGGGAAAGCCCCCTGCAGCCACTCAGGCCCCAGAGTGACACCATGTAGAAGATCCATCCTTGGCCCTCTCTTCCCAGACAACTCAACAAGAGCTGAGCTGGACTGAGTGGCCACCAGCCACCAGCTGCCCCGGCCCTGGAGGTGATGGGTTCACCTACAGTTCTGATTTCCACAGGTGAATTCTGCTTCTGGGGCTGATTTCTTGAAATTTTTCTTTCTGTTCTACTTCATATACTCTGGTTTCTAGAAGAGTCTATAGAAACCTGATATTAACAAGCATTTAATTATAGACACTACTCGAGTCCCCACCCGTACAACACAACATCCAGACTCTCTAGCCCCATGTAAACGGGGTATTCTTGTAAGGCCCAGGAGGACTGTGTGGGCTGGACCCAGCCAGCATCTCACTCTGTTTCTGCATGGCTTTCCCCTGAATGAGCTGGGGATTTATTCCTGAAACAACACATGACCACTAACAGGCTAATAATCAGCTCAGAGAGGAGTGATTACTAAAACCAGGTCACACAGTTGAAACTCTGAACTTGGACCTGACTCTACAGTCGCCATGTACCAGTCGCCATGTAGCATACTTCCTCAGACCAGCCACATGCTAACCGGTGACCAGAACCTGGACTCTCTCTACATGAACTGCGCATGTCAATCACTGCTCACATGCAGCCTGCACCTGGAGCCCTATTTGCAAATGTACAAAAAGTTCAAAACAATTTGGGGCAGTTCTTGGAGAGAGCCCTAGAAAACATTTCGCTGGCTACACAGTACAGTTATCTCCTTTTTCCATTCTATTCCTGTCCTTCTGGTGATGTCAAGAAGAATGTCCCTTCTTGATATTAACAAGCATTTACCACTGTGTTAGCACTTGCTGGGCTCCCTTTTTACAGAGACTTAAACCTTATTAGTGTTTGCTTCATTCATTGTATTTATTTTAATATGTATTATATACATATTATTATTATAGTAAATGGTATTACATTTGAAAAAGAAAGTTTCTTATGATTACGTAAAGTTTCTTATGATTCTTATGATTTCTTTTGTGTTACCGTTTAGCTTCTTATTATCACAATGGTACACATTGACTGTAATAATAAGAAGCTATACAAGAAGCAACAGTAATATTAATGTGATACCATTTACTGTAATAATAAGAAACTTTCTTTTCAAATATATTTGTGAAACTTTCTTTTATAATATGAAACTTTCTTTTCAAATCTATGGTTAATGTATAGAAAATATCAAATAAACTGGTGACACAAGAACAAGTCAAAGATTAGAACATGCTATGAAAATTATTGCACTTGGTAGATGCTCACGCAGACAAATTCACAAAATAAGGAACTTTTGCTGGTAGTATAACTTTTAAAAATATTTGTTTGGAACAGGCAATATTTGTAAGGCCAGTTTTCAAAACAGCAGAAAGATTTGGCAGTCTGAAAACATAACAAAGATCAAGGAAACTTGAGTGTTCAGATCGAGCTCCTTCTATTCCCATCTGTCACCTGCTCCAGGTTCCCAGTGTCTTCAAGAACACAGTGAGAAATCAAAATCCAGGGACTTTCCAGACAAGGAAACCACAGACACAAAGAAGTCTCAGTACAACTGGATAGGACAGGAAGGAGGGTTGAAACCCTCCCTGGTCTATTTTTAGATAGTAAGAGGGTTTTTCTCAGTCTAACGTAGATGGTCTGTTTATTCCTGAAACTTCTGTGGGTCAGGCTTGAGGAGGTTCCCCTTTTGAAATAGCATTTGATTCTTTACCTGTGCATCGTGTTCGACAGCGCGCAATCAGGGTACAGTTCCAAGAAAGCAGAGCTCCTCCCAAATTCCTTCTGCATGTGCTCTCATTTTCTGACAGTCGGAAGCTTCCAGAAATGTTACAGTCCTTTCATGGACACCTTTTTTACCCAGGCAAACACACACAAAAAAGTACATATTTTCATCCTTAAAGTCATGTTGACAAGAGAGAAACTTAGCTTCTGGAAACACTGCTTCCCCTTTTTTAGCTGTTTAGCCTGAACAAGTGACTTTGCCCCTCTGTGCTGTTCTTGCAGTACTGTGCAAAGGGGCCCTCAGTACTTGCTATTTTGGAGGCACTTTGAGGGGTACTGGAAGCAAGATGCCACTGTGAAAGACATCGGTAAATACCGCTTCCCTTGCGTGGCTCACACTGCACCTGTTACAGGGGAGGGCGGGTCTTGTACCAGCAGAGATGCAAGGAAGAGTTCTTGCCCTGGAATAAAGAGGAGAGGTGCAGAAGGTCTATGAACACCCTGCAGTTATATAAAAAGTACTTTGTTTATGGGAAGAGAGTCCAGATCTACTCATTTGAGTATCGAATTGGTCTGAAGCCACTAACACTCTCCCCCAAAAAAGTTTGAGGACAACCCAAGGAAACAGGCAAAGATGACATCGACATTGGAGCTTCAGAATAGAGCTGAGATATTAGGACAGCACAGGAGATGCAGAATTACTCCAGGGAGTGCAACTCTGTGGAGTTGCATGGGTCAGACCCCCGCCCTCTGGCTCTCCCGGGAGTGTTTGAACTTCAGCACGATGACACTGGCCCAGATCAAGGGCTGATGTAAGAAGTGGCCTCCAATGCCATGGTCAGGAAAAGGCTGAGGACCTACTCATGACAGGACAGTCATGAGAACCTGAGGATCGTGGGTGCACTTCTCAGCCTACTGCTAGAATATTCCCCAAGCAGCTTGTTTGTTTTTACCTAACACTGGCTATAGATTGAGAGATTTAATAATGGTTCCCTCTTGTCATCAGCTACTAGAAAACGTGAAGGCCAAGGCGTGGCTTTCCCCCAGGCAAGGCTTTGTGGCTTTGTCTTCCGTGGCAGCCCCTCTCTGTGTTCCATTTGGGCCTGGCTGTGTCTGCAAGTTGTTTGCATTTTAAAATGCACAACTTGTATTATCTTGTTATACTGTTTGCACTCGCCATTGTCTTCCAAGTTCTTTTGGGAACAAGGTCTAGATGAGCATTTCAACATCAGAGAACTGCCAGCCCAAAGAGCCCTTTGCTTTTGTGTAATTTATTTTTTGGGAGTGGGGTGGGGTGGTAACATCTTGATTCTCACATTTGTTTTTATCTTCCTTTAGTCAGTTAAAGAGGATTCAGTCGCCCCAGGTGCAGAAGAAAATGTAAGTGAGGCATTCAATGACAGAATCATCCCCCTCTCGGCTTGGGCATGTTGGACCATTGGGCTTTTTCAACCCTGGGATCCTGTGTTCTGGCATGCTCCAGGTATAATCATCCGCTCTGGACTCTTTCACCCTGTCTTGTGTCTAGGGGCCAAAGGGGAACAACACTGGATGAATTTTTGTAACTCCCATTGAATTGATGGAAAATAATTGCAGGAGGAAAGCATGCTGCTTCATCATTTGTTATCATTTAGGGGTGAAAGAGTCTACAGCACGTAGGAATGGCTTGGCACTTCCATAAGGGATAATGACGCTGCATCTTCTGCTTCTGCCTTCACTGCTCCTTCACCTTCATCTTCATGGTGATCCTGATTCTTACTAATTTGGGTTGGTACCCAGGACGGGCGTTGCCTCAAGCAGGAGAACCTCTTGCAGCTGTAGAAGCTGGTCTCAGTTGGAGAGGGGACTCCGTGGGTCTGCATCTGACAGACAGGGGACGCTCTACCTTTAACCAAGGTCAGATACTCCTGGCCTCAAAAGATACTCAAAATTTTCAAGATAGTACATTCATGTCCAAAGAAATGGTGTCACATGCAGTGCCACGGTGGTGGTGGTGGGGTATGTGTGTGTGTGTGTATTATTAAAAAAAAAAAAAAAAAAAAAAAAAAAAAAACATTTTCCAGGGAGATTAATAAATGGGCCTCATGAGTTTCAGGCCCAAGAGAGCTGCTCTCATTCCTGAAGGAAGCACGGTCTTTGGATAATCTTATAAGTGAGGATAAGTGAATCCACAGCTCCTTAAGGTAGAAACAAAACATCTTCATTTTGCCAAAGCAAAAGATGTTTGGATCCTTCTGGTGTCTCCTGTTCACTGCCATGAATAGTGTGCATTTTCATTTTTATCTAGTTACTGGAACTGAACAGATGATGAGAATCCAAATACATTCCAGAAATGCTATCCATGATATGGAAGGGAAATTAGAATGGCCGTTATGACTCTCTTGAGGAGAAAATCTTTTCAATCTGCTTGTTTTTGTTGTGTATCGCTCCCTTTCTCAATCCTTTCCTTCTTTTATTTCTTGAACCAAACTGAGGAGCTTAGCAAAGCTCAGGCTTCTCATGATTCCAGAAAGTTCTCATGAATTTATTGGCTATTTCCTAGAGAGTCAAAGTCTCTAGACCTTCAGGAACCTGCAACGAGGAAGCCCACAGGTCTTCTCCCCATGAAGTTTAAATGTTAAAGTTTCAGGTTGAATTTGGAGCCTTGGTTAGCACTGAGGTTCTGAGTTTCTGAAGAGAAACTTCTGTGGGGGATGTTTAGTGTAGCTGCCCACCTCGGGATGTCTGCAGTAGCTCAGATGCTAAAATGCAGAGTTGATCTGGTTTCATTTTCTAGTAGGAAGCTTGAAATGGTAATATAAATGTGAATTAAAACATAAATTCGGAATACCAAAAGACAGCACAAAAGTTGGTCAAGATATGAAAAAAAGCAAATTAGTTTCCTAAGAAAACAAAGAAGCATCAAAAAGAGTGTTTAATGTGCTTAGCCCTAGAACTTACTTTTCTATTTTTAAAGCTCAATATTTCATCAACTGCCCCTCTCCCAGAGGGAGTGAAGTAAATAGTTGTCATATCTGGGCCCCATCATCTCCAGGTGGTGATAAGAACATTACCAGCACTTCATGATTTGGGGAAGAATCAGGAGAGATAAGGCATGTATTGTGCTCCCCTCACTACCCAAATCTCAGGAAGCACTCAGAAATTTAGGCATCAGCAAACTATAGCTCCTGGGCAAGTCCAGGCCAGTACCTGTTTTGAACAGCCAGTGAGCCAAGAATGGCTTTTACATTTTTGAATGGTTTGAAAAAAATGGAAAGAATAACATTTCATGACGTGTGGAAACTATAATTCAAATCTCAGTGTGTGCTGATAATGTTTTATTAGGTCACGGCCAGACTCACTCCTACCACGTCACCTGTGGCTGCTTTGCTGTTAGGGCAGCAGAGCTGGGGAGACATGCTAGCGGCAGGACCTTTTGCAAGAAAGCTGGGTGACCCCCAATGTAATCGTTAGTGACCAGGCTGCAAGGTCATCTTTGAGTTCTTCCCAGTCATGAGGATTAAATTTCCTAGTAAAATGACATGGGCGTCCCCATGAAGAGAAGGGATATGTAAAAAGGAAAAACTTAATGGGAGAGATGGCATCGGTCAAAACAATATGTGGCCCCGGAACCCTGGCTGAAGAGCAGTCAGATGCGATTGGTCAGGTCACAAGAGGGCTCTCACTCCTGGCTTTTTCTGGGTCAAATAGAATTGAGTTTATTTTTTTAAATTTCTCTATGCCCAACTTTCCAAAACAATCTGTCAACCAGAAAGGTCCATTCATATTTAATCAGAAAAAAAAAGTTTACTGTTTTTCCTGGGGTATGCTTTTTATCCTATCAGAAATGATATCTATATAAACCGTAGAAATTATTGAATCTTTCAGTGGTGATTTGGAAATGTTGGGCTGTTAATGGACTGAGTTAATGTTCTAACTAACGAAAACAACTTCCTTCCCAAGGCAAAGTACACTTATGCTGTTTCCCTCTTAATAAGAGAACTTTTAGTCACCAGTGAAACCCAAGCACGACCTGGATGAGAAAGAAAAAGGAATGTATTGAGCGTCATCATTGGAAAGTAGAATTGATTTCAAGTTCCCTCAGGGCTCTCCCTTGGCTCAGCCTTCTTGGTCTGGGTGCCTTCTCAGCTTTCCAACATCACATTACCCAGTCCTGAGTAAAGGAGAGATCTCTCCAGGTCCAAGCCCACAGGTCCTGGAATTGTCTCCTTCATTGGCTCAGATGTGTTCACGTGCTCTGTTAGTCAGCTTTTGCCAGGTTTTGTTGCAGTAACAACCAAATCCCAAATTTTAGTGGCTTTCAACAGCTTTCTCTCTCTTTTTTTTTTTTTCCACTTATGCCATAAGTCAGCTGTATATTTACCACGGCTATTTCACGTGGTCTCTTTCTGCTGAGATCTAGCATAAATAAGCGGTCCCTCCACAAGGACCTGTGGGGAGAGAAGAACGCCATGGAGAAGCCACAATGGCTCTTAAAGCCTCAGCTCAGATGTGGCTTATGTCATATCCACTCGTATCCATTCACTAAAGCAGGTCACCCAGCAAGGGGCACAGATGTGTGATTCTTTCCCAAGAAGATGGAGTGAATAATTGTAAAAATAACACACTCTGCCCACCTGATGCTGCCTTCCCTAAGCCAACATGCCACGGAGCTAGACCAGGTTGGTTGGCTGAGACTTTTTCAATCAGTCAGGGAGGATGGTTGCCCCAAAACAAAACTGGCTGCTATAAACTGATGAGAAAAAAAAAGAGTTACTGGGTAGGAAAGAAAATCTCTAATTCTCCGTAACCAAATAATCACATTATAAATCCAATAAAAAAAAGAATCTAAAATAAAACCCTTAAATACCAATATTATTATGTGGTGGCTGAAGTTTTAAGTGGAGGATATCTGTTTTGCTATAAATTAGTTCCCAAAACTCACAGCTCTAATAAAAAAAAAGAAAGAAAACCTGTATAAACAAAATTTCAAAAGGCACACGCCTGTAATCCCAGTGGCTCAAGAGGCTGAGACAGGAGGATCATGAGTTCAAAGCCAGCCTCAGCAATGGCAAGGTGCTAAGCAACACAGTGAGACCCTGTCTCTAAATAAAATACAAAACAGGGATAGGAATGTAACTCATTGGTCGAGTGCCCCTGAGTTCAATCCCTGGTACCAATAAATTAAAAATAAAAAATATAAGTACGGTATAAAATTTGAGGTAATATGTAACACCCTTTACAGAAAGGTATATTTTGCAAGTTAAACATACTGGCCAATCCTATACAATGTATACACCTTCCCTGTTGAAGTTAAGCAAGGGAGATCCAATTCTAAACTATAGCTCACACAAAAATAAAATATGGCACAAGTCTGATTTTAATTATATCTATAAAACCTAAAATTAAAATGTACAGATGCACTAATATATTCTAAATGGGGAATGACTTTTTCCAAAGCTGTAGCCTGAAAGGAAGTCAGAGAAGTATCCAAGTGAAAATTGAATTCTCATGTCTGTATATGCAAATTGGATCCTTACTTAGTCCAAATTGTGCTGGGTTCCCACACCGGATGTTGGTGGATTTTCCTTGGCTACTGAAAGCCAACTTCTTGGCCTGACTTCAAAGCTGATGGAAGTCTCTAGAAGCCCCATTTGTTTTGCCTACTAAAATTGTTGTGTTTTGGAGAATGGACTTGCAGCCTAGGATTCATGAGCTGACACCTCTCAGCATTTGAAAAGACCCCACAAGGGAACCATTGGCACTCAAATAAGGGTGGTTTACAAAGTTATTGTCATACAATCTATCATTTTATTACAGAAGTGACTTTCCTTCCAGGCCCTTGAACACAAAAAAGAACATGCTGTTTCAAAGGCCAAATAGAATTCAGAATCGAGCGTCAGTCAGTCAAACTGCTCATTACCCACTTTAGGGCCATGCTAATCTTCTTCTTACCCATTCTCTTCACCTATGATTAGTCTAGGGATAAGGAAGTGACCTAGTTATGACCAGTGAGATTTGTGTGCCCTGAACTAAAGGATCTGAATTCCAAAGTTCATTCCAAAGTTCAGTCTGGAGTTGTCTCTTATGGAGCAAGTCTGTTATGGGGACCTTCCTTCCATCTCAGGACACTGAGATAAGGTTGTGATGCTGGAGCAATAACAGCTACTTCATGACCATGAGGTAACAAATAACAGAATGAAAATGCAGCGTGACAAGAGTGGTGGAGACACAGGATAAGACGATGCTTAGTCCTTAGTGAAGTCCCAGAGCTGCTGGACCAGCTCCAGAATGACTTGCTCTCAAACTTCTTCTTCCATGTCCTTATCAATTAATCCACTATTATATATTCAATTACTGGCAGAAAGTGCTCTTCTCCTTGAAATGTCCTCTCCTCTGTACTGTGACTTTAGCCAAGTCATTCAATCATTCATGTCCTTCATCTATAAAGTGGTGATAACATTATCTTTCCTGGGCTGTCTCTGTGACTATTTCCTGAGGTTATGTATAAAACATGGCTTTCTCAACTCCAGGCACAGTGAGAGGTAGTTATTAAAATAATCACCCCTCAATAATGGACTTGCGGGTGGTGGCGATTCCAGGCAATTTGTGCTCATGGAATAAATAGGTGTAACTCGGACACAAATCACAACCCCTGTATTAATTATGGCCTGACATGAATTGCCTGATTTAATCCTCAGAACAGCTTTGTGATGAGTACAGTGTCCCCACCCAGAACAGAGAAGATGAAATGCTGACCTTGGATTAGGCCCACTTAGGGGTAGAGACAGAGTTCTGCCCAGCAGGTTGCCCAGCGCCTCTGCTCTCTGCCCACGTTGTGGGACAGATACGTTCCAGGCCCAGCTCATGGGCTTTTGTGGCTGATGCTCATTTTCCAGAAATGCAGTTGAATGGAACATGCCTAGACGCGGAAACCACGTCCCCCTTCAGACACCAATCCCAGACTCTCCTTGGTCTAAAGCCAGACTGGGATCAGAAACCAGCAGCCGGTGGCAGCAGCTTCCCCCAAGCACATCCAGTGTTTTTATCTTTGAATGTCTTCAGATGGGACATTCCTTGGCTGTAGTCCTGACCACACCTTTTCTCTCTATCTGGTCCATGCACAGGGACACCTCTGCCTTGCCTACTGAGGCCTTTTGAGTCCTAACACCTGAGCTTAGTCCTTCCTTTCCAAAGGGAAAATACCACAAATCATGTCGATATTTTAAGAAATGCGAGTCACGGGCAGACTACTCTGATTCCCTTGCCAAATTCCAACAGCTCTGCATGTTGATTCGTTGATTGGCAGCTCTCTGCCTTGGTTGAGATAATACAAAGATTAAAATTCTCTATTTGGAAAAATTGGCTCACTGCAAACCAGTGGCGTGTACTACGTGAAGGAAGGGGAGGTAGCTTGTCCACAAGCATTCAGTATTTTGGAGACAACTCCATCTCCCTCCCCGACCCCGACACTGAGAACAAGGCTCTGAGCAGTCTGGTGTCTGGCTCCGCAGGGACAAACGCAGAGAGGCCCCTGGCTCGGCAGTGCTTCTGTTGGAGACAGGGGATGGAACACCTGGGATGAAAGGGCCCAGAGAGTCAATATTTTAGGATTGGCGGGCCATTTTTTGTCTGCATCCAATATTTTCATCTTTTAATAGTTGTTTACAACCCTTTAGACACGTACAAACCATCCTTAGCTCAGGGGCCAAGTAAAACAGGCACAGGGCTGGGTGGGTGGTCCTTTGCCAGCTCTTGCCTGGAAAACCGAGGGAAGGAAAAATGCCTCCCGGCCAGTGGACTCCGTCCTGCTGCAGGGACCATTATAGTCGCAGAAACTGTCCCAGATGTGACTGGGGCCACAGAAATGGCATGTGACCGTGCAAAAGCACAAGTTGGGGCCCGTGTGCTAGTACATGGGAGAGTTCGTGCGAGCCCACCGCTGGCCACCCTTCTCCCCAGTAGGTGGTCAGAGGACGTTAGCCCACGAGCACTCCGCAGGCGCCATCACCAACACAGCCGTAGCTCTGTGGTCAAGTTCATTTTTCTCCTGGAAGCCCCAACTCCAGTCGAGTACCAATGCAAGTGACTGGAGAGGTGGGAAATGAGTTCTTGAGGAGGTGGAGTCCAGTAAACCAAGTGGCTTCTCTGCCTTCCTGCAAGGAGGACAGTTTCCCCACAGTTGCTAGGGACAAAGGCTGTGGAATGGCAGGTGTCACAGCCACTGCCTCTAGGGTGGGACTCGAGGAAGTGATGATTCTTGATTTCTGCACAGGCCAGGTGTGATTTGCCATTGTAGCAGACCAAAGAGGTGGGCTCACTGGAATAGAAGAAGGGTCCCCAGAGGGATCCCTCTGTGTCCTGTGGACGCATGGGAGGGAACTTGCCATGTCCACATCAGTGTGTTAGTGATTCAAAAACTGTCTGTTGGAAAGCACTTTGGACAACACGAAGTTGTGCCTGGGTACAAATGGTCATCGATGCAAATCTATAGCTACCATGTGGACAGGGACAGCCCCGGCCCCTTTATAAAACATGCTTTGGGCAAATGTATGTTTTGTTTTGTTGTTTTGTTTTGTTTTGTTTCACTTTCTTAATACCTGGCAAACTATCCAGGTGGTGTGTGAATCACCAATAGAAATTACAAAGTTTGAGAAAGTAGAGTCAGCCTCACAAACAGTGGATCTCACTGAAGAAGAAGATGCTAAGCCCGAACCCATGGAAGTAAAACTCAAAAGAGAAGCAAGCAAGCCGCGGAGGACCTCCCTGATGGCATTGCTCAGACACATGGTAAGCCAATTCCTTCCGGCACAGCAGTGCACTACCGAGCTCCGCTGCCTCAAGTAAGGGGCAGTGCTCGGTGGCAGGGGATGTGCATGGGATATGAACGCCCAGCAAGTGAGAGAATGCCCTCCTCCTCCGGTTCAGTCGCGGAGAAGCCTCGGTGAATGGCTGACCTTCTTTAATGCTGGCTGATTCTCTTTTTTATTAAGGAAGAGCTGTGTTTGGATCCTGAGTTCTAGCAAACATGAGCATCGTCCTAAAAGTTAACATTATGGCTTGCATTTGATTTAATTTATTTTTCAAGTTTCCTTCTATTGGTGGCAAATGATGCTTACAACATGGTAATAATATGGAGTTTCCTTTGAAAATGCATTTATTTACATCAAGAACATGAGGCATTTATGTGGATAAAATACGAAATAGTCCAAGTTATACATTGAGGGGTCAAGAATTCTGAAGGTGACATGTGTGTGACTCAAATTTAGACAAAGCTAACATAGAGAATTCAAATAGGGAAATGATAGCATGATATTGTCATAGTGTATATTTATAGTTTAGCTGGTAAATTTGTCATTTTTTTCCCTCTATGTACAGAATGGAAAGAATGTAGACAGATATCTTTGGTGCCTATGAAGAATCACGTACTTTCAATCTCTAAATAGTCAGGAACTTAAATAACATAATGCAACAAAACCCAAATCAGTTGGAGAAAAAAAAATCAAAAACCCACGTAAAAGGTCATTGGTTTAATTCTCTTTTAATGAAAAATGAGAATTTCATTACAGTGTGCCTTTATTTTGGGGAGTATTGGGAAGTTTAATCCTTTGAGAAAGTAGTTCTCTAATTTCATGAGATCAGCCTGTTAAAAGAATTCTTTTGGGTCCACAAAAAAATAAAACAAAACAAAACTCTTGTCAGTGGAAGTTGATGCATATTAGAAATAATTCTGTTGGAAATTGTTGGCAGGAATCATTTTATTTTCCTGCTGGATTCTTCTGGAGGAAAATAAAAAAGAAACTCAGCATGCACAGTAGACAATCCATGAGTGTGGCTGAAACCCCATCTCTGTTGCTGATCATTTGCTCTGTAACTTGGCACTAAAAAGGAAGATCAAGATTTGAGATTCTTAAACCGATTTTCACATTATGCCAAGAAAGAAAAGAACATTGAGTCTGTCTCTGGCAGCGCCTCTGCATGACAAATGAGATCCTCAAATAGTGCATCATAATATTGAGGGTGATCAGCTTTCCTGTTTCTGGATAGAGCTGGGAGTTACAGCGGGGGAAAATAGCATATTTTTGGATTGTTGGAACTTCCCCTAGAATCCCAGACTTCCTAATTATTGTCATTTTTTTTCCTGTTTTGTTTTCATTAGAAAAATTTATTGCCATTTTGACCGATTCAAATGCACAAAAGACGTTTGACAAAGAATTATTTGGTGTCCACTCTCTTCTGGGCACTAGGGACATAAGGGAGAGCATAAATAGGTGCAGCATCTGTCTTCAGGGGGAGAAAAGCTTAGTGAAGACAATGGACATTTTTAACTCTGTCCTCATCCTCTCAACCATGAACTTGCCCCGAGCACCTCACACACAGAGTCTCAGTGCTTCCCTGAGAATGGAAGACACTCACTTTTATACACATATTAATATTCCCATTGGGTAGATTCCTGGAAGTTGGCTTTCTGGCAACATGTTCGTGGCTTCCAAATTAAAGTCTTTGGGTTTATGCAAAGGGAGAGAAGAAAAAAAAATAATCCTGCTCTAGGGGCTTAAAAATGAAGACAGTATCTGGCGTCCTATTAAGGATTCCAGGAGAATGTTTTTGAGCCAAATAATTGAAAATTCCAAACTAATTTTACATATTGTGAGCACAAGATACGGTTTAAAAAAAAAGATTTAATAGAAGAGAAAATTCAATTGCAAAAACCTCTGTTTTGTGTTCGATTTCTTCATTCATCAGATCATTGATTTTCCACTTCCTGGACTCTGCTTCTCTTTAGTTTCTGAGAGCATATTTTAGTATCCCATAACAAATTGACTCTCAGTTGATTTTTTTTTTCAAAATAAGGCATTACCCAATTCATTTACTTTCCAGAAATTAACCTCTCATGAAAATAAAAAATGGAATATCATTTTTCCAAATAACTGTATTTCAAGTAAAAAGAAGTCAGTAATAGAAGTCTAACGTTGCATTCAATGCATGTAGATGTACCACTTTGCAAAAATCCTATCAGCTCCTACAGGATTTCAAAATAATTGCAAGGAACATCTAAGACATCTGTCATGCCCTAAATAGAAAAAGATTCTTATACATATTAATTCAGCTGTATGTCAAGAAATTGAATATCTGAAGTGCTAGTATATTTTTATAAAATGAGTGGGCAGAGTGCTGCATTCATGTATCCACAAACCAGGTAGGCAGGTTTGAAACCACAAAGGTGGCAGATAGAAATGTATAGATTTGGGATTTATAATTTGTCAATATAATAACACCTTGCACTTGAAAAGTGCGTTCCTCCTCCAAACTATTTTCACATACATTATTTCATTTAATCCACCTCTTGGCTCTTAATTTGGGACCATTCATTTTATAAGAAAAAAAACTAACATTCTCAGGCTCAGAGAAAGACCATGAGCTTTAATACCAGGCCAATTAAAGGGTCAAATGAGAAAATAGTCGAGGAATCAGAGCTCTTTGTTGATTACATTTCATCTAAGAAGCTGATAGCTGTTGAAATTTACTATCTGGAGGGGAAAAGTAGATGGTTTGCAGTGGTAACTATAATTCAAAAAAACAGGTGTTTTCTAGCCAATGTTCTTGCTCTCAGATTTTCCCCTGAGTATTAAAATGTTGGTACTGATTTGCTCTTTGAAAGCAGGTTTCTGAAAGAAGCGTCTAATTGGGCAATTCCAGTCTCCACCAGTGACTAGGGTTTGTCTACCCTGGCAGGTCACTGCAGGTTGCTGGGCACTCCTTGATTACTAGCGACAGTCCTGTCCTTCATGCACCCACCACGTGGCGGCGCTGTGCTAGAGCTGCTTGCACAATCTCTCTCTTTTTTTTAAATTTTTATTAGTTGATGATGGATCTTTCTTTATTTATTTATATGTGGTGCTGAGAATCAAACCCAGTGTCTCACACATGCTAGGCAAGTTTACTTTCACATTGGAAAATTTTGGAAATTGACTTAATAGCTTTCAAATTGTTCTTCAAAGTGCTACCACTGAGCCACAACCCCAGCTCCACATCTCTCTCTTTAGGGTAGAAACCCGAGGAGCCCAGGGCTTAGCACCTCCGTGGGCACCAGGCACTGACAGAGGTCAGCGCTTTCTTCTCATTTTCGTTGTTCCTAACGTTCCCCTTGTTCTCAAGTGCCACTGCTGCTTCTGGGTCTTTTGCAGCAGATGAGGCTATCTGGGCGCAGGACAACTGTCAGTTCCATTTTTTGGTGTGTCCTTCAGTGGTGATTTCTAAGGAAAGATCTTTCTTATGTGTTGGGATACTGCTCTTACCTGCAAGTACAGGAAGGCATAAGAGGAAAGCTCGGACATAGGTTTCCTGCATGTGCCTGTCATGAAAAGGAAATTTACCCCACTGGGCTAAAATATTCCAAATCTGTTTTATACGAGCATCTTGATAAAGCACGGAGTCTGGACTCATTACCTTTGTGGAACCTGGAAATTTCCAGTAGCTCCAGTTCCTTGCATTTGTGGTAGTGGAGGTTGATCTAGTAAACAGCATTGCGGATATTCTCATAGCACATTAAAATTTCAACCCAATTTTTCTTCTTCTAAATATCAGCTTTTGTTGAATTAAGTTGACATCAAAATACATTTCCATTCCTTTTTGAATGCTTCTGCTAGAATTTTGAATATCTAACTCCATGTATTGGAAATGGTTCAGATGTTCCTCAGCGTTATCAAGCTAGCCGAATTCAGGACACAGTGAAAGAAATAAAAAGTGACTTCATTAATATGCAAGGCTTGGGTGCCACAACAAGATTCCCTCTCAACACTGCAGGCCAAGTGCCCTGAGATGCTTCCCCTTGGCTTCTCAGGGACAAAATAACCCGAGAAAAAAGTTGCTCAGTGTCAAATTGGAAAATTTTGGAAACTGATTTAATAGCTTTCAAATTGTTCTTCAAAGTGCTAAATGGTCTCTGAAGGACTTTTCGTCTCTTTAAACAGTAACTATGCTATTTTTGACAGCTGGAAAAAATAAGCTTGTGTGGTTCTGGCCCTTGGAATGGCTGAGCCCAACCTTGTTATCCTGAGTTGTCTTTGAAGGAGGCTCTACCAAGAGTGAAGAAGGAGGGATGGAGAGGGAGGGGTGCGAGGGAGAGCTGTTAATGACCTCAGATGCACTAAATAACACCCTGAGTCACAACCCTGCCATCAGTCGGGTTTGTGCGCTTTGAGCTTTCTGTGCCTCAAAATGAGCAACAGAGAAAAATCACGGAAATGCTGAAGGTAGCCACTCCTATTTTTTTCCGTAAAGAGGCTAAACTTCGCAGTGATCTTCTCGACAGCCTGAAGGTCTGTTTGCATTGCTGCCAACCTAGCATGATTTAGATTCAACCCCAATTCTCATCCAAGAACCATCAAAGAAAGGGAGGGGAAGAGAGCAAATTGAAACCTTAAAACCGGCAGAGTACCTAACGAATACCAAATTGAAGCAACTGACAGGAAATTCAAAACCCCTCCCTCTTCGGGGGCAAAAGAGAGAGCTTTATTTTCCAGAGGAGGGGGAAGGGCCATGCCTGACTCCTGGTGTCCATTCTGTTTTTGGCTTGAAGGACTATGTGTTCATTTGTTTTTTGCCATTCAAAATTTCCCAGATACCACCTAATGTGGACATGCAGGCGTATCCTAAGGACACCCGGAAGGTGTCCACGTGGGAAGCGCCCTAAGGATGCAGCCTGAATCCAGGAGCCTGAATGAAATCCCCAAGGTCTAACCCTCACGTGTGATGGGAAGACTGAGGACAAAGGCAACAGAGGCAGATTCTTCTTCTAAACCTTCTCAAGCCAGGTTGGACCTCAGCAGAACAACGCAGGAGACCCAGGGGAAGGAAAAACCACTTTGTGTGTTAACAGATCCAAATTTTATGTAGAGGACAGGCTGATTCTTATTTACCTTTGGGATGAAAACCTTGGGGGAGTGCCACAGTGCTGTCCCTAGGGAAAGCATGGGGAGCCATCAGACACCACTTCATCCATCCCAGCCAATCAGAGGTGCATGTCAGGCTTTTGCCCTGTGCAAGATCTGTCAGTGTGGGTTTTGGGTCAAGGCTCAGGATCCCACTCACTGTTATGCCCTTGGCGGTCCTGTTCAAGTCTTCTGAACTGGAGAGCAACCCCAAGGAGAGCACTGTTGACCTTTGGAAAGGGCTGGTCCCATGCATGCCCTTCTGTGAGGTTTACCAACCTCCCTCTCACCCAAACCCTAATCACTGAAGCTAGTGTTACCAACTTCATAGTAGATGTTCAGGAACCATTGTTGATTGAGCGGTGCCTCCTTGTGCACAGTGATATCGGGAAGGTTTCCAGTATGGAGCACGCACTCAGTCTCTCTACCCTGCCAGTTTCATGACCCAGTCTCAGAGACTCCTTTTTTTTGCCCATATATTGAGGGAAGGAAATAATCATGCCTCCTCCTCTTTCTTAAGGTTCTAATATGATGAATGAATTAGCAAGTTGTCCTCTCATTTAGCACAGTGTCTTGGTGCTTAGCACCAGCCAAAAGTTAGGTTCCAAACGTAATCCTGCCATTACCTGTGAAGACATGAGTGCCATAGCTCAGTGGAGGCATATGATGCTCCTCAGCCCCGATGCATCTGAGTGTCTTCCACATTGTTAACTGTTTTTGCATATGTTGTGGATTCCTGCTGTCCACTAAGAGCACAGCCATGGTGACATGAGTGCAATCTGAGGTCTTCTTTGCCCCACTGTGCCCTCCCTTGCCAACTGGGAGGAGATGTTAAGCACTGACCAATTCAGGGATTAGACCTGAGTCAGTATTGTTGATATGGACTGAGTGATTCATCATCAGATTTATCGAGCATCAATAATAGGGCATTATTAAATGCACGGTTAAAACTACAACCCCCAGGATTGGTCTGAATTCATTTGTGGCTAAATAGCTTAAAGTGATGGTGCTCCAATTCCAGCACTAGTCAGCATCACTGGGGGGCTGCTTAGATGGCTGAGCCCCAGACCCAGGATTTCTGATTCAGGAGATCTGGAGTGCTCGTCAGGAGTTTGCATTTCTAACACAGCTCCAGGTGAGGCTGACGCTGCAGGTGTTAGAACCACACTTCTAGAAAAAATAGCTCAGAGTGTGGGGTTTAAGGAACCAACTCAGCCTCAGCCAGGCCTGTTATGGGTGCTATAGGGGGGCTACAGGGTAGAAAGCGAATGCTCAGTCTAACTTAAATCTCTAGTTACACCCACCACCTAAATGGTACCAGCGGAGGGTTACATGGCTGGATTTCCCATTTGGAGATTCATTCTTGCAACATGTTCAACCACCGTTTGGTTGCGGCACTGATAGTACTGTCACCATTTACTTGTCTCAGAATGACCTAACCTGGGTTTGAGAACTTCTGTTGTGTTTTTTGGAGGCCAAGGCTCGGATTCCGTCAGACTCTGGTTGCACATGTGGAAGGAAATCCAGGTATCCCAAGACTCGTAGGTTTCCGATGGGCCTTGCATTTGTCTTGATCTGAATCTCAATAATGAGTGGCAGGGGTCATCATTCCAGAACTTGCTTGCATTCTCCAGGTTTGCATACCATGGGAGCTGAAAGGCCCTTGTCTGTTTGTTATTTTAGTCAGTGAAAGGGGATGAAGGGATCCCACCCTCAGAAGAAATAAACGGGAAAGACTCCAGCTGCCATGTAAGTGACCTTGAGCTTGGTTTGGTGGTGGGCTTGGCAGTGTGTGCTCTTCTTCCCACCTGGTCTGCAGTGCAATTCCTAGCTGCATTTGCAGTTATCAGCTGCATATTAGGCGCCTGCTGGGCTCTGCAGACCTGCTGGAGTTAGCTCCGGGCCTTCCACGGCACTCTTCCCTCCTCACTTCCTGTCCTTCAAGTCAGCACAAGTGTCACCTCTTCAAAGAGCCTTTCAAGCCCGCCAGTCACCCCGCTTTATGTTTTTGCTTCATCCACCAGTCACGAATTGCAGTCACTCGTCTATTAGCTGCCTGTCCCACCTGCCCCTGTCACCCCTCTGGGAACATCTGTGAAGCATTCATTTCTATTTCCCATCACGTCACAGGGTGCTTGGCACATCGTGTGAGTGAAAGACATGGGGTCACAGAGTTTGCTTCCATAATTTCTCTGTTCTAAGAAAACAGAGCTATGACATTTTTACAGCCTCAGGTGTTCTTTAAAAAAAAATGGGATCATGCCCATCCTACTTTGTAATCTGCACTCTTCTTTTAGCTTAAAAAATGTACCTCTGGAAAAAAAATGTCATCAATACTCTTTTTTCAATTTGGGCAAGATAGGGAAATGCTCGAGAGGCTGAGTCTTTGGACTCAGACTGCCCAGGTGCCAATCCTGGCACAGCCAACTTTTTAGCAGTGTGACTTCTGGCCAATTACCAAATCTCCCAGCGTCTCGTTTTCCTCATTGATGAGGGAGCTAGGAAAAGAAGACCCCCTAGGGTGTCACACTCAGATGAGTCAATGCACCCGGAGCACCGAGATCCTTCCTGGCACAACAGCTTCCATGAATGTTAGCTGCTGTATGAGGCACCCCCAGCTGCCCTAACAAAATGCTGTAGGCTGGGGGCTCAGGTGACAGCACTGGAAACTGGAAAGGCCAAGGCAAAGTGCCCGCAGGGATCAGTCCCTGTTGAGTGCTCCCTTCCTGGCTTGCAGGTGGCTGCCCTGGAGCCTGGCCCTCACACTGCAGAAAGACAGAGGGCAGGGCCGGGAGGGAGAGCCCTCTTACTCTGACCCTAACTCATCCTTGAGAATCAGAGCCCACCCTGTGACCTCTTTTAACCTGAATTACTTCCTTCATCCAAATACAGTCACACTGGAGTTGGGGCTTTGGCCCAGGAACCTGGGCGCACATTCAGTCTTCAGCAGTTGCTGTTTCCTTCTCTCACTGCTGGGCTGCTGGTTGGGAGTTACCACCCTGCAGTGCTCACAGCATGATTGCGCTTTTAGTATTTCTATAATAATCGGGGTTTTCTTCTTCATATACTTCAAACTGGTTTTTTTTTTCCTTTATTCATGTACGTCTACGCCCACCCCCAAAGTACAGTCTTAGAACCAAAACTTCCAAGCTTACCACATTGCAAACATGATAAACTTACCTAATTCAAAAAGCAGGGGGGAAAAAAACTTAAATGTGATTGTGTATTTGGTCTGGAATCTTCCGTGAAACCGCTATGCCAATTTTTCTGGTGGTTCTAAAACTGTAACGGGGGTTGGGAGTGTAGCTCAGTGGTGAACTTGTGCTTGGTGTGCCCCAGGGTGTGGCCTCTACCCCCATCCCCAAACAAGGCAAAGCAAAAATGCAGAAATGGAATGCAGTCTGTGGAAATCTACTCGGACTTGCCTGTGAGGGTCCTGAGAGTCCCTCAGAGAACTTGGTCTTCCAGGACCTTGAATCCAGGCAAGAGAGATGCTTACTCCCTGGGAGGTCACAAATACTTATTTAATTTGGGGGGACAAGAGTAGATATTCCCTGCTCCTTTGCAATTCTCCTCTTTAAGGTTGTAAAACCCTTAGTGGATGCTTCTAGGGATGGAAGCCCAGGCCCTCCTGCTAGTTGGGCCTCTGGAGTTGGAATTGCATGAGACAGCCTTGTTCTTCCTGCCAGAGCTGCTGGGTTCCAGGAGAGGTTGCTCCCGAGAGCTCAGATGAGAAGATGCTTGTACATTTGGAGATGGAATCAAACCCAAGTAAAGGTTTCAGTTTAGTGACAGAGCAATCCTTGCACGGTTTTGATTCTCAACTGACTCCATAGATAAGGAGACTGTCAATGACCGTCTTCAGAAGTTAGTACCTAGGTCATTGCAAAGGAGCTCTAAGCCTGGCCAGGAAGGGGTGGTCATGTGGAGGATGGACCTCAACTCTCCAAAGCTCTTTCTTGGTTCCTTGCGCTTCCCGCCTCCTGCCCCACAGTGACTCAGACAGGTAAAGACTTGGGAAGCATTTGGAGGGTAAGTTGCTGGTCATTCATTCAACATATTTCACTGGAGACCAACTCTGTCCCAGCACCTGAATAAATCCCCGGGTGTTCAATCCCCAGATATAAATGTTATTGAGTGAACAGAGAAGTCCTGAGTCCCTGTAAGCATAAAGAAAGCAACGCTGTGCTCCAGAGGGGATCAGGGGCTATGTCTCCCAGGAGATGCCATCAGAGCTGAGCCTCAGCGGGAAACCATGGCGGCAGACTGGACATAAGTTAGAGGAAATGTGAAGCCCTGTTCCAAGAGGAAAGCAGGTCTTATGACTGAGCAGAGGGACTAGAGGGGCAAGGGACAGGCGACAAGTGGGCAGAGGCACGGGGACCACTGTCTTGTCATGCTCAACAGTTATTTACTGGTGTCCCCTCTGTACCAGGCAGTCAAGAGCCACACATTCTTTTTAAGGAGTCGCTACTGGTGATACTAAGTCAGGGTAACCTACCTGTCCCCATTGGCCTGGGACTCTCCTGGTCGTAAAGCTGTCAGTTCCCTATCCTGGAACCTCCTTGTTCTAGGACAAAGGTGACTGGCCACCCTGTGTCTGGCATTTCACCTGGGCCAGACGCTGTGCCATGCAGGCCTTCCATCCTGGCTAGTCTGATCCTGGCCACCCCATGAGGTGTCTTTTCATATTCATACAGACAAGGACACCAAGAGACAGAACCGTTTGTTCCAGGTCATAGCAAGGATGTGATGGAACTAGATCCAAACCAGAGCCCTGTGACTCTGGACCCTGAGCCTTTAGCCCTTACTAGATCTTGACCTCTTCCACCCAACAGAAATGGGTCACAGGCTTCTGACCTCTCTGTGGAGCACCAAGGTGGGCTTTTCTGTGTCATTCTGAGGCCAGGCCTGCTCCGGGCTGTCCATGGTACTTGGACATCGACGTCTTAGCACCTGCTACAACTTGGCTGCTGGGCTGGGGCAGGGCGTGGAGGGTGTGTAGCCGCAGCTCGGCTTCTCTGGTGCTGGCCCTCATGCTTTTTCTCCAAGGCCTTCTGCCCCCTGGAGAGCGGCCACCTGAGGCCACCTTCAGGGCTGAAGAGGCTTATCTAAGTGGTGCGTTGGGTTCACTGGGTTCAAAATGATCGCTCTTTGCTTGTGGCCTTCTCAATCATAGTTACAACTCTGTCAGAGAACTTCTTTCCTGGGGACAGCACATACCTTAATGGATCAGGTTGTGACCATGTATTCACTGGCTCCTCTTGTTTGTTGTGACCACGGCTTGAAAACTTTTGAAGTCAGTATTTTAAAGTTGACATATTTTTTTCATTTTTAGAAGATTTAGCTTTGAGGTTCCAATGAAAATACAGCCGATCTGACAGCAGCAGTCTGCACGCCCACCTGGTGCCTCCCAGCTGGGATCTCTTTGGCCAGGGCATGTGACTTTCAGTTCAGAGCAGTCCCTCCGACCCCGATTCAGCTTATCTCCCCAGTACCAAACCAGCATTCCTTGAACTGGTGTTTTTCTCACACTCGAGAAATACTTCTTTGACCTGTGTTGCTTGCACCGCTGGGGAAAGAAGATCTCCAACTGGCTATTCTTACCCCTGGCTTCTTTTTTTCTTTTTCTTTTTTCCTTTTTCTTTTTTTTTTTTTTTTTTCTTTTTTTTTTTTTTTTTTTTTTGCATTCACATTATCTGTCTTGCCCTTGTAGGCATTTGCGTTTAAGAAAATTATGAGAAAAGGATCTCTATTTCCTAACATTTTTTCCCTTTTTTTGATCTGTAAATCTGGAATTTAGCCACCATTTTCTAGACTCCATAGCTTCAGCTCTCTAGATGGTAGGAACCAACGGCAATCGTAAGCTTCTTGTCATGGCATAGAAGAATGTACATCGAAACTCAAAATAAGCCAATCATCTTCTTTTGCCACCATTTCATGAAGTGAAAGGACAGTTTCATATCAAAAATTAAGGTAGATTCAATCACAAAGAAAAGAATGAGTATGCCCAAGGGGAAAAGTCCATCTGGTTATAAGTAGATTTTAAGCTGGTTTAAGCACAAAGGGGGCTTCAAGAACAGCCAGATCAAGTGGTCTCACATGATTCCATCAACACCTTGTCTTTTTCTCCCTGTCTCGGCTCTGCTTTCTTGTGTTGGCTTCCTTTCCAGGCACGTGTACCCTGAAAATGGTGTTGGTTCTGAAAGCCCCAGGCTCACCTTTTCACAGCTTCAAATCCTATAGAGAGGGACCATGCCTCGTAAGTTCTGAGAGTAGCTCAGCTTTTGCACATTTGGCTCTCCTGAACCAATCACAGCTGCCCAATCACCACACAGTGTTCTGATTGGCCAGGCCCGCATCACGTGTGCTTGCCCAAGGGTAGAATTAGTTTTCTTAGACCCCATGGAGTAAGGGGAAAGGCTGGTTTCCAAAGAGCAGTCCAAGTTCTGGTACCAACAAAGGAGGAAGAACGCTTGCTGGAAAAACATAGAATTCACTCAAGGATTCACGGATAAGAAAGGTCCCGCGCCATGCGTAACCTCATATAATTTTTTCTCATTTCACCCAAGACTTACGAACCTGCAGACGCCACCCCTCATTTGAACATCCCTGCTTCCACACATTCACCCACCTGCCTTTGGCAATTGCCTTGCAGTCACTAAAAATGGGCTTTGTTTGAAATTGCCGCAGACGTCCAGCTCCACGGAGAAGCCGGCCACGCCACCAGAGCCCGAGCCCGCGCCCGCGGGGGCGGCCCAGAAGGGCACAGAGGCCTCCTCCAAGGACAAGAGGCCCGCAGCCGAGACCACCAAGCAGAAGAACAGCAAGCAGGAGGCCAAAGAACCCGCCCCGTCCACGGAGCAGGTCCCAGTGGACGCGAACTCGCTGCAGAACGGGGGCAAGTCCCCAAAGAAACTGGAGAAACCGCGACAGTCCCTGGGGGGCTTCCTTAAGGGCCTGGTAGGTGGATTTTTCGCCTCTTCTTTCTGAGCTCTCAGGCAAGGGATGTGGTTTCCATACCTCTGAAGGGGGGGGGGGGGGGGGGGGGCTGGGCTTCAGGAGCAGGAAAGAGACAAGGCCATAGGTATTTCTGAGTTCATGGTCAGGTGCTGGATGGAGGGGGTCGCCAGGTGCTGAGTGTAGGGGGAGGTGGGAGAGGGGAAGGAGGCTCGTGAAGGAAGGCTGAATGGGGCTGAGTCTGGCCTTGGGTTTGAGAGGAGGGACAGGGAGGCCTTGCAGAGCAGATTCCCTCTCAGGCAGGACCTCACCTTAGCCTGGAAAGCAGGCCTGGGGAGCCCAAGGCACAGCATATTCTAGGTGGAGGGATCCACAGGTGCTCAGCCATAGATACCAGGGGGCATCAGTGAGCTCTGGGGACGAGGTCAGTGGGCACTCTGTCTCCCTTGCCCTGCGTGTGACTCCCAGCAGCATCTCGGGGGAGCTTGTTAGAAACACAGATCTCAGGCCCTAAGTTTAAGGTTCTGTGGTAAATGTCATCGTCTTGCTATCCCGCGTCTGTGTCCTCCAGTATATATGTGGAACCCCAGTTGAAGGCACTTTTAAGAACTCACACTTGAGGCTGCTTGGCAATGTGAAGGCCTGGCCGCGAGCCCAGCTCTCCCCCAGCTCCTCAGGAGAAAAGCCCTTCCCTTGAAGAAAAGAGGGTATCTGTCAAAAAAGGGACTGCATGCAGATTGCTGGCCCCTGGGTGGTCCTGTTGGAGAGTTTGTCTCCATTCTGGGCTCCCACTCCTCAGGGAGAAGTGCAAACCCTAGTCCCACTTTTCTCAGTGATTTCCAAACCGTCTCCTTTTTCTGTGCAGGGTTCTGGTGGAACTGGTCACTACAGTGCTGTGGCATTGGGTGGAGTATGCATGGTCTGCTGGGGTGGTGGCCCTGGTGTTTCTGAGTCCACAGCCTGCTTCCTCTCTTTCTCCGTGGGTCCTGGTGTCTTTGGCCAAAGATTCAAAATGTAATCTGCGCTCTCTCCTTACCCTGGCTCTGGGGAGGGGAGCTAATCCAAGGGTCCTTAACCAGGAATGATATTGTCCTCCGGGGGACATTTGGCAGTGTACAGAAACAAGTTTTTGACAGTCACAGCTGGGAGTAAGTCCTCTTGAGATGTCAGTAGAGACAGGGGTATGGCTAAGTGAACTACAGGGCACAGGACAGTCCCCACAACAAAGAAGTGACCAGCCCAGAGCGTCCACAGGGCCAAGGTGGAGGAGCCCTGTTCTGACCCAATAGCACAGGACAGTGAACAGAAGAAGGACCAGCTGAGAGTCTGTGCTGGACGTCAGTGCTGGCCGCTTAGCTGAAGCCCTTTCCTCCTAGGTCCTGCGTGTGACCTCAGTTTAACTGCCTGCCCCCTCTGAGGCTCAGGTCTCCACCTGTAAAACTGAGCTCATGATTACAGCCACAGTCTTGATGCTCCTGTGGGAACTGAATGACTATTTAAACCACTGGGTCCAGTGCCCAGCACGAAGCAGGAGGTCAGTAGTAGCTGACACCACAGGGGGATCCCTTCTCCCTTCCCTTCTCCCTGCTCCCTGAAGCCCACATCCAGTGTGGGCTCACTCCCTCCCCCAGGCCATCTGCCCAGTCCCTTCCCACATTCTAAATGTAATTCCGCGCTCTGGGTTCCTTGGTCCATGGTGCTGGGTTTTGAACTGCAAAACCCAATGGTCCAACTACCAACGGGTCAAATGAGCAAAGTTGCAGATTGGAGCCTTCCTCCTCCTCCAGCTCATCCTCTGGAGGGGCCAATGTCGTGCAGGTGGCCGATGCTCTAGGCACATATTTATTGAAGGAATGTATGGGGCATGAATGCATTATCAGCTTACCCCATTTACGTTGTACCATTGTGGGGGTGTTAATAGAAAAGCTATATAATTAAATTTAAGAGAGTTGATTTGAGCAAAGAACAATCCACAAATCAGGCAGGATTCAGAACCAGAAGAGGTTCAGAGAGGTCCACCCTGCAGCGTGAGCAGTGACCTCACAGACCTGGCCCAGGGACAGAGTGGGACATCGCCTTTGGCCTGTTGGCCACAGGGATGCCATGTCCTGGTCAGCATGGCCTGAGGAGGCACTGGCCTTCCTTGGGTGGGGTCTGACTAGCTGGCAGCCTGCAATTGGCCATGCTCAGCTGTGATTGCCAGAAACCCAAGTATTTGTTATTTATAAATTACACTCCTGAGTAGGTATTGGTTTATTGGTTTGTTCTTGAAGTAAGCTAGGTTGTGGCTTGTCACATAGAACTTAAAGTAAAGAGATAGCCTCAAACTAAAAGCCTCCTGTTTATTTAATTTAACAGGAAATAAATGCACAGTTGAGTCTCCCCAACTGTGGGAGCAATGGCTGCCAGATACAGAATTCCCTTGTACTGGTTGCAATTTTAGGCAGACTGGGGAGAAGATTAGATTTGCTTATTTCAATCTCCCCACAACATAGAAGTCTCCCCTCCACCACCGGACCTCAGATCTCAACAGTAGGGCGTCATCTTTTTGGGTCATGACTGGTTCCCACTCACCCAGAATAGGACCACGCACACAACGCACACTCAGTAAACAGAGGGACGAGCAGAAAGAAGAAAATATAATAGATGTTAAAATATTGTGCCCAAGAATCAAATAAGTTACTTGAATTTGTTACCCTTTAATGGAATGTTGTACTCAACTTCAGCCGCACTTAGGGGTTTCTACTTGCATGCTTTAAAGTGTCCACTTCTGGATGGAGAACTGAGGCCAGGTATTCTTCATGGTCTGATTTACCCTTTGAGATAATTCAGATTCCTTCCTTTCTTTCTCCCTGTGACTAGCTTCCCGGTTTACCCAGGGCCCTGGCCCCCTTCTCTCCCTGCCCACAGATCTCTAGATGTGGATGATATTCCCTCTCTCCCTTCCTTTCTTCTTCCATCATTGTTCTACAAATTAACAAACAAAATTGGTAAACTAAATTAGCAGACAAGAACGTAAGTGTGAGCCAGGTGGTGACACATACCTGTAATGTCAGCGGCTCCGGAGGCTGAAGCAAGAGGATGGCAAGGTCAAGGCCAGCCTCAGCAACTCAGCAAGGCCCTGTCCTAAAATAAGAAATAAAAAGGTTGGGGATGTAGCTCAGTGGTAGAGCACCCCTGGGTTCAAGCCCCAATCAAAAAAAGAAGAGGAGGAATCAGTGTGTGAGGTCACTGAGGGAAATGAGCAGGGTGCGTGGGAGTGCTTGCCTGGCTGTGGGGAGGGGGGTTGCTACTTTGAATTGGATGCAGAAATGTCCCTGCAGAGAGAATGTCTGAGGTGATAGCAGAGGGGCCAAGGCGTCAGACAGCAGACCAGCAGGGCTCTTCCTGGAGAAGCAGCCATGGCATAAGGCCCCAGGGAGGGGTCGAGCTCCGGGAGTCCAGGGTGTTTAAAGAGGAGACAGAGGCCTGAGTGGCTGGGGACACAGTGGATAACAGGAGGTGAGACAGGAGCCCTGGGCAGGGAGAGAACGTGGCCAGGGCCCTGGGTAAACTGGGAAGCTAGTCACAGTGTTGAGCAGGAGGAGTGGGACCCCGTCCTCGTTGTAAAGGCTGCGCAGCCGAGGCCCAGAAGAGGCTGTCAAGGGCAACCACAGAGATAGAGGCCCTGGTAGAACGTGTCCTTGTGAGCCTGGAGGCTGGTGACGGTTTAGCCTGATGCCCATAGAGGTGACGGTGTGGATGCGTTTAAGACACTAATTACAGTTGCAGTCACTGGTCCCTGCTCTGGGACCAGCTTTTTACGGACATCATCTCCTCAGTTACCGCAGCAAGCCCTCCCGGTGGGAGTACTTATTCCCACGTCTTGGATGAGTCAGCCAGAAGTGGTGTCCTCTCCTGGGCATCCCACGGCATCTAGAGGCAGAAAGGAGGCGGGACTCAGCTCCTGCCTCCCAGACCCCGGGTCCTGCTTCCGGCCACTGCCAGGAGACCTGCAGCCACGGTGGAGGCAGGAGGGAGGGGTTTCAGATACTCTCCAGAGATCGGACCCCCAGGAACTTCCAGCTGGCACATTCCTGTGGTTGCCCAGCCCCTTCCCGAGAAGGTAGTGGTGGCAGCCAGCACTGGCACCAGGAGGGTGCCTTGCAGCACCCATCGCCCACAGGAAATGAGCTCCTGCCTCTGACCGCGTGTCCGCCAGGCCCTCCGCGGCCACCCACCTCTCTCAGTCCTCATCTCCTCCTTCCCCCTCCAGCTGCTGGGGTTCCCACCCAGAGCAGCCTAGCTGATGCTGACAGGTCAGGAAGGACCTGGAAGGAAGCCGTGGGGCTCACACGGCACCTCTGCTTGGGTTTTCTTTTCTTTTTATGCAAAGGGACGCGCAAGCACACTCACACACACACACACCTGATAAAAGTGAGCTACTCTGGCCGGTGGAGATTGGGTCCCACTTCCCCCCAAGCCCCACCAACTTCCTGTCCTCTTCACCTTTCTCCTACTCACAGGTCCCCAGAACTCTGGAACTGTGTGCTCTGTGATCTGCAGGTGTAGCAGATGGACAGCGGGCGACTTGCCCAGGGAAGACGGTCTCCCACTGGGCATGGCCTAAGGCTTACGCCCATCAGCTCTGCACCGAAAGGAGCTTGGGGTGGGGGCTGGAAGGAGTGGAGAGTGAGCAGGAAGGGGCCGGGGAGGGGTGAGCCCAGGTTTCAGGTCAGGGCGGCCCGACCATCTGGCACAGTGCAGTCCTGGGTCTTCTTGGAGCTTCACTTACCTCATCTGTAAAATGGGTTAGTGGTCGCTGCCCACCTCACCACACTGGTAAAAGGACAGAAGAGAGAGTGGTTTGGGCACTATTAACTGTGAAGCGCACTCCTGATACACAAAGCAACACATACGTGACTCTGACCTCCAGAGTCCGACCCCAATCGGCAAAAGAGACCGTGCAGGAAGGAGTGGGCCCCAGGGAAGGAGGGGGTCTTCGTAACCTGAAGAGCAAGTGCTATTTAAACAGAGTGCCACCAGCAGCCATGTATATGAAAGCACTGGATTTTTAATGTCAGATTTAATGTTAGAATAAGAGAGCATTTGCTTGTCAAAGTCCACTGGGCCACCTGAGTTTGCTGTGTTTAGCCCATTGGGACTGAGGTCAGGGGACTCCCAAGGAGGAAGCATTGTCAGAGAAGCCTGTGCACACCAGGACACCAGGGAGGTGCACCGGGTGCAGCTGACTCCTGGGTTTGAGCCTAGCTCTCCATCTCAGTGGCTGTGAAGCCAGGGTCAAGTCAGCACCTCGAGTGTCAGGTACCTCTTTAATGAGGCTAATAGTACTGACGTCATAGGGTCAGCATGAAAATGAAATGAGATGGCATACAGTGTCCTTAGAATTATATATGCTGTGCTATGACTTATACGATCCTCTGTTATACCATGTAGACCACATTATACCACATGGCACTGTGCACACGGGCTATATCATGTGCACCAAGGATGTATATTTTATTACCCTAACCAACATTATCCTGCACTATGTATGTTACCCTATGGTATATATACAAGGCAATACTGCAGTTCATATAATGTGCTCTAATACTATGCTGTATTATGTTTAGTACAGTAGGCTATACTATGTATATATTCTATGCATACTAAATATCTTCCATATATACTATATAACCTATACCAACCACCAATGTTGCTCTGTCCCGGCATTACACTACCTGCCCCCACCTCTGTATACCATGCATGCTTTGCCACATTGCACTATTCTGTACTTATTATCCACATACTTGACCACTCTTGCACTCCAGTATACTCCACCAACCCTACTGCTCTACTCTGGACCAGCAATGCTGGTGCCTCTGACCATGCCCAGCCTGTGTGAACCTCAGACCCATCACGACATGTGAAAGAAGCCAGGTTCAAAGGCTGCATACTTCACCGTTCCTTGACATGACATTCTGGAAGAGGCACAACTCTGGAATAGGAAACAGATCAGTGGTTGCCAGGGTCTGGTGTCGGTCTCGACTGGGGAGGCCTAACTGTAAAGGGGACAAGGTGGGGTGGGGGCAATGAACCCATGCGATATGTTGTTTTGGGTGGTGCTAATGTGACCTGGTCACGTGTTGGTCCACGCTTATAGAATTACAGACAGAAAGGGCTAGTTTCATAAGTTCTACTGGACAGAACAGATAGAACAGCAATAACCACAGTGGCAATGGCAGGTGCCCTCAGCCTTCAGCCTTCACCCTTCAGGAGCAGCCACGGTGTGCCAGGTCCTTTCAAAGCACCGAGGACACAGCAGACAGAATCCACGGAGCTTGCACCCTGTCAGAAGGCAGGTGTGAGTCTAACAAGACAGATGAGAAGCTCACTTCCAATAAAATAAAACCGGGTTGGCTTATGAGCGAATAAGACAGGGATTGCGAAAGGGACAGCTGAATTGTACACCCCAGGGACTGTTCTAACTGCATTATAAATATAAACTCGCTTTGTGTTGGGAACAAGCCTCTAGGAATAGTTTTATCATTTGTAATGATAAATTTGTAATTTGTCCAAGATCTGGCAAAGGTAGAAGGTAATATAGCTGGGCAGTGAATCTGGACATCTGATTGGAGACTGTTCTCCTATCCAACACTCAGGACTAAGATACATTGACTTAGCATGGCACCTAGCATGGAGTAAGTGCTCACCAAAAGGTGATTTTTGCTGTTGCTGTTACCCATCTTCAATGGGCTACCCCTTCTTTGTGTTTTTTTCCAGGGACCAAAGCGGATGTCAGATGCTCAAGTGCAGACAGACCCAGTATCCATCGGACCAGTTGGCAAATCCAAGTAAACATCACCACAGTCCCCACCAGGGTCTCCCACCACCAGGATGTTTTCTCCCCACTCTATCTCCTCCCTAAACACACTCTGTATATATATTTTTTTCTTCTCATGGCCATCAAATGAAATTTTGCCTACAAATTAAGCCTGAGCTGTTGTATATTGAGGTGTATTATTTATCTCTCTGGTCCAGTCTTTCCTAGCAAATAACTGTAAGCATGGGTCCGCAGATTGAATCCTTAGGTCAAGAGAGTTGACTGCTGAGCCAGGGAGGAAGGAGGTGGGGGGATGCATTTGTGTTAAGCTATGAAAGATGGATAACAAGGAAGTTGCAGAAGAAAATTGCCTGCGACGGGGGAAAGGGCATTGTAGCAAATGCATGCTCCTCCTCTAAGTTTGAAGAGGGGAGGGGGGAAGATCCGTTTGTTTAAGTTCACACTTGAAGGAGGGAGAGCACGGGCTCTGTGTTGGGCGGTTGCCAATTTCCTGAAATGGAATGTGTGGGGTATGAGAAAGGAATGAATAAGAGTAGGTTTTCAAATAGGGCCCTTGAGAGTTATTGACAGGAGGGAAACGATTGACTGGAGAGGGCTTGAAATGATTTGGGACAATTGTTCTTTAGGCTCAGGGACAAGGAAAAGGATCACAGCTTCAGAAAACAAAAATACAATACAGGAGGTTGCACGTTTGTCTTGCAACACAAGGGGGCGCCAAGGTCTCCCCCTTTTTATTCTGCATCCCGCATCCCTAACAAGGATCTGGTCTCGCGAAGCTTACATTATTAATGTCTCTCAGATGGCTGGGGGGCTTGCTTCATCTGTTCCGTCTGACGCTTATCTCAAGTCTGTCTGTAATTTCCTAATGTTCTCAGGATGTTCTCTCATAAAACCCTCCCCATAACCCCAGTTAATAAAAATTTACAGAATGTTACTCAAATACCTGAAGTTTTTTTTTTTTTTAATCCTTGTAGAGAGGACTAAATAGGGTGATGAGTCTGTTACAATGTAATTCACAGCAGCATAGGATTGACTGACAGTCATGTATACTGTATCTTTCTTTTTCTGATTTAATAAAAAATTCTTTTATTTCTAAAGTATCCTTTGATGTTCAACTTTTAAAGCAAGGTGCTCCTACTCTGTTTGACGTGGCTTGACCTTCCCCAGTGAAAAAATCAATGCTCTTCCTTTTTGGAAGATCCTTTTGGAATCTTTGGAAGATAATTCTCTCCCCTCCGATCCTCCTGGATTTCCTCATGTGTGGGTGCGCATGGAGAGCACACACGCACGCACACACACGTGTGTGTGCCTGGTATTAGCATATGCACAGTGCTAATACAGTGCTGTCTTAGGCCAGGATGCTGAGAGCAGAGCTCAAGACAGGGGTTCAAATGCTTGTGATATATTGAGAGTGGGCAGAGGGAAAGAGGGTCTCTGTTGGCCTGAGAATTGCACTACATGGTTCATTCCAGCCTGAGGCAAGAGGCCAGCCCTGGGCCCCTGGAAGTGAGCCACAGCTGTCCTGGGAGGTGGCAGGGTCAGCGAGCTGCTCCCATCCATCTGAGAGCTTGGGACCCTAAGCAACCGGAGGTTGTGTGCGTGGGCAGTGTCCACCGCAGTTACACATGTATGGCCAGAAGTGTATTTATGCCCACGTCTGTACACTTGCACACTCATGTTTACAAACAGAAATGTGTAGGGGTGGAGCATATGCGGTGCACGCAGACCCACGCGCACTCCCTGGCTCTCCAGATCCACCCCACACTGATCAGAACTGAGCCTTGAACACAGTCTCCCTACATGGACCACCGCATGGGGCCACGGCCTTTGGCAAGCTGGCTTCTTGAGACATGTCCCCAAGTCACATCTCTCCCAGCACCCAAACTTGAGTGGAGGGTTTGCTGTGGGACCTGCCAGCGCCTATGGAGACTCTAGGTGCAAGGAGAGACCAGAGGCCGCCTGCTTCAAGCTGGATTGGTTTCTTCGGTCCTGACCAGACCTGGAGATGACTGATGTCCTCGCTTCACGCTGTTGATAGCTCTCAGGCCACCCCAGTCTCAGTGCTGCTTGCACAAAGCAGGAAGGACCCCTCGGGGAAGCCTGTGGGGAGACGTCCCTCTGCTGTGGCCATCTGAGAACAGGGGATGCATCCCGGAAATCAGGCAGCTGACGGCTCCTTTGTCCCCAAGCCCCTGGGGGTTCGCCTGCTGTGACCTTTGGTGAGCTGCTGGCGGCTGTCCATTGAGGAAGGTGACAGTATCATTTGCAAGTTTCACCTCGCTGGGCACAGGAGGCTTTTTGCCTAGATGAGAAATGTCCCCAGCAGGAGGTGGGGACGGGAAGAGTGAGTGGCCAGGCTGGGTCACTGATGCAGACTGACCCTCCCTCTATACCTCCCAGAAACAAAACAAAACAGGGGAAAAAAAAAAAGCATTCTTTGACGAGACTCCATGAAGCATGGCAGATGTTTTTGTTTTTTGTTTTTTATAACTGGTGTGCTCTCCTCCAGGGCCAAAGAAAAGAAAAATCTTTTAATGAAAAAAAAAAAATTTTTTTTTAAGGCAAGAACATGTAAACCACGGAGAACTCAAAAAATGCCTTACTGGGGGACCCTAAATCCAGCTGTTGTGGAAAGAGCGAGTTTCCACTCCACTCTGTTGTGTGTGTCCTGTCCTGGTCTCTGGCTCCCCGCACTCGCTTCTTGTCTTCAGTTGCCTCCCCATTCCTGCCGCATTTACAACAACACTAATCTCCACTCCTAGGGTACAAAAGGGCAGAAATTCTGCAGGGGAGCTCAGGGGAACCCTGAGGACACAGAAGGATTAGGATTCAGGGAAGGACTGATTCCACCAATGCCCAGCCCAGCTGTATCCCCAAAGGGGACAGAGGCAGAGCCCAAGTGGCCACAGCTTGTCACTGCAGCCTGCCCTCCGGGAAACAGGGCCACAGCCCGCGGGAGGGCAAAGGTGCCTCTCGATGAGGGTGATTCATTGACTTCTGTACTGGTTTATTTTTAGGTGCACAGGGAAGTGTATCTTCTCCCATGCCAAGAAGATGTGGCCTTTCCAGGAACGGCGCTGGTGACCTGAAATGGCTGCCACCATGCGCGCACACCCACAGGAATGCGCACACTCTCACATGCACAAACACATACGTGCGCGCACACACACACACACACACACACACACACTCGCTCTGCTTTCCAGTTCCAGCTAACGGTGACTTTTGACTGATATCCATAGAAGAATTATTCAAAAAAGCAGCTGTTCCCAGCAGCCCAGGAGGCCCCTTTGAATCCACCACCTTGGGGAACAAGCAACCCGCCAGGAACTGCAGCGGAGGGGAGAAAAGAGAGCAGGGAAGTTGGTTGTTTGTACCCCTTTTCTTCAAGCATGTTGTCAGGGATTTAAGCACAGTCTGTCTGTCTGTCTCTCCCACACAGGCTCCCTCCCTCTCCCCCTCTCCTTCTCTCTCTCTCTCTCTCTCTCTCTCTCTCTCCTGCCCTTACTGTTTGCAAGGAGTCCAGATGTGCTGGGGTCCCATTAAATTAGATTCCAAGAGGCCAGAACATGTCCCTCTGGATCCTTCTCAAAGACCTAGCAAAAGAGCAGATCTGTGCAGCCAGGATTTGACAGGGTCATTTCTTCTGTCAAATAGTCCCAGCTTCATCTGAAGCCTTAAAACACAAGGTCACCTCTCCTACTGCCCTGAGGGAAATGTGCCAGTCTAACTTGCTCACACTGGGGGCGGGTGAGGGGCGCTTTGCAGCCACGTGCGGCTGGGGGGCTTGGCTTTCACCATGCTCTAAGTGCCCCCTTTAAGCCTTTTAAGAAGGCAATTTTGCACGGTGAGTAGAATTAGGCTTCTCCGTGGTCAAGATTTTGTTTGTTCTATCAGTGAAAACGAAGAGGCACTGGTCCCCTGGAAATTACAGGCTGCGTTAGGAAGAAAAGAAATTATGAACAGCAGATTCTGCACATGGGTAAGGCAGCTCTGCAGCCCAGGCCCAACGCCCTGCTCCGTCAGTCAGGGTCCAACCCTTAGCAAAAATTGGTTTTTCTGGGGAGTGTGACTCTTTAGCCTCTGCTGCCCTCTTTGCTCTCCATCCCCAGGCCTCTAATTGGCAGAGGCAGAAGCAGCAGCCCAGGCAATTTCACAGGAGTAAGGGGAACACATTACAGTTTACAGACTGTTTTCTGAATGCATTATCTAATTTAAAGCCAAATGCCCCTAATTGAATTTAATTGCTTCCTTGGTTGCATTTCATCATGGGGGTGACTGGCAGGCGCCTGTGTGAGTTTTGTTGTTGTTTTTCAAATGAGCACTTCTTGACAAAATGGCCCCCAGCTGCACCTCTGCTAATGATTGCCAGGGAAAGTCTTTCCTTACCCGCCGACTGTCCCCAAATCTAGCCACACGGGGGCACTCCAGGACCTGGGGTCCTACCATCTCTAGGCCTTTTCCCAAGGTCGCCTAACAAGGAAGTTGGGCCAAAGCAGTATCCGGAGTGTGTTGCAGATCAGCTTCTAGAAAGCAGTCAAGTTTGATGAGGACGACCAGGCGAGAAGGCCAAACAGGCAAGTCATTTGCTTTCTATGATTCCCAACCCTCCAAAGGCAAGTGTGTCTCCATCCTTATGTGCTCCATCCTGCAAGACCAAGGCTGTGTGACTGTGAAACATTTCAGTCACCCTTACTGGTCCATCAGGCCCCACATAGCCACCTTGCCTCCCGCCCTCCACACCTGACCACTGGGCAAGTGATGTGACAGTGGAACAGCCACAGGGCCTGCAGGCGGAGTCGTTGTCGTGAGCTGGGAGATGGTTCCAGCCACTTGGTGCAGAGGTGGGCACGCTGACAGGCACACTGGGGGGCACGCAAGGAGCATTTAGTGAGAGCACCTCTATTAGAGGGTGCTTTAGGGCCAACTAACAGAAAGCCCCAAGTCAAATTAGCTAATCACGATAATAACAATGAAGATCTGGATTATTTCACATATAGGCGTTGGTAACAGCCTTGGCTTTGACCATCTGAGACTCTGTGCTGGCTGATAGCAACAATGAGGAGACACAACATTACCTGCAACAGGTGTCAGGTCACAGTCTGACCCTGGTTCTCTGAGACTCTGCCTTGTTGTATGGGTTGACTTCATCCTCAAACTAGTGGCCGAGAGACGGCTGCTGTTCCAGGCAAGGGGAGTTGGGGGTCAATATTGTCAGTGTCAACTAACCATTTTGGTGAACTCGCGCTGTCCTCAATACCAGTATTTTTAAGGTGAGCCATTTCCCAACCAATCACCTTTTAAATTCAGATTGATAGGCCTTGGGTAATTAGGAAGCTCCTCCCTCCAAAGTATAGGGATGGGGGGCCTTCTGGCTCATCTCATGGATTGCTCTGTTCTGGTCTGTGTCTAGCACAATGCCTGGAGTAGTAGATGCTCAATAAGTGCTGGCTGCATGGATAAATTGATAAATAAATATTCCACAGAGACTTCCTGCTTCAATCAGGTTGCCTTATATTGTTGTATGAGCATGTTTTAGCTCCAAGTGTTGCTCATTCTCATCAGAGATCCACCTCCACACGTGGCCAGCCCAGTGGTTCTCTAAGTACGCTTCCAGGTCAGCAGGATCCACCTTACCTGAGACAGTGTTAGGAATACAGATTACAAGCCCTACTCCAGATCCACAGGATCAAAAGCTCTCGGAGCAGGACCTGGTCTCTGTCCTACGGAGCCCTCCCCGTGGTTCTAACGTAGGAGAGACTCTGAAAACCACTGGTCTCAGAGGAGCTGCCACTTCAGTGAGCATTGGCCCTGACCATGCACAGATAATAAAAGCTGGCATTGAACTTTGCCATGTCCCAGGCATCGTGCATCCCACAAATCTTGTTTACTGGTCATTTTACAGATGGAAAAAACTAAGGCTGAGAGAGAAAAAGCAACTTTGCCCAAGGTGGAAACCCATCCTAAGGTCCTAAAGGCCCACTTTCGTGCCCGTGGAAGAGACAGGCAGGCAAAAGGATTATGGTGTGATGCCACGGGACATCGTGGGACCCAGAGGAAAGCACAGCAGAAGACCACCTGGAGGGCACACCTGAGATGGTGACAGCCTGACTGACAAAGGATAGAGTCCCCAGAAGAGCAGCAAGGGCTAGAGCAGAGTCCAGAGAGAGCAGGGCAAGTAGCTCAGCAAGTCAGAGCAGGGCGGGAGGAGAGAGGCGGGAAGCGGCCCAGCCAGATCCGTCTGGACATGTAGGAAGGAGTTCAGGGTAAGAAGTTTAAACTGTCTAGGGGCTCGGGATGTCGCTCAGTGGCCCAGGGCATGCTGAGCATGCAGGAGGCCCTGGGTTCCCTCCCCAGCAGCACAAGGAAGGAAAAAAAGAAAGGAAGAAAAGCTATCTGCGGAGGGTAATAGGGAGCCTAGGAAGAGACTTGAGCTGGAGAGTAGCAAAGTCAGGTTTGTATTTTGACTGTGGGTAGGATCCAATCCCAACGACATTCAAGTAATATTCATCCAGTGGCCTAACTATCTGCCAGATGTTGATTATAAAGTGAATCATTTTCCTTTTAAGATTCTGTTAAGTTTGTAACAAATGCTCAGATCAACATCTAAGTGGCTTTAGCTCTTAAAAGGACACATAAATGTTCATTCCCAAGCGTCATAAGTGTGGACTTGGAATTTGGCCCACCCATCCTCCCAGATGATCCACAGCCGAGGTCCAAGGCAGTGAGGTCGTGAGCAAGTAACTTTGCCTCTCTGAGCCTTAGTTTGTCCTTCTCTAGAATGGGAATAATAAAGACACTTCTCTGAGCGAGCGGGCCGCTGAGGGCAGGAAATGGGAGCCTCTTAGGGAGAGTCCAGAGCGGGCAGCTGACAAGTGCGCAGGAAGCATTCCTGCTGAGGGTGCAGGTGACATCTGTCCAGGGAGAACACAGGTTCTCTCTTTCATGGGCCCAAAAGCCACCGAGTCTTTAGCTGCCTGGCAGAGAGAGAAAGGAGGAAGGAGAGAAGACCAAGAAAGACGCCAGTTTCCCCAGGGTTCAACCCATGCTGAAGCAGAGAGAAACCTCCGGAGGGTAGTTGGCTTTCCTTGTTGGACCTACTGATAACAGGAGCCGGGTTGCCATGGCAGCAGAAGGCGCGGATGCCCCACCCGAGGGCTCTTCAGCCCACCGCTGAGCGCCCAGCAGCCCCGGCAGCTTCCCAGCTCAACGCCCCCAGCCTTCTCGTTCCTTTTTGGTGGCTTTTTGCAGCGGCAGTGGGCACTTGTTTAGTCCACCTGCAGGGCTTTCTGGAAACATCTGAGATTTTATGCCCGTGGGGCAACCCTTAACCAAAGAGGAAAGGGAGATGACCCAAGGATTTATCAGGTTCCCATCTCTCAGCGGGACACACTTGAGGTTCTTCTGGGCCTTCCCACAGGGTCCTCAGCAGGACTGACACAGCCGCCCACAGTCGCATTGTGCTCCTGACCCCACCCTCCCTGCTCTGTGCTTCCTGGGGTCCCCTCCCCAATAAACAAGTGCATCACGTGCTGGTCTCAGCGTCTGCATCTCACTTAGGGTCCTCTCAGGAAAACTGAGCCCCTACCAAGGATGGGGATGGAGGGAAGTGAATACGACACGAGTCTTAGACATGCTAGAGGAGGCCCGAAGGAGTCCTAAGGCAAGGAGGCAGCAGAGGCAGAAATACGGAGGCCAGGGCTTCTCTTAGACACAGAGGGCAAGGGAGAGGCAAAGGTACTAGATCCAGGGACCGTGAGCACCCCAGGATGTGGAAGGCCAAGTGCATGGGGCGGGGGGGGGGGGAGGATGCTGAGAAGCCCAGGGGAGCTGGGCCAGCCGGGGATCTGCTATGGGAGCCGGGGAACCCCACTGGCCTCTCCCAACCAGAGCCACTTGGCAATGCAACCTGGGAAACTGCAGTTTGAAGGGCCGTTGGGAAGAAGACCCGAGAGCATGCAGGCAAATGCCCAGCCCAGTCAGAGGGGAAAAAAATCAGGGAGCAGCCATGGTTAGGGTCCCAGCTCCTACCCTGGGTCTAAATCAATGAAGATTGTGTTACAACGGTCCCGGTGACAGACCTGTCACCTTCTGCATCTTCAGAACAGAGGAGTGGTTAGGAACACAAGCTCTGGACCAAATGGCCTTGGCTGGAATCCCAGTTCTGCGCTCACTAGCCTTGTGGCCTTGAGCAAGATCTCGACTTCTCCAAGCCTCACTTTCACATCAGGTGTGTGGCACTGTGCCCCATAACCAGGGCCTGATAAGCCTTCCCGCTGCAGGAACAGTTTGAGATTCAGCTGCCCTTTGAGCATCTGTCAGCCCATTCTCACTCCTGCTAGGACTCGTTTCTTCTTCTCTCCCCACTTCAGGGCTACAGTCTGCCCCTAGATGTCTTAGAAACATCTTTCCGCTGTCACAGAGGTCCTGCCAGCGCTGGGGGGAGCGCCCCCTCCCCCCTGCTGGGCTCGCAGCCCTCTCTCTTGCACCCCCCACCCCTCCCTATCTTGCTGGCCAGTTGCTCACAAGTAGCTTTAGCAGTTTTGAGAAGACAAAAACAGGAAGAGCCCCAACCCCGGCTGAGGCTAAAACACTCATGTGCAAAATCCTTCAGCCCTCAAAAATGAGGGCCTTGAAAAATCAGGCCCCGTGGCCAAGATCTCTGGATTTGCTAAATCATTTCCTTTGCAAATTTCTAACCACCCTAACCATGAAGAAGAGCTGGTGAGAAAATGGGAGGCGGGAGTTGAAAACGTTCTCAGCCGACCACAAGACACAAGGCGGGACAGGAAATTCTGGAGTGGCGGGGGAGGCAGTTTTTCTTTAATCCCTCAGCAGCCAAGCAGCCCAAGATAGCAGCTCTGGAAAACTGGGCCTTGTCCAAGAAATGACCATTGTAACTCTTCTCCTGTGCTGACCCAGAGGAGAACACTGCTGCCTCCTCGCTGAGGGCTTTCAGGGAAGCAGAACACAGCAGAGAAATACCAGATGTCAGATTGGATAACACTGTCGCAGGAGTGCTGGGCCTTCTCTGTCGGGAGGGTGTCCCTCTGTCTCCTGCCGTCTCCTTGGGTCCCAACCTGCTGCTGATCTTCTGGGGTCAGCTACTAGTTACTCCTCCGTCTTTATCTCTCACCCTCCGATCTCCTCTCACTCCCTCCCTCTCCACCTGCTCTCTCCAACGACAGCCAGGGAAAGTCAAAGCCATTGACTCTCTCAATTCACCTCAACTACTGAATACAATGGCCAAAAGTAGCCAAAAAAAAAAAAAAAAACGAATTTTTTAAGGTACCTGGGACAATGCAGCAATGTTCCGCCCCAGTGAAAAACAACTATGAGACCAACAGTTGATTTTTTTTTTCAGCAGAACTTGTGAAAGCCAGAGAATAAAACAGGTACAAGGAAGAAAGAAAGGAACAAAAAGAAGGAAGAAAGAAGGAATTAAGGGGCTGAAAGAAAATAACTGCCAACTTATAACCCTAGATCCAGAAGGAAATGCCCAGCAGAACTGAAGATGAAATAAATACTCGAAGGAAAATGATAACTGAGTTAATTCTTTACCAGTAGACAGACACACACACAGACACACAGACACAAATTCCAAAAGGAGTCCTCTGGGGAGAAGTAAAATGATCTCAGGTGGGAGAATAAAAATGTAGGAAAGAATGTAGCAGCAGAAGAATAAATTGTCAGTCTAAATAAATATCAACTGTTAAGATAAAAACAATGTCTTGTGGGGTTTAAAAGATTGTGTAATTGGACAAGGCAGCAACAGCACAAAAGGCAGGCATGCAGAGAAAGCCAACAAACATGTCCCAAGTTCCCGTAATGTCTGAGGAATTGTGGTCGAATTTATTTTATTAGTCTCTGAGAAGTTGAAGATAACCCATACGGTAATAAAAGAAGAAAATGTAGCAATAGCAAGCTGATAGGATAAATAGAATATCTAAGAAACACCTCTCTTAATTAAAAAGTCAGAAAGGAGAAAGAGGGGGCTCACAACAGATGATACTATTGAAAACAGACAATAACCTATATTAGTGATGTATTAGTAATTACATTAAATATAAAGGAACTAAATAGCCCAATAAAAAATTTCACACTGAATGAAAAGAAAAAAAAAAAAACAACTGTATCTCTAAATATGAACACACAGAAAGGATGAAATAAGAGACGGAAGCTCACACGGACTAAAGGAAACAAAGGAAAGCCAGTGCAGCTCTTCCAGTATCAAGAGAAATAGATTCTAAGGCAAGAAACAATATAAACAAAGAGGGACATTTTATGACAGCAAAAAGTTACCCACCGGAAAGATTAAGCAATTCTGCTACAAGTACCTACTAACACAGCCTCGGCAGGCAAAGAGCAGAAACGGCCAGATCTAAAAGGAGAAGTAAAGAAATCACATACAGAGATAGGCTGTACCTCCATTAGTAGCTGATAAACAAAGACAGTAACCAGTAAGGGTGAAGAAACGTTGACCAGTACCACACACATGCGTGACCCCCCTGTCATTTATGAAGCAGAATAGCCAGCAGCTGCATGGTGCATGTTCTTAAGTACACATGTCACACTTATCAGAAATGGTCATATGCTGGCAGTGGATCAGGTCTCAATAAACTGCAAAGGATGAAACCATACATATTTTCAGACCACAGTGGAATTAGGTAGGAATCAGTAACAAAAGATAATATCAAGTCTTCCCATGTTCATGGATTGGCAGAGTTAATATTGTTAAAATGGCCGTACTAGCCAGGGACGGTGGTGCATGCCTGTAATCCCAGCACCTTGGGAGGCTAAGACAGGAGGATTGCAAGTTCAAAGCCAGGCTCAGCAATGATGAAGCACTAAGCAACTCAGTGAGACCCTGTCTCTAATAAAATACAAAACTAGGCTGGGGATGTGGCTCACTGGTTGAGTGCCCTTGAGTTCAATCCCTGGTACCCCGCCCCCACCAAAAAATGGCCATAACACCAAAAGCAATATACAGATTCAATGCCATTCCCGTCAACATACCAAAGACATTCTTCATAGAACTAGGGAACAAAAAAAAGTCCTAAAACATTTGGAAGAATAAAAGACCCAGAATATACAAATAAATTATAAGTGAAGAAAGCAATGCTGGAAGCATTACAATAGCTGACTTCAAATTATACTACAGAGCTACAGCAACAAAACTGCATGGCACTGGCTTAAAAACATACACAAATGATACAGAATAGAAGACACAGAGACAAACCCACACATCTGCAGTCACCTGATCTTTGACAAAGGGGCCAAACATCCACTGGAGAAAAGACAGCCTTTTTAACAAATGGTGCTGGCACAATTGGCCCTCTATATGAAGAAGCCTAGAAAATAATGGCAGGAGTTAATAAATGAGATGGCATCAAGTTGAAAAGCTTCTGCACATCAAAGGAAACAAAGAGAGAACCTACAGAATGAGAGAAAATCTTTGCTAGCTATTCTTCTGACAGAGTATTAATATCTAGAATATTCAAAGAACTCAAAAAACTTTATATCAAAAAATCAAATAGCCCAATTAATAAATAGGCAAGTGAATTAGACACTTCTCAAAAGAAGAAATACAAATGGTCATCAAATATGTGAAAAAAATGTCCAACATTATTTACTATTAAGGAAATGCAAATCGAAACTACACTGATATTTTATCTCGCACCAGTCAAAATTGCAGTCATCAAGAATAAAAAATGACATAAATGCTGGAGAGGATGTGGAGAGAAAGGAACACTGTCACACTGTTTGTGGGACTGTAAATTAGTGCAACCACTATGGAGATCAGTATGGAAGCTCCTCAAAAGACTAGACATGGAACCAAGCCATACCATTCCTCAGCATCTACTGGGAAGAATTAAAGTCAAACTAAGAAAGACGGGAGGGGAGCTCACAGAAATCAAAGCGAGTCAGTAGAGGAAAGGGACCAAAGGGTGGGAGGGGGACATGCTGGGGAATGATATCGGTCAAATTATATTGTTATATTGTGAGCATGTATGAATGTGTACCAGTGAATCCTGCCATGTGTACAACTAAAATGCACCAAAAAAAAAAAAAAACGTGGAAGAAGAAAGTTGTGAAAAAGAAAACAAACACACACTAAATCATCCCTGCAGAGATGCAGCGCTTCTCATTGCTGGTCCAAAGCCCCACCGTCCACCTGTCCGTCCATCCTTGCATGCACTCGCCCACTCATTCATTCATTCAATCAATCAAGCAATACTAACTTAGAATCTCTCTGCTGCCTGGAAGCGGCTGTACTAATTTCTTAGAACAGGAAGTAAGCGAAGCAAAGTTCCTGCCTTCAAAGAGTTTGTGTCAGTGCAGAAAAACTGGCAACCAGAAAAGACTAGAGCAAGGATAGACAGGAGGACGAGGACCGCACGGTGAAGGACAGAGGTAACACAGAGAGTGGCAGGTGCACTCACGAGAGGGACCAGGGAAGGCTTCTTTAAGGTGACATGTGACCAGCATTTCATGAAGTCAGGAGTCAAATCATGCAAATTGTGAGCAGGAAAGCACACCAGACTGAAGGACGGGGTACCAAAGAAGCCCTCTGTGATTGCTTAAAGGACCCATCTGAAAGAGACTTGTGCCCCAGAGACGAAGCCAGAGGGGCTATCAGGCACCGCAAAGCCCTCCTAGCCACGACAAGACCTAGACAGAGCCTGGCTTTGACAGGAAGGCGCTGGAACATTTCAACAGGGAAATGGCAGGGTCCCATCGTTCTATGTGATGTGTTTTTCTTCTGCTTCTTCGAGGAGATTAATTTGTCACTTCCCTTCCAACAGGCTTTTCATTCTGTAATTAAATTTCCATTAATATTATTTTCCAAAGAAGGAGCGAACTCCCCCCAAAATGAGCCCTCTGCCTGCCTGGACTCCAGGAGGATTTTCAGAGGGCAATTTTCTAACCCCACCTGATAGGCTGTTAGGGAAGAAAGAGAGAGAAAGAGGGCCAAAATCATGGCTCCCATCTGTGGTTGGTTGACCAGGTGGAGGTGGGTGCCTTTAGCCCCACCAGGAAGGAGAAGCACCCACCAGGAGGGACTGGAAAAGTGACATACGTGGGAGGGGTCATGCTCTCTGAGCTCAAGAAACCTTTAGATGAGCAATGTCAGGTTGCTGTGCTGGCCCGTGGGCGGGAGGCTGGAAGCCCAGAGAAGGGTTCCAAGTGGAAGGTGTGGACTGCGCAGTCATCACAACAGTAGAAAATGAACTCACAGGTGTTCACTCGACAACTAGGCAGTGAGTGCACCCTTTGTGTGCTGGGAGTGGTCCAGAGCTGGACTGTAGCTATAGCAGAGAGAGGAGGACAGGTAGAGCTCCTGCTGATCTCACATTCCCACTGTAGCTTATAAAGTCACCTAGAAAGTGAGGGGATAGAGATTCTTCCAAAATGTGTCATGTTACAATCTGCACAAACCTTCTGATGGAGGAACCCAGGAGAGGGGTTTGGAGATGACAGTTGTCTTCCAGCTCTAAGATGATTGGAACGTGAGCAGAGGGTGAGATTCTGGATACACTGAGAGGGAGGGGCGGCAGGTGCTGTTGGACTGGATGTGAGTAGGAGAGCAGAAGAGGAACCAAGGGTTGATGGGGGAGGGCTCAGGGCTCCCACATCCAGAGTGACTCATTCATGCCACTGCTCAGCAAGGTGTGTGTGTGTGTGTGTGTGTGTGCACTGCAGTCAGAGTGTAGCCAGGAGCATTTACATGTGTGAGTCAGCCTGGGAGTGAACCTATGTCCACCTGAACATGCAGCGATTATTCAAACTTGGTTTCCGGAATTTTCCCAGGATGAACTAATTTCCTGTTTTCATCACTGCCTTCCCAGTGTGAGTGTTTGCTTGTCTTGTGAGCTGGCATCATCAGTTTGGAAGAAAAACTCTAGGAACCTCCCAGGGAGCTCACAGATCGCTCTGAACAAATGAGTGGCCAACCCTCCTCCCCGTCTCTTTCGTGAGAAGGAAATTGACAGGGTTTATTCATCAGCTGATTCAGTGCACACTGTGAGTCCGGATTCACGGAAGTGAAAAATAAAGAACACTGCAGTCTGCGGGAGGGGCCACCCAAGGGGGACCTGGGCACATGATGCTGTCGGTGCCCTTGGGTGATGTGTTTGGAGTAACTGAGGATGTGGTTTCCGGAGTTCCACTCCCAAAAGACTCAAAGATACTGTCTGATAGGAGGTGTCCTGTCTCCATGCACCTCCTGGCTGTAAAGAGCCGTGATGTTGACCATACTGTCATCCTAGAAGAAAATCAGATGAGGGCACAAACTGCTCAGAGCAGCACCTGAGGTGCAGTTAGCACAAATGAACATTTGTAATTTTTATCACCTTGCTGTTTCAGATATTCCTTTAGTTTCTTTAAAAATTATTAAACCAGATGTTTCAAAATTTTATGGGGGAAATGGCACACGGTCCACCATAATCCTTCCCCTTGGACACAATCTTATCTTTCCATAGTCCCCTCAGCCCTCCTCTCTGCCCGGCAACCCTGACTAATGCACTGATTCAGCCTATGGGGGCTCAAAGCGAGGGGACCAGCTAGCTGACACCCAGACTCCCAGGGTGGTCATAAACATCCTCAGCGTGTAGGAGACTCTCAACTCTTATTTACTCAACAAAGTACTCACTGTCCGTCTGACTCCCAGTTGAAGGCAAGCCATTTTGTTTGTTGGTTTTATGCTTTGTGTATCTACAATTATATTGTGTACCTTTCCCTTGTGTGTTTTTCATAAGCTACATGTTTATGGTGTATGGCCACAGGTATCTTGTGTCAATGTCAAGCCTTGAAGAAGGCGTTCCCTTTGGCTGCTTGGTTATAAAAGGAATTACTGTAGACCACCCCATATTAGATAACACCACTATGAATACTTCTGCATCCTCTTGTGGGTTGTTTTTGTTGTAGTTGTTATTGTTGTTTTTCAATTTTTACAAATTTCCCCAAGATAATTGTAGACTATGGAAATAAATATTTTAGGCTAAACCTTTTAAGTTATCTGCTAAGAGAACCTTAAAAAAGCTTAAACCAAACTGGGATTCCTTCCAAAAGAAGTAATAAAACAAAATCCACAAAATGATGAAATCACGTCGTGATCAGATTTTCATTTTGAAACCTTGCTTTTTACTGTTACATGCAATCATGGTGTAAGTTGTTCTCTTACACCACAGCTCAGTTAAAGATTGAGCATTTTGAGGTACGCAATAGCAAAAGCATCAATAATTCACTCTTAGTAGATAAGTGAAGAAAACCCACAGCAGACTTAACTCATTCTAAGATTGGCTTTAACAAGCTGAATATTTCCAGCTATGTGTTCTTTTCTAAAGCAGCAAACCTCCAAACTCTTAGGACATGTTGGATGGATATGCTTCTCCCTCGTGAAGCTGGGAAAGCAGAGAGGAACCATGTATTTCCCTCTGTGAGAGGCCAGGTCAGCCAGCTGCATGTCTATGCTCACTTCCCAGAGCAGTGATCCCCAGAGCCAGGCAGCCCTGGGTGGGAAAAACAGCTCTGTCACTGGCCACCTAGTGAGCAGGACATCATTAGTCTTTACCTCCAAACCCTTGGGCCTAATGCCCAGCTCTAAAAATTTATTTTTCTCCTACTTGATATGGTCCCAAAGTTCTCTACAAGTGGGAAGAGTAAATATAGGAAGGTCATTATCACTGAGCAAGAAAAGGTAGTGACCTGGGTTTGTGTGACTGCTCAAGGAGTGGTGGGACTGGCTGCTACCAGGATTTATTTCAGTGCATCATGAAAGGATCCTATCATCCTTGTGAACTCTGGTCGTCTACCTGGAAGGAGGCGGAAGCCCCCTACATGGAAGGCAACCATGGTCAACAGATGCGTTCACTGACTCCAGATGGAGAACGACCTAGCATTTGGAAGTCTTGGCCTTTCACAGAAAATCTGCAGATCTGAACATAACATAGAGTGTGAAGACATATAATTAGAGATCCTGAGCATGAAACACTGGTTTAGTGATCATTACATGTTCCACTCCATACATTTTATTCTCTTCAATCTTCAGAGAAACCCAGTGTTGGTTGGGAAGAGGGGGGTATCTTCATTCCCTTTCTACACATGAGAAACTGAGGTTCAAAGAAGTTACAGAATTTTCCAGAAGCCACAGAGATGGTAGGTAAAAAGAGCAAAGATTCCACACAGGCACATCTGATTCCAGAGTTAATCATGAGGTGTCATTGCCTGCCGCCATCTTGGGGGCCACAGGGGGATTTGGTGTGAGAGAGAGGAGCCGTTTTCTCTCTGTCCTTTAGGATCAGCTGAGGAGCCAGGCCACAGTTCTGCTTCTGGCTTGAGGGCCATTTTCTCTTGTAAACTTAACACACACAACAGCCACTGGCATTGGGCACAGGGAGGAGCTGACTTTTGTCTCCCAGCCTTGGGGAAGTGGATCGTTCTAGATCCTCTGTAACCATGTGGGAGCCTGACATTTGATATTTGGGCAAAAGGGAAGCCAGGCGCCGAGGGCCTGCCTCCTGAGTCCCTGCCAAACGGGAACCCTTCCCTGGCTGTCTTTCCTCATAAACGATGTTCAAACTGCAGTTTGAAAAACAGTTCCTTTGGGGAATTATAAAAGCAATAATGTTTTTGGTAGAAAATTGCTGCATCAACAGAAATGCATAAAAAATAAAATCACCGTCGTCCAGGGAGAACCACAGTGAGCATTCAGTGCTTCTCCTCTTTTTTCCCACATCAACTTCTTTCTTGGCACAATTAGACTCAACTGCATACGATTTTTTTGTAGCATGGGTTTCTTTTCTAAATGGTTAAAATTCCCCATGTTTACAAGAAAACTTGGAAAACAGGATTTTAATAACTGAGCAATGGTCTACACCACCACGGGTAGCATTTAATCATCCCTCTACTGGCAGACATCGTATGCATTCTGCATCAGGCAATGTTTTATCCATATAAATGTTTAACCCTTGCACAAAGATCATCAGAAGAGTTCGGATGCAAATCACAGTAAAGTGTGATCCAACTCTGAAGCAAAGTCCATTTCTCTTCTGAAGAAGCAACAGCCTCCAAGGAGAGGCCAACGCCTTGAGTTGAGCTTTTGGGTCATCCCTGTTACAAGCAGACCAACAAAGATATCCCCTAGACTCTCTTGGTCCCCACCCCATCCTTTCTGTAGTCTTACGTTCCTTGTCCCCTTAACTTAGATTTCTGCTTCTTCGTCTCCTAGTTCCGCCTCAACGTGTGGTCATCTATTCTGCACTCCCTCTGTTCTGCAGAAACAGCACTTGCAAAAATGCCAAATTCATTGTTCGATGCTCTGACTAATGTTCACTTTCACAAGTGATACAGAAATGCATTCTCCTCGTTAAAATAATTACTAACAATTTAAACATAAAGACGAATACAGTCCCTTCTGGCCTCTTACTCCCAATCTTGGAAACTTTCCCCTTTTAAGAAGGACACGGAGAGTTTGAGAGACGGACATTCTGTTGGGATGAGTGGAGCAGGGCGTACATGCAGTGTTTATTTTCTTTGGAAGTTTTCCAGTGTGTCTGATCTTTTTAACTGTTCTTCAGGCCTCCACAGCACAATTAACCCACGGCTTATTTACCTATAAGTCTGCTGGTAAAAAGGTTGTTTCCAGTTCTTCACTGTAACAAACAGTAATGCACCAAAGCGCATCCTTTACCACCCTCTTTCTGGGCACTCCTGTGGGATTTCATTTCTCTCTGGGGCAGAGAGACAATTACACCTGCAGGCCATCCAAGTGTGTACCTTTTCCTTTTATGTGACTACGCTTTGACACCCACTCCTCAGTGGCAGCACACAATGACACAGCCAACTTATTTCCATCTTTGTGCAACTGACCTGCTGAGCAGCACTGAGCTTTTCTTTTTTTAATTCCACTTCTTCCCCCTGGTTTTCTTCTCTCTCAGATTATCTTCTCTAAATCCCCTTTGCCATCTTCCCCTGCTCCCTCTGTCCTGAAATGCACTTGTTGCCTGGAATTCCTAACTTCTTGCTCTGCCTGAGTGATTGCATTTATTCCTACACCTTGCACAACCTGACCCCTTAGGGGTCATAGACTCAAATACCTGTAGGAGCCAGAACAGTGAAAGAAATACTCAGGAGTCCACGCACCTGTCCCCGGTTGCCCAAGCTCAACCCCATCCATAGCTCCTGCGGCTATGGCTTTATTGAGATCCAAGCCCAATGCTCTCAGGTTTTCTTTTTCTTTTTTTCAAAAGAAACTGCAAATCTAGATTTGAATGTAACAGCTCACAGTTTCATAAGAGATGAAAATTAGCAGTGTTAATTCCATGTGGTCAACAGAACACACCTGCAGGGTAGATTGAGCTGCCAGGACACCAGACTGTAACTCAACTCACTCCCTTTCCTCAAATCCTCCTTTCTTCACTTGTGTCCTTCCAATCAGACCCTCCTCCTGTGATTCCACCTGAGACACTGTCCTAGAATCAGCCTACCCGTCCATCTTCAATGTTCTTGCCAAACCCCATCCACTCACCACGACATCCTACCTGGCCTTCCTGTCATCAGCTGATAGTCTGCCTGTGCTGCCCTCAGCTGCCTGTGCTGCCCTCTTCTTCTAGAAGCCTCCTCACCATGGCAGCCAGATGGAGCCTCACGTGAGAGGAGGCGGACAGGAGGAGGAGGTACATGTCCCTCTTCAGCACAGAACCTCATGAACACCTTGTTGCCCAAAAGCAGTATTGCCAAATGTAGCCACGTTTAATCCACATTCGATCCAGCATTATAAAATCGGATCCAACTTTATCAAATCAGATTCCCTCTGGATGTTCAGATAATGGACTTTACCTGAAAAATCTGGCAGGAGCCAAGCAGTGGCTCCCCCTTCCCTGCTCCCTCACCCGTGCCTGGCACCTAGGGAGGTTGCAACTTCCAGCTCCAGGCCACAGCTCAGACCCGTGAGATCGGGCCCCTCTGCCCCAGCATAGCCTCTGCTCCCAGCCTTCCTTCTGTTCCATCCTTTCTTCCCCCGCTAATAAGAGCTGACTCACAAAGAAATTGTTTCAGACCTGAACCTAACCACCACTCAAACGCCACGGCTGCTGGAGCCACTTTAATCAAGGTGGACATGCTCCATTCAGAGAGGTCTTCCTTTGACTCAATAAATCACTCCTCAAATTGCTAATGAAGTTGAACTTGCTGTAGACAGTGCATTTCAGGTTTAAGAATCTACTGCTGAGGCTCTTTATTTAGTGCTCAGGAATATCCCACTCAGCTCAGACTCCAAGGAGCTGCTGTGGTAAAGACACACCTCGTCCATCCCCCACCCAGAGAAATGCGGTGAGGCTCATCCCGTCCTCACCTGAGGCTGGAAGTGGGCTGGAGGCTACTACAGGGCCACATTCGTGACCATCTTGATCTTCTGAGGCAAGAAACCATGATTGCCAAGTTCCGTACCTTGGAGAATATTACTAGGAATTATGAAAAATTTTGCTCTACCGACAACATTTTAAATAAGGGTATTTTTCAGAACTTATTAAAATATGAAGGATAGAAAGAACTCTTTTGGTTCCAACTGACAAAATTTTGTGTCATTTAAGGAAAAGACAGTTTTGAGGAACCTGGTTAAATAACAAAGGGTATGGCTGTCCCTGGCAGGTGCTGTGGTGGTGGTACTCCACGGTTATGTCCACAATGGCAATGCTGTGATGCTGCGGATACGGGCTGAGTTTGGGTAGGAAGTATTTCTGGATGCTTATGATATTAGCCCAGAGATGTTTATCTTAACAGAAATCAAATTCTTTTTTTTTAATATTTTTTTTTTTTTTAGTTCTCGGCGGACACAACATCTTTGTTTGTATGTGGTGCTGAGGATCGAACCCGGGCCGCACGCATGCCAGGCGAGCGCGCTACCGCTTGAGCCACATCCCCAGCCCCAGAAATCAAATTCTTTTAATATATTTGACTTATTTTTGTAAAGCTATAATTTATAACTCTGAAATTTTCAGTGATGTTATCATCAGTGATATTAATACCACAAACCTATTAAATACCTATAATTTCTATAAAGAAAATTAAACCAAACCTCCCCCAAAAAAGCCACTCATACCCTTAGCACATACACACACACACTCCCTTTGACTCTTGTCCTTGATATACATATTTAATTATTATACACAATAATTGTTTCATTCCCTGATAATTAGTTACAAATAAAAGTTGCTGAAATGAGTTATTGAGTTAAGCTTATTTTTATAAAACTTAGTAAAAAGTACAGTTTTTCTGTTTGTTCCTTTTGTATCAAAGTTCTTGGACATGGTGGTCTACTTGATGTTTGTTATCCAATCTTCCTTCTTTCTTACTAACAAGAGTATCAGACTTTCGTGAGAGGTTTTTAAAACTACAGTTCCCAGCCTCCTTTGCAGCTAGGAATGGCCTTAACAGACTTCTGGCTAATGGGATGTCAGCAGCCGCTAGGCGGGGCTTTCCAACAGTTCCTTAAAGGTAGAGGCATGCAGGAGTGCAGCCTGTGATCCCATTTGTACCTCTCCCTTCCTGCTATCTAAATGCTGTGTGACTCAGGAAAAGGCCACAAGTCTGGCCTTAGTACTGACAACAATGCTGTCAGTCACCTACCTCTGAATTTCACATTGGATAGAAAAAATAAATCTTAGCTGCTTGAATTTGGGTTTTCCATTTTAGGCAGGTAAATGGCTTTGAACAACTGAAGAAGGAAAAAGAAACACCTTTTCCCCATTAATTAGCCCATTAAAAACAGCAGGAAGGTAGTAATGAAGGGACAGTTGTAAATAATATTATTTTTATCCATAGTGTCTCACAATTCTTAATGACCTATTTTACCATTTTCTGTCTGTTGGGCCAAATACAATCCAATGTGAAAATTATCAACTGTAGGTGCAAAAATAGTGGCTTGGAGACCCCAAGTCTGTGACCATCTGCAACATTCAAACCTAAATTTTTCCATTTTGGCTGAAAGCAAGATGTTCCTTTCGGGAGTGGGAGGCCCTCAGTTTCCCACTTTGTATGACTCAACCTAAATGCATCTCCATTGACATTCTGGATTTTTCTGTAATCTTCTTTCCTTAATACATTCAAGATAGCTCCACAAATCACTAACAGTTTATAATAGCATTACTGTTTCTGGGCTAAATCAAGGATGCAGCACCAGCCATAGCACTATGTCTATGGATTATCTGAATAATTGCTTCAATTCCCCACTTGTTTTTGAGTGAGTGTAGCCTGACCTCTGGGCATGGCTGCACATTACTCATAGTCAAACCGAGAGTTTCAATGCTAAATGTGACAATGTGTGCCATATCTGTTTTCTCTCTAGCAGATTATTCAAATACCATCTAGTTGAAGTCAAGTTGTCCCAGAGCCCACTGAATCTCTGCCCCAAAGGTCCCTGCCGCAGCTCCCTGGCCACACTGCAATCTCTTTCTCCGTGAATATGCGACGACTGCACATTTTCAGCCCAGTTCTTTTCTTCTGCCTCATGTCCCCTGGAGACCCTAGTGCCTCCTTATAAGAGCCATGTGTGTCTTATCTCTTCCAGAGCAGTTGCTAAAACCAGAGAGCAGGCTGGAAAACATTTCCCCCCAGTGTACTGTTTCTCATCATTTCTTTCTGACACCTCCAGATAACTTGTTAGCATATTGTCTTTCCCTATTCAGTACAGCCCCTCTGGGTGTTTGGGGATTTCATGACATCACCCAGGAATGTATAATTAGAAACAAAAATGCCAAATCTATAACACCAGGAGACAATTAAAGAAATTTTTGAAGTGGCTAGTGAAACCAGCCCCCATTCAGGATGCTACCAGGAAAGCCCTGGAAGTAAGTTAACATGAACTTTCCTACTGCCAATGCAGAGCCACGGGTGAGGGCCGTTGCTCAAGATCAGGGCCAGCCTTGGACAGAGCACAAGAAATGTTATCGGGCTCTTGGCACTCCCCAAGTAAAACTGTGTTCCTCAAAGTTCCTGCTCATCTCTGAGAATGGGTCTGAATTCTCACCACTGTGGAATCGGGCACAGTGACTTTGGATTGTTGAGTTTTTATTTGCTCAACAAGCTGATGTTGGGGCCTCTCCCAGCAAGCCTCTGTCTGGGGCCTCCACCATTGGGCTGAGGCTTCTGGTGAGTTCCTACAGACACTATGGCCTGAGTGCTGCTGATCCACACCTGAACATGAAGCCACTAGACATGTGCAACTATTTAAATACAAATTCAGATAAACAAAAATTAAATGAAGCAAACATTTTGTTTCTTCAATTTCATAAGCCTCTTTTCAAGTACTGAGCAGCTATTTGTGGGTGGTGGTTACCCTCTTAGACAGGAGCAACACAGAACATTCTTATCCTGGAAAGTCCTCTTTGTACAGCCCTGGATTGAATGGTCTGATTTGGCGGGGAAACTCCTGCGGTCGTCATTCATGTGCTCTCTTCCACTCTCACAATGTCATGGTATGTCCTACTGTCTCTAACCATTGAGCAACCTGAGACCCAGGGCCCTTTGTCTTCATGAAAAAGTTGGTGGTGTTCTGCAGCCTCCTCTCTTTTTCCTAATTCCCACCTATAAAATCCAACAATTCAATAATAGGTGGGAAAAAAAAAAAGATCCAGGTGAGCCCATTATCTGTTCTCCAAAAGAGACTGACTTGTCAGCACTTTCGGTTTCGTTCTTCAAGCTCCCCAGCCCTGGCCTAAAACAGCTCGGGCCCCTGCCAGGAAGGATGCCGGGATCGGCTGGGACCTGGCGAGCCGCGGCCCTCGCGTGTCCCCAGCAGAGGGCAGCTGCGTTCAAAGATTCCCAGCAAGGAGTGCACCCGACCGCTCGGGTTTGGGTTTTTTTTTTTTTTTTTTTTTTTTTTTCTTTCTTTCTTCCTTCCAGGGACACTTTTTGTGTGAGCTGCTACCGTAGGTGGCAGAAAATATTGGTCACCTGGGGACCAGAGCCATGAAGTGCAGTTAACCTCAGGCCCCAGGAAGCTCCTAGGGCCGCGCTGGGGGCGCAACAGCGGGGCGGCACCGGTGACAAGGACGACACCATTTTGCAGAACTCTTAGGAAGGGGTCGGGCTGCGCTCCGCGCCGGGGCACCGCGACAGCCCGCTGCGCTCGCGGGCTGGACCGAGCGCGCTCGGGACCAAGGGCTCTTGGCGCGGGCTGCGAACGGGCTCGCATCTCCACTTCTGCCTGGCGACAAAATGGTGGTGACTGGCAAGGGGGAGGCGCCCGAGACGTTGGGCACCTTGCTTGGGTTGTCCCCTCCCCAGATGCACAGCACTGGTGGCGCCCTGTCTCTCGCCCCGTTCCCCTGCGCGGCTCCCTGCAGCACCCTCCCGCCCCGGGTGCTGCTAACTCAGTACCAAGCAGCTAGTAGTAGTTCCTAAGTAGCGGGGGAAGTTAAGAGTCTGGGTTGTTCTGAGGGTGTGTTTTGGTGCACTGGACATATTTATCGGATTGAAAAGTTCCTTTCTAAATAGAGGTTAACTACTTAAGATGCCCGGACACCTTCCCAAGGGACTGCTGGGTGGAAAGTGCCCAGAGCTGCTCCTGGCGCCCTGGAGAAGAAACCCAGCCTGTGGCTAATCCCCGCAGTAGTGTGCGGCAGTGGGCAGCGGGTCTGACCACAGCACCGGCTTTCCTTTTTCTGTAATAACCGGGCCTTCCTTAAGGAAGGAATAACATCATGCTGGTTCAGATGCCCCGCGAGGCAGTTCTGCACTACTGAACCCCAGACTCCTTAGGACAGGGTTGGCCCTCACCTTTGACCTCCTCTCTGTGAGGTTGTAAGACTTTGCTCTACAGGGCCTCTCCGCACCACTCCCCAGACCGTGTGCAAAACACACTCAAGGCACCTCTTTGGTGCTCTTGCCAGGGCCCACTACATACCTAACCACCCCCACCACATACCCCAGCATCTAGACAGCCCTGGTCTATGCCTGAGTTAACCACACCTCATGTACTTGACCCAGTGTCCTGTGTCCTCCATGGGACTAAAGTCATAAGGTCATCCTACAGAAAACCTAACATGGGGCCTGGGGAAGCTTAGGCAAAGGTGAAAGACAAAGTAGTAGGGCCAGGCGTGGGAGACCAGACAGATAGACAGAGATGGACAGATACATGGGTGGTAGGTGATAGTAGGTAAATGCATGCATGGGAAAAAAGATGTGTGGATGGCTAGATAGACACGAGTGGATGGACAGGCAATGTATAGATAGATACATACTACATACATACTACATATGTGGGTGGATAGATAGACACATGGATGGATAGGTGCATGGATGGGCAGATTGACCAGACAGATAATAGGTAGACACAAACATACACACATGTATGGGTAGATTAGATACCTAGATATAGACAGATAACAGATACCTTGGTAGAAAGAAAGAAAAGAGAGAGAAAGATGGTAAATAGATACATAGTTTAAAAAGAGGAGAAATAGATAGAAACATGGGTATCTAGATAAGACACCCTGGAGATTGAGAGAGGGTGACCTGGAATCCCATCCTGCTGGGGGTGCTGGGCTGACGGACCAGGAGTTTGAGCACTGGACTGGGTGCTCGGTCGGCACAGGATTTCTCACCCCACCACGAGTTACAGTTAAGGCTAAGCACAGAAGGGGCTGGCCTTCCTCACGAGAAAGAACGAGAACACCTGGAGAAAAGATAAGCAAGCGTGGCAAGTTGTAGTCATTTCAAAAAGTCTAATTAAATGTTATGAATTGGGTTTTTTTTTCTTCTTTTAAATCTAATTTGGGACTGGGGAGAGGACCCCGTCATGTTCACAATACATGCAGACCTCTCAGATGGCCCTGCAAATTGAAAGGACCCCACCTGCCAATGACAGACCAACGTGGCAGCAGGGCGGCAGGTGAGGGCTCGGGCAGAGAACACCAGGCAAAGGGGCCGCGTCTCCTGCCTACGCTGGACTTGGAAGATGGTGCAGTGAGTGTAGAAAGCAACTTTGCAAGTGAAACCCCGACCTCCAACTGTGTCCTGCTCACATGTGCCCCAAACAGAGAGGGTGCTGCCATGGTCAAAGGAGGCACGGCTTCCCTTTATAAATATTCCTACCTCCTGCTCCACCAGCTTCCCAAAGGCCTTACCAAATTTTATGCAGGCTCCTAAAAATGACATCAGCCCCACCTGCCGTGAAGGTCACACCAGGCTGCAGTCTTACCTGCTTCTTAAAGCAGTAGCTGCTGTTATCGCTACCTTCACGGAGTGTCACACCTTATCACTGCTCCAGTGTTCTGAGTCGGTGCTGGTCACACCTCTCTGGTCAAAGCCTGCTGGAGAGCTTCTCTGTCAGCTTTCTGCTTTAGGGTGATTGACTCATCCTGGTGTCTGGGACTATGCTGGTTTAATTACTGAAAGGCCCACATAGGGGTGATGGGTCCCTCTGCACCCCTGCCTGCCCTCATGCCCATGGTCTGCTCTCCACGGAGCAGAATCAGCGTTGTTTAAAAGCGTACAGCGTGCTGCCTCGTCCTGCTTAAAACTCTTTCCGTTGGTGACATGGGCCTTGGCCAAACAGAGGCGAGGAATGGCCCAGGGCAGAGGAGTGTGTTGGGCACTTCTTCCTACAAGGACCACAACCACCTGAGAACGGACAGCTCTATGTGCTGAGGTGCAGGGCTAGCAGACCTCCCCACCCCGAATTCTAAGTGCCCCTTTAACTAGCCTGTGTTAGTTCTTGGCTCACTTTTTAAAGGAGAAGAAAATAAATTAAAAGTATATCAAAGAGGGGGAAAAAAATCTCTCTAGTGAAGTGATATCATCCTATATCAGTGATCTCAAATGGAAGGATACGTAAGAATCACCTGGAGAGTTTAACATCCTGAGCCTCAGATCTGTAAAACATCTGTAAAATGAATATACTAGTAAGAGCTGCTTCCTAGACTTACTGTAATTTTTTTTAAATTTTAAGTATATTTTAGAAGCGAATCTTTTGGTTGTAATGGACAAAAACCTCCACTCAAACTGACTTGAGTAAATAGGAATTTATTGGCTTATAATTTAGAGATACAGGAGTGATAGCTTCAGGCATGGATGGATCTAGGGACTCAATCCATATCCCCCAGGGTTCATCTCTTTTCCTGCTGTCTTCTTTTTTGGTTTCACCCTTGGGATGGTGTCTTCTCTGTAGTAGCCCCTGGCAATTTTACATTTACATCCTCTCAGTTTGAAGCTCCAAATAAGAGAGAGCATCATTTTGCCAATCATCTCGGTGAAAGTCCTGGGTACAAGTTGATCAATTTGCCAAGCCTGGGATCCATGTCTACTCCTAAAGTCAAGGTCGCAGGTCCGTGCCCCCAAAACCACATGAGCTGAAAGTGGGGGTGGTGGCAGCCCAAGAGGAATCAGGAAGCTTTTACCCAAAGGGAAAATGGAGGCTGCAAAGACAAAACCCTCAGATGCCTGTGACACCGGCCTGCCCCAGCAAGTGCTCAGTGCATGTCAGCCAGCCACGGGACTTGGCCAGAGAGCGAAGATGGAGTCCACGGGCGTCACACAGTACGCTGGTGGGCGGCTGTTCACGCAGCGGGACCCCTGGGGTCTTACAGCTCCTCCTGCCTCAGAGTCCCAGTTCAGTGGGTCCCAGGTGGGGTCTGCGCAGCACTGGGTGTTTCAAACACCCAGGAGAATTTAAAGCCTGCTAGGGCCAAATGCCACTGCTTTATGCCAAGGCGCACGTTGGCAATCAGACCTCCTAACCATAGCAGCAAAGCCTGGAAAATCCAACAAGTCAAGAAGCGGGGAGGAAGCACATGCAAAGTTCAAATGCAGAATTTGAAAAATCTCTCCAAAATATTTCTTGCAATGACCTGCCTCTGTGCTAAAACAGGACCTCGTTGAGAACTGAAAACTACAAAGAGGAACTGAGCCTGTGTGCTGTGTGTGTTGTGTGCATGTGGGGGGCAGGTATGTGTGTTGCAGGGGGTGTTTGTGTGTGTCGCTGTGGAGGCATGTTTTGTGTGTGTGTGTGTGTGTGTGTGTGTGTGTGTGTGTGTGTGTGGCGTGTGCTTGGTCCTCACTCTGGGTTTGCACTGCTGCCAGTTCCGTCTTCCTATCCGTGCAACGCCCTTCCTCCCATCCTGTACTCCATCTCCACGCTGGGTGAAGGCCTGGGGGTGTGTACTGTCACCAGTGACAGATAGGTGGACATCAGGAGCCTCCAGATGTGCTGCACAGGGAATCATCCAACACCGTCTATGCCTCGCCTTCCAGCCAAGAATGCACAGCCTGCACCTAATCACGAAGAAAGGTCACACACACACCAAATGAAGAAATCTCCCATGTGACGAGGGCGGCGGGGTGGAGGGAGGGAAGCGGAGCAGCTATATTGTCCCAAACTGCCGCCATCATAAAAGACACAGAAAGCTTCCAGAAGACATGATCCGACCAACGGCCACTAGATCAGGTAAGGAAGGCTGTGCAGATATTCCCTATAGTATTTCCATATTGGTGACTCCTTTGGTAACTTTGGTCTTATTTTCAAATAAAAAATTTTTGGTAGCTGGGGATGGACAGAGAGCATAAACAATAAACAGAAGTCCACTTGGTTGAAATGTGGAAAGACAGCGAGCACTTCCTGACTCAGCAGCTCGCTGTTTCTGGTGTAAAGTGAAGAGTCCTCTCTGCCTCCAGGTGAGTGCAATAGCCGGAATGTGAGGTGTGTCTATTCCCGACATTGTCATGAATCACCCCAGGTTGGGAGCTCACTGGAAGTTTCCAAATGGTGCAACCAGGCTCTAGGTGTTTCTGAAATCCAGGCCTCTAAGTTACATGGAAGCAGCTAAATAAGAGAATTGATTCTGTAACACGCAGCGGCTCAGAAGCACAGACCACTCCTGAGCCCCTCGGTGCTGCACGCTGCCCCTGAATAAAATCCAGCCCTTACCCCAGCGCCCAGCCCTGTGGCCTGGGGCTCAGTGCGTCTGTGGGACTCCACCTGGAGGACTCCTGTCCTCGCTGGCCTTTCATCCCTGAGCCGGCCAAGCCCTGTCTGCCCTGGAGCCGGTCCACCTGTGGTCTCCCTGGCAGGGCTGCCTGGGCTTTGGTAACTGCCTGTCTCCTCCCTTGGGGCTCCTGGGCTGTCTCCCCACTCTATTTTGTCCACAGAAATGAGAACTAAGCGGGTTTTTTTTATTCCTTCCACACAAATATGGGCTCCCTCAGGGCAGGAACCAGAGTGAACAGTTCCTGGGCTGCAGGAACACGTTCCCCGTGGGGCTGCGTGGCTCACGCCCTCTTCCCTGGGCTTAGGCTCCAGTCACCTCCTCGGCGTGTCCCTGCCTGACCTCCCTTCTGTCTGTTGGTCTGTCTTCATGGCACTGATGACTACCTGACCACACACGCAGAGTGCTTATCTGACAAACAGACATATACATATATATTTCTGATTATCCAACCCCCTCCCCCTTCAGCCAACCCCCCTCCCCCTTCAGCCAACCCCCCTCCCCCTTCAGCTCTGGAAAACTCTCAGGAGGGCCAAGAGTGTCTTCCAGCCCCCGGAGCCAAGCCTGGCACATCGACATGCTCCATACTTCCTTAATGAATCACTGAATAAATGAGCAGAGCTGGATACGTACATTCCATAAATGTCATGGAATGGAGAACCAAATCAGAAGATTTTTAACTAACAAGTTCAAGATTTGGTGTGATTCTGCAGTAGACAAGAATGTCTGTCATTGGCACAAGGAGAGATGCACAGATCAATGGAACATCCAGAAATACACTCACACAAATACAGTCCATTGATTTTATAAAAAGGCACCAAGTTAATTTAATAATAAAAAAAATGGTCAATGGAGTCTTTTCAACAAATGATGCTGTAAAAGTTGGAAATCTGTCTGCAAAAATAACGAAACTCAACCCCTAAAGTACAACATTAGCCTGAAATGTATTATAGCACTAACAGGCTTAAATGTGGAAGATAAATTTATAAAACTCTTAGAAGAAACCATAGGAGAAAAATCTCTGTGAAATTAGATCAGGCAAATATTTCTTAGGACAACAAGATTCTTGTTAATCATAAAACACTGGAAGGTTGGTCCCCATAAAAATTAGAACCCTTCATCTTCAAATGTCACTATTAAGGGTGCTACACTCACTTCTTTAACAAGACCCCCCAAAGCGCAAGAAATAAACCAAGAATCAATAATGGGATGTCATCAAACTAAAAATCTCCTGCACTGCAAAGGAAATAATTCAGAGCATGAAGAGAGCCTGCAGAATGGGAGAAAATCTTGGCCACCTACCCCTCCACTAGGGAATTAATATCCAGAATATACAAATATAATATCCAGAACTCAAAAAAACTTAATACCAAAAAGACAAATAAACCAGTCAATAAATGGGGAAAAGAACTAAACAGAAACTTCTCAAAAGAAGAAACACCAATGGCCAACAAATGTATGAAAAAGTGTTCAACATCTCTAGCAACTGTGGAAATGTTTTGTTTTTAATTTGTTCTTTTTAGTTATACATGACAGTAGAATGTAATTTGACATATTATACATACATGGAGTACAACTACCCATTCCTGTGGTCGTACATGATGTGGAGTTACACAGGTAGTGTATTCATATATAAACATAGGAAGTGATGTCCCATTCACTCTATTGTCTTTCCAGTTCCCATCACCTCTCCCTTCCCTTCATTCCCCTTTGTTTAACCCAATGAACTACCACCTTCCCTTATTGTGTGTTAGCATCCACACCTCAGAGAGAACATTCAGCCTTTGGTTTGGGGGGGATTAGCTTATTTCACTTAGCACCATAGTCTTCAATTCCATCCATTTACCAGCAAATGTCGTAATTTCATTCTTCTTTATGGTTGCGTAATATTCCATTGTGTATGTGTGTGTGTGTATCACATTTTCTTGATTTGTTCATCCATTGAAGAGTACCTAGGTTGGTTTCATAGCTTAGCTATTGTGAATTAAGCTGCTATAAACATTGATGTGGCTGCATCACTGTAGTATGCTGATTTTAAGTCCTCTGAGTATATACTGTAGAGTGGGATAACGAATCAAATGGTAGTTCCATTCCAATTTTTCTGAGGAATCTCCATACTGCTTTCCAGAGGAGTTGCACCAGTTTGCATTCCCACCAGGTATGAGTATACCTTTCCCCCACATCCTCACCAACATTTATTGTTACTTATATACTTGATAGTTGCCATTCTAACTGGAGTGAGATGAGATCTCATGGAGTTTTAATTTACATGTCTCTAATGGCTAGAGATGTTAAACATGTTTTAGTATATATGTTGACCAGCCATATTTCTTCTTGTGTGAAGTATCTGCTCAGTTCTTTTGCCCATTTGTTAATTGTTTTGTATTGTTTTGTTTTGTTGGTGGTCAGTTTTTTTAGTAGGTTGTATAGCCTGGAGATTCATGCTCTCTCTGAGGTGCTGGTGGCAAAGACTGTCTCCCATTCTGTAGGCTCTCTGTTCTCGTTCTTGATTGTTTTCTTTGTTGTGAAGAAGCGTTTTAGTTTGACACCACCCCATTTATTGATTCTGGATTTTACTTCTTGCCCTTTAAGACTCTGTTGAGGAAGTCAGATCCTAAACCGACACGACAGAGAGTTGGTCCTACTTTTTCTTCTTGTAGGCACAGGGTCTCTGATCTATGCCTAGGTCCTTTATCCACTTTGAGTGTAGTTTTGTGCAGGATGAGAGGTAGGGTTTAATCTCATTTTGCTAGATATGGATTTCCAGTTTTCCCAGCACCTTTGTTGAAGAGTCTATCTTTTCTCTAATGTATGTTTTTGGTGCCTTTGTCTTGTTTGAGACAACTGTATTTATGTGGGTTTGTCTTTGTGTCCTCTATTCTGTACCATTGGTCTTCATGTCTGTTTTGGTGCCAATACCATGTCATTTTGTTACTATAGCTATGTATTATAATTTAAGGTGGGGTATTGTGATGCCTCCTGCTTCACTCTTCTTGCTGAGGATTGCTTTGGCTATTCTGGGTCTCTTATTCTTCCAAATGAATTTCATGACTGCTTTTTTTTTTTAAGTTGTAAATGGACACAACACCTTTATTTTGCTTATTTATTTTTATGTGGTGCTGAGGATTGAACCCAGTGCCTCACATGTGCCAGCCCCTATGACTGCTTTTTTTATTTCCACAAAGAACATCACTGGACTTTTAATAGGAATTGCATTAAATCTGTAGAGTGCTTTTGGGAGTATGGCCATTTTGACAATATTAATTCTGCCTGTCCAAGAACACAGGAGATCTTTTCAATTTCTAAAGTCTTTTTCAATTTCTTTCTTTAGTGTTCTGTGGTTTTCATTGTAGAGGTTTTTCACCTCTTTTGATAGATTGACTTCCAAATATTTTATTTATTTATTTTTGAGGCTATTGTGAATTGGACAGTTTTCCTAATTTCTCTTCAGTTTATTCACCACTATGTATAGGAACACAATTAAATTATGGGTGTTAATTTTATATCCTGTTACTTTGCTGAATTCATTTATGAGTTCTAGAAGTTTTCTGGTGTAATTTTCTTGGGTCTTCTAAAATAGAATCATGTCATCGGCAAAAATGGATAGCTTCTTTTCCTATTTATATCACTTTAATTTTTTTCATCTGTCTAATTGCTGTGGCTAGAGTGTCCAGGACTATATTGAATAGAAGTGGTGAAAGAGGGCATCCTATCTTGTTCCAGTTTTTAGAGGGAATGCTTTCAATTTTCTCCATTTAGAATGATGTTGACCTTGGGTTTAGCATATATAGCTTTTACAATGTTGAGATATGTTCCTACTATTCCTAGTTTTTCTGGTGTTTTGAACATAAATAGATGCTGTATTTTGTCAAATGCTTTTTCTGCATCTATTGAGCTAATCATGTGATTCTTGTCTTTAAGTCTGTTGATGTTATTATGTTTATTGATTTCCGTATTTTGAACCAAACTTGTATCATAATTGGGGAAATGTTAATTAAAACTACACTAAGACTTTATCTCACTCCAGTCAGAGTGGCAATGATCAAGAATGCAAATAATAATAAATACTGGTTACAGAGAGAAAAGAACACTTGTACATTGTTGGTGGGACTGCAGACCAGCACAACTACTCTGGAAATCAGTATGAAGATGGAGACACCTTATGACCCAGCTAAACTACTCCTTGGTCTTTCCTCAAAGATTTAAAATTGGAATACTACAGCGATACAGTCACCTCAATGTTCACAGCAGCATAATTTCTAATAGCTAAATTATGCAATCAACCCAGGTGCCCATTAATAGATGAATAGATTAAGAAATTATGGTATATATGTACAATGGGGTTCCACTCAGGCATAAAAAAGAACGAAATTATGGCATTTCCCCGTTAATGAATGGAAATGGAGACTATTGCGCTAAGTGAAATAAGCAAAACTCAGAAACTCAAAGGTCAAATGTTTTCTTTCATATGCAGAGGCTAGAGTAAAATAAAGGAAAGGTGGAGAGAAGGATTGGATAACGTGATGGGCAATGTAGAAGGAGGAGATCAAGGGGCAGAGTGAAGGGAAGGGAAGGGGCGGCCGTGCAGGGTGAATTCTTAAAAGATCATGTTCTGTGCATCTGCAAATAGGCCACAGGGAGCTTCACCTTTACACAGAGGTAGAAAGAACCATCAAATGCAAATGAATAGATGAGCTAAAGGAAGCCTAGTGGAGCAGAGGAAGGAGAATGGGAGAGGGGAGGGAGGAGGAGGGAGAGAGGAGGGAGGAGGAGGGAGAGGGGAGGGAGGAGGGGGGAGAGGGGAGGGGGAGGAGGGAGAGGGGAGGGGGAGGAGGGAGAGGGGAGGGGGGAGAGGGGAAGGAGGAGGAGGAAGAGAGGAGGGAGAGGAGGGAGGAGGGGAGGGAGGAGAATGGGAGAGGGGAAAGAATAAGGGGGTCATGAACTGAAATCAAATTCCACGCATGCATGAGTGTGTCGGGATGAGCCCAGCTACTATGTATACCTAGAAAGCTCTAATATTTTTTTAAAGAGAGAGAGAGATAATTTTAATATTTATTTTTTAGTTCTCAGCAGACACAACATCTTTGTTTATATGTGGTGCTGAGAATCGAACCCGGGCCGCATGCATGCCAGGCAAGCGCGCTACCGCTTGAGCCACATCCCCAGCCCCCTAGAAAGCTCTAATATTTTAAGAAGGCATTATTAAGAAAATGAAAAGGCAAACCATGGACTAGAGAAAAATACTTGCCAAGCAAAAGACTTTGCATAAGATACCTATAAAGAACTCTTTACAATGCAATAAAAAGACAATTTTCTGGGATACTAGGGATTGAATTCAGGGGTGTTTGACATTGACCCACACTTCCAGCCCTTTTTATTTTTCACTTTGAGACCAGATCCTGGTAAGTTACTTAGTGCCTCACTGAGTTACTGAGGCTGGCCTCAAACTTGCAATCCTCCTGCCTCAGCCTCCCAAGTCACTGGGATTACAGGTATGCACCACCACATCTACCAAGAATACAATTTTTTAATGAGCAAAATGCTTGAACATACAGTTCTATGAAAGCAGTTATTAGGATATCAAATAAGTATATGCACAGGAACTCAAAATCGCTAGTCATTGGGGAAGTGCAGATTAAAATCCATAATGAGCTATTTGCATGCACACACTAGAATAGCTAATTTTTAAAAGATTGATAATACCAGGCATTGATGAAGAGGGGAACGATTGGAAACTTTCCTTCAGTGCTGATGGGAATGCAAGGTGGCTTTTGTCAAACAGTTTGGGGTTCCCTAAAGAGAAATCCACATTTAGCATATGACCCAGCAAGCCCACTCCCAGGTATTTTCCGGGGGAAAAAATACGCCCTCACAAAACTTTTCTCTCCAACATTCACAGCAGTTTTATTTATAGCCAATGACTAAAAAGAGCCCAAATGTCCCTCAGCCAGTGAGTGACTAGCTCAGTGGTGGCCCAGCTCCAGGACGGAGTGTTGTGGGCAGCCTGAGGACAGGAAGGCCCACTAGGACCAGAACCCGCGGGAGTCTCAGGAGCCTCCTGTTCTGTGGGAGGAGGGTTGATGCCACCGCGGGAAACCTAGAAAAGACAAATGATAAGGACAGACTGCAATCCAGCGGCCGCCTTGGTGTGGTGACAGTTAACTGCCCACACGTGCATTGGAACTCCAACAAGATGTGCGTTGGCACAGCGTGGGCAGCGTCCGTGCCCCTCCACGGAGTGCAGGCCTGGAGTGGGTCGGGTCACTTCTGTCCAACACGATGCCTCTCCATTTCCTCCTCCAGAGCAACCCGCCACTCAGCAGCTGGGTCTCAGGGGACGGCCTTGCTAAGCATTGGGGTCACCTGACCCTCCCCTGGCGCTGCCAGAGGAGGTAATCATGGTGAATAACACCAAAGCCGTGACGAAACCACTTTCCTGACTCACCAAATGGTATCATAACAGAGTCTGCCCCAGAGGTGCGTCAGGGGAAGGGGAAGGCGGCCGTGTATAGAAAGGGCGACGAACACAAGCTCTAGCCTGATCCTGGAAGGGGCTTTATTCCTGTGCCAGTCTGTTCCAGGCTCTCAGGTGACATTGTTCCATTCCTCCCTTATACAACAGAGCTGCTTCTTAGGCCCTTTCTACAGATGAAGAGCTTGAGGGTCAGAGAGGAGGTGGGACCCGAGGCCACACAGCAGGTGGAGGTTCCATCCAGACCTGCCTGCTCACAGGTGCTCCGGGGATCTCTTCTCCCAGTCTTGACTCACCAGGGGTCACTTCCTGTATCCATTAGTCCTTCAGTGGCCCTTCTGCTCACGGGGTCCTCCAGCCTCTCTATGGAACACGCCTTATTAGTGTCTTGAAGAGTGCAGGAACCAGGCCAGAGGCCTCTGCTGACCACGCTGTCTCCTTTCATTGCTGTGCTGTCTTTGTAGCACTTACCCTCTCTGACAGTGCACAGCTGATGCTTTTATCAATGTACGCATGGACACCCCCACTTCCTGTCCTGGGTCTCACCTGTGCATAGGATGTAAGTTCCCTGCACCAAGGTCTGGATTGGGCTGGGGTGGGTTCATCTCTGTGCCCCTAGCACCTACACCATTCACATGCAACTGGTGTAATCACAAAGTTTTAGAAGGAACTTACGAGGCCTTCATCCAACATGACATTTCATGAAAGAGGAAATTCACAGAGGGCCAGTTACTTCCCCAAATTCACACAGCAAGCTGGGGCAAAGCCACAAAGCAAATATTGAATTCCCTTGAGTCCCCACCAAGTAAGTGATGGGTCCTTCCGACACATTGCCCTTCCCTTTCAGGCCTAAAGAGACAAGAGGCATAAGGCTCAGTCGAATCATGTCTTAATGTTTAATTTTTTAAAAATTTATTGACATGTAATTGGTGGTAGTGAGGAGTTAGGGGGGCATCTGGCCTAAGCCTTCAGTTGGTCTTCTGATGTCATCTCCAAGAGGATGGCGCACATTCACAGAGATGCAGAACGGGACAGCTTTACCCTATGGCTGCTGCACAGCCCCAGCTGCCTCAGGCCCATCCTAAGGCACTATTTTATAAATCCCACGCTCCTGCATTCAGCACAACGGTGCTCCAACAGACAGTGACTCAGGTGCCCATGTGTAGTCAGCTCTTATTCTGTTCAGTTTAAACACTCCCTAATTTGGGGTAACCCTTGTTTTGGCATCTCTTTATTTTTTCCTGTGGAGCCACCAGGAGCCTCAGGAGTGGGTGTGGCCTGGACCTCTCCAGTCCCCACACCTGTTTGGTGTCTGCCTTCCTGGAGATGGATCCCCATGGTCCTTGCTTCCCGGGGCTCCAGCTCTCTGGAGAGCTGGAAGAGAACTTCTGAGGCGCGCTCTAACAGGACATGATGGTTATGCAACGGGCTTACAAAATTTTATTTTGCATCTCTAGACAGCTTGGCCCGGTTGCGTGCTGTTCTATGGATGACTTGGCATGAAACATCTCTGCAGGAAAAACAAGTCAAAGGCCTATGCCTCTGATGGCGAAATCGCCACTCACTCAGCGGGCGGCCCTGGGAAGTGGTGCCTGGTTATACCTGGGCCCCCGAATGACAGGGCGACATCCCACGTGCCAGAGCATGACACAGAGACTACTTAAGGACGGATATTTAGGAGTGTGTTGTCATGAACTCCAAATGTGGGTGAAGAGCCGAGAGAGGGGAAGAGAACTATTAGCCAAGCAGTGACTCAGGCGTGAGTGTGCACTTCTGTTATGAAGAAAAGATGGTTAAAGAAATCCTCAGGCTCGTCACAGATACCGACATATGAAGTGTTGACTAATCCGGGTTAAGCTACAAATAGCTATTCGAATGCAACTGGAAGACCTTGGGCAAATTGAGAGGGAAGGCGGGTTCCTTCATGTGGATCCAACCTTGAGATGGGTGAGCCTCAGCATTAGATCCTTGGATTAGTGGATTTTTTCTCTCAAAAAAAAGAGTCCAGTCATTCACCAAAAGAAGTCCTTACCTATACCTTGGAGTCCAGATCAGAAGGAGGGGAATGTGACAGTGAGAACACTTAAATCGTGAGTGACAGCAGCATCTCTTGATCTGGATTGAGAATAAAAAGGAGGGCGGGGAGCGGCTCAGTGGGGCACTGGCTCAGCCGCACAGGTCATGGGTTCCATCCCAGCACCGGAAAAAAATAACAAGGAATTTATCTCTTCGTCCAGCAGAAGTGTCCACTTGACCGCTCACTTCGGCGCAGCTAGGTATGGGTAGTGCACAGGGTGATCAGGACCATGTCCCTCTCCACTTCTGCGCGCCCCTCTTCTCCACGTTAGCGTGATTTCTAAGTAGGCTCTCCCTTGGGAATGCCAAGCAATCACCTGCTTGTCCCCGTCACTCTAACCACACTCCCAGGCAAGCACCTGCCCTGCTGTGGAGCACAGCCCCAGCCCAGAACCCCTGGCCCCTTCTCTGGCCATTCCCCAGGTAGGCCATTTTTCACCATTATGCACCACCCACCATGGCCTTTCCTTTCAGGCCTCCTTGGGCCTTCCCGTGAGGTTGTTGTGGAGCACAGAGGTGACTCTGAATTTGTAAACAGTGCTTACACGCTCAGGAGCAAGAGGGATCCTGAGGGAGGAACAGTAATGCCTGCTCAGGTTAAGCTACAAATAGCCATTCGAATGCAATTGGAAGACCTTAGTGGGCAGCCCTGGGAAGTGGTGCCTGATTATACCTGGGCTCCCTGGGACATGCATATAGGAGTGAATCGGCAGGTCCCATCGCCAACGTCACCAATGTTGTTATTTCTCTCTGCTACCACCACGTCTGGCCAAGGGTGAGATCACGGAGCTGGAGTGACACACTCAGGGGCCATCTCCTCAGCATTGGTGGGCAGGTTGTGAGAGGGAGAAGCAAGGGGAGGCTGGAGTGAGCTCCAAGTCCCACCTGTCACTCCACTAATGCCGGAATCAGCCAGCTTCACCTGGTGGATGGAGTATATTCCCACCTAGCACTTCACCCCTGAACCTGTAAGGTTGGTGGGCAAGGGAGACTTTCTCCAGGAGGAGGCCTGTCACGTGGGTGTGCCAGTAGACAGAGCTCTGGGCCAGGAAAGAAGTCAAAATGACCTTTATACTCCACCTCTTCTTCCTGTAGAAGGAGGTTTCCTGGCATGAATGCTGCATCTTAATAAATCACAATAGATTAAATGTGACCCAAATGTCCATGTGTTAAAGGCTTGGGCCCCAGGGTGGGACTATGGGAAGGTGGTGGAGCCTTTAAGAGGTGGGGCCTGAGGAAAGGTCTTTAGGTCATTGGAGCTGAGCCCTTTACGAGGATGATGGGCTCTTTCTCCTCTCTCACCATCTTTTCTCCCTAACCATGAGATGGACCGTTTTGCTCTGCTACACACCCCCACCATGATGTTCTGCCTCCCCACAGGCCCAAATCAATGAGTCCAATTGATCATGGGGAATCTCCCAATCTATGCACCAAAATGAACCTCTTCTCTCTTCAAGTTCATTATCTCAGGCATTTTGTTATAACGACAGAGAGATGAGAAGCACACCTGGGTTAATATAAACAGCATTAACAGAATTTCTTGGAGCTTACTAAAACACACACAAAAAGTTTACTTTTAGCTTTCCAATTTTATTCCCAACCTCTTTTCCTCCCAGCCTTAAATTCTCTTTAGATAATAAATGAAATTATTTCAAAAACAGAGTTACACACTTCACAAGATCTTACTGGGTCTGTTTTTCTTTTTTTTTTCCCCTGAAGTCTCCAATAGTCAGAATATCCATTTAAGTGTTAAGATTTTGATCCAAACCAAAAATCCTGAGCTGGCCGAAGGCTACACACCTGCCCTCACTCAAATTATGAAACTTCTGACCCAGCTCAAGGCACAGGATTGAAACCTGCTGAGGAACGGAACCCACAGACACCCAGCTGAGGCAGATCCTCTGAACTCTGCTCTACTAGAAGGATCTGAGCGTTTCCATCTCTCATTTCCACCCAACTGGCTCGGGAGTGTCCAGGGGAAGGTTGCCACAAATAGGCACGCAATGAAAATAATCAACTAAATGAGAGCAGTCTATTTCCGGGATGAGATTCTTGTGATAGTAAAGAAATCAAATGGGATAAGAGGCAGAGAGAAGTCGGCTAAGCCCAATACGGCTGTCCACAGGCTTCCCTTTCACTCCTCTGGGACTCACTGTGACTAACAATGGCCCTTTTAGTTATGGAGCACAGAATGACTAATCTTTTTCTAGCCTGTCAGGGAGAACCACCACCATATATTGGTTAAGAATTTCCATACGAAACGCACTTGGAAGGATATTGTTTCAAGCCAGGACAAAGCTCACACTGTCGGGCTCCGGTGCCAGTTATTTTAGGCGAGGAAGGGGAATTTCCACTGCTCCCTCCTCTCGGCTTTGAGGGCTCAGCTCTGAGTAACCACTTCCTTGTAATCTATCAGGGCCCCAAGTTATTTAACAGAGGGGAAAAAAAAGAAATCCCTTGACATTAGGCACACGATTCCTAGCCAAGCGAGCCCCAAGTTATTTAACAGAGGGGAAAAAAAAGAAATCCCTTGACATTAGGCACACGATTCCTAGCCAAGCGAGCCCCCCTAAGAACGCATGGGTTCATTTACACAGAAGCTAAGCTGTGACCTCATTGTAGAGACAGCAAAAAACTCGGTTCTGAGAGGAAGGAATGAAACAGGCCCATCCAAAACCACCATTGCACTCATCCTATCTGCAAGTTTATTGTACTGTATTTAAATTTTTAAGAGTGAATAATGTATCTTAAGTAAGTAATAGTACAGGTGGCCACGGATGTGGCAAAATCCAAAGTAGTATGCAAAGGACAATTGAGAAACATACCTAGAGGATGATACCATTTCTCAAACAACAACAGTAAATCAAATAAAATCACCAAGGATGGAAACTGAGCCTTAATCAGATTCAAGGCACTAGACGAAATATTTTATAAGCATTCACTCTGACCCTCACAAAAACCGAAGAATCAGGAACCGGTTCTCCCTGTCTTACAGATAAAGGAACCCGAGACTGAGCCACTAAGTAGCTGGCTGAGGGTCACTCAGCTGGAGTGGCAGAACTAGGACTCGGTCCCACTGCTGCTAAAGGTCAGAACCCAGGCAGATGTGACAGGGACACTCTCCAAAGGCCTGCCAAGCACAGCACAGGATCCCAGCCAGCACAGGATCCCTGCCACCGTCACCTCGGTGACACTACCTCCAGGCAAAGGAAACACCCTCGAGCCACTGGAAAAGAATCCACTTCCTGTCCCGGCCAAATGAGAACATTGCCATCCTTGACTCAAAGTCCCATCCCTGAGCAATTTGGAGTGACAGGTGACGACTTAGTTGTGCTGGCTCGGCCCTCTCCCTGTTCCTATAAAACAGCTAGAGCCTAAGTTCGGACCATGTGGGCTTTTATGGAACAACGGCCCAGGCTGCCAGGTCCCCGATCTCCCTTCCAGGAGAGCACCTGCCCCGCTACCCTGACAGCCAACAGCTCCCGGCCACAGGAGCCCATCCCGGGGGACAGCAGCAGCTGGCAGCTGACTGTGCAAGGGTGTGAGAGGCCAGCCCCCTTCAAGGATGAGACTGAGGCTACAGGTGTGGGGCAATGTGGGACAGGGTGGGGGGTCCAGGCTGTGGGGCAATACAGGGCCCAGCAGTCCCAGGGTCAGGCTGACACCAGGCTACAGGTGAGGAAATCCCTCACTCAGTTCCTTTGCCCACTTCCCTGGGAGCTGTCCCTGTCCCTCGTCCTGCTCTCAGACCTTGCCAGAGGCCACCCTCCAGGTCAAGGTGTTAAGCAAGATGTGGGGTTTTCGTTGGTTTGTCTTGCAGTGCTGGACATGGAACCCAGGGCTTCACACCTGCTCTATCACTGAGCTACCCTGCCCCTAGCCCAGGACCTGGCTCTTGAACTCCAGGAACTCGTGGTGATGGGAGAAAGAGTTACACAGACCCAAATTCAAGGGGTAAGGACTGCAGCAAGATCCTCTCTGCTACTATTGTGCCTCCTGTCCCCTGGGCTGTGATAAACCTGTCAGGCATTGTTCTGCTTGATTTTTGAGAGCAAACCCATGGCGCGTCCATGAACCCCTGTTTACTAGAAAACCCGTGTCCAAAACAGTTAACTAACCTGTCTAGGGTTACAATGGCCATAACTTAGTTGTCTGATTCATTCTACTGCTTTCCTATTCCCATCCTCCCTCCCTTCCCTTCATTCCCCTTTTTCCAATCCAGTGAATGACTCTCCTTCCCTCCCACACCCCATATTGTGTGTTAGCATCCATATATCAGAGAGAACAGTCAGCCTTTGGTTTTTTGGGAGTGGCTTATTTTACTTAGCCTCATAGTCTCCAGTTCTATCCATTTACTGGCAAATGCCATAATCCCATTCTTATTTACAGCTGAGTAATATGCCATTGTGTTTGTACACCACAACTTCTTGAATCATTCATCTTTTGAAGGGCACCTAGGTTGGTTCCATAGCTTAGCTGTTGTGAATTGAGCTGCTATAAACATTGATGTGGCCCTGTCACTAGAGTATGCTGATTTTAAGTCCTTTGGATATATGGCGAAGAGTGGGATAACTGGGTCAAATGGTGGTTCCATTCCAATTTTTCTGAGGAATCTCCGTATTGTTTTCTAGAGGGATTGCACCTATTTGCAGTCCTACCAGCAATGTATGAGTGTTATTTCCCGCCCCCCCCAACCTTGCCAACATTTATTGTTCCTTGTATTCCTGATAATTGCCATTCTGACTGGAGTGAGATGGAATCTCAGGGTAGTTTTAATTTGCATTTCTCTAATTGCTAGAGATGTTGAGCATTTTTTTTTCATATATTTGTTGATCGATTGTCATTTCTTCTTCTGTGAAGTGCGTGTTTAGTTCTTTGCCCATTTATTGACTGGGCTATTTGGGGTTTTGGTGTTAAGTCATTTTAGTTTCTTGCCCACTTCTTGAGCTCAACAATCAGCAAACTGTGGCCCTGGTTACTGCCAACTTTTGTAAATGAAGCTTCCTTGAAACACACACCCACTCTCTGTGGTGGCTTTCGTGACAGGCAGAGCTGGGGAGGTGACATAGAGCTGTGGTTCTGGGAAGCCAGAGAAATGACTCTGTCCATGTGGCTCCCACAATGGGCAGCCGTACTGTGCGCCATGAGCTGCCTCTTCTCCTTCAGCCTTTGAAAAAAAGAAAGTGGGGGTCTTCTCCCACTGCCTGAGGTCTCCCCTCAGGGTGGTCTGCAGGGCACTGATGGCTGGCCTCCCTGAGGACTGGAGTCTTCTTTGTCCCTTCTCACACATGCTGGCTGGAAGGCAGATTCTCATGTCTATCAGATGCCCCGTGCTTAGTCCCTTAGTCACCCTCCAAAAGGAATTCTGTCACTCCTCGGGATTGTTCTTAAAGAGAACCACAGCAAGGAAGTTTCCTGCTGTTCTGCTCAAGTCTGTCCCACTGGCCTGGGATCCTCCCCAGTCTTCACCACCCTGGGCTGCTCTGAGCAGCAGTCGCCTCCCCCTAGGGTTTTCTACCTCCAGGTCCTGGGCTCTCATCTTTTTTTTCCTTAAGTTAATCATTCTTTTAATAATGTTTTGTTGCCCAGTTTTTGAACCATTTCCAGCCTGTCTGCACCATGGGACCCAGGGAGAGGAGACACACCCCGTGCAGAGGAGCGAATGGCCAGTCAATGTGGACGCACGCGCTGTTGGCTTTCGGTCATTCACTGTATCAGCTGTTTGTTTCCTGATACCAGAAGACTCTGGTGTCTAAATGGAAATCCCTGCACTAATGAAAAGAGGGACACACTTTCTGCAAAGCAGCTTCATCACCAAGGATTCCCTGGCCTGCACCTGGCCCAACAGCCCCATGTTGACGGAAGCCCACCTGGGAATCTGGGAATTAACCAGATGCCATCAGCGATGGGCATATAAGGATGTCCATCATGGTCTTTTATTTTATTTTATTTTTTAGTTGTCAATGGACCTTTAGATTCATTTTTTGTGGTGCTGAGAATTAAACCCAATGCCTCACACATGCTAGGCAAGCACTCTGCCACTGAGCCACAACCTCAGCTCACCCTGGTGTATTTTTAAGAGTGGGGGAAAAAAATCAATATTTTCGGGGGGTGGGGGTTGGGGATTGAACTCAGGGGAACTAGCCCACCAAGCCACATCCCCAGCCCTATTTTATATTTTATTTAGATGCAGGGTCTCACTGAGTTGCTTAGCACCTCTCTTTTGCTTTGAACTCATGATCCTCCTTCCTCAGTCTCCCGGGCCCCTGGGACTACAGGCATGTGCCACCAAGCCCGGCAAAAATCAATATTTTCGTAAAGGAATAGCTAAAAATAATCTTCCTGATGAAATATTTTATAGGCATAAAAGGATGTTCTCCCTTCCTTCCTTCCTTCCTTCCTTCCTTCCTTTCTTTCTTTCTTCATTGCTGAGCCTTGAACCCAGGGGTGTTTTGCCACTAAATCATACCCCAGCCCTTTATTTTATTTATTTATTTATTTATTTTTAAATTTAAATTTTGAGACAGAGCCTTACTGAATTGTCCAGGCTGGTTTGGAACTTGTAATCCTCCTGCCTCAGCCTCCTGAGTCGATGGGATTACAGGTGTATACCAGTGTGCCTGGCTAGAAATTTTGATATTGTATTTATGAGACCATGTTAAATAAAAACTATATATTTATGAATATTACCAAATTACTAAAACACACACACACACACACATATATATATATATATATATATATATATATATATATCACATATCTTAGAAAAGTAGATGGTTAACTTTTTACTGCTTTGCTCATTGCCTTGTGCCCAGAGCCTAGACCAGGATTCCTGAACCACGCAGACTGACATCTCAGGGGAGGATATTGCTTTGTCATGAGAACTGTATTGTGCAGTCTGCTCTCTAGATGCCAGTACTCCTGGCTCCAGCTGGGACAAACAAAGTGTCTCCAAATATTGCCAAATGTCCCTCGAGGGACCAAATTGCCTCTGCTTGAAAACCACTGACCTAGAACAATAAATAAGCATTCATGATGTCACTGAAAATCCAATAAATTAGACATGACGTATAGAGATTCCAGTTGTTCTTTTTAGTTAGTGATTATTTTTGTCTTAATACTTTACTGTGATTTTCCAAACTTTCTACCATAAACATAGGTAAGATCCACTCATAGTCCCTCACCCACAGCTCCCAAATCCACAATTGCTCATTTGATAACAAACCGAAAACCCTTTTGAGTTTACCTGTGGTCTTCAATGCTCTCAGGTGGTATGAACACCCATTCATTTCTCTGAAGAAGTATCACTGTGTTATTTGACATTGATGTAAACAAGACAAAACAAGCAAAAAAAAAAAAAAAACAAGCAAAAAACTAGTTTACAAACTGCATTTGGTCCATGGGTTTTAGGATATAAAATTATGAGTCTGTATCATTTTCACTGATGGGAAAAAAAAAAGTGAAAATCATGATGATATTCCACTATTCAACAGAGGACGGTGAACTAAGGAGGTATAAATAGAGTGAGAATTCACCCAGAAAGTTCCCTGCAGAGGAGAGAAGTTATGAACTTGCATAGAATCTTATTTTACAGAAGAGGAGACTCATGCTCCGGGGTGGTTGAAAGCACGTCCCACAGCTGGGGGGTGCTGGTACAAGGCATGAATCTCAGGCACACGAGTCTCCGACCACACCACACGGCAGAGCACCTCTCCTGTGTCCAAGACGGTAGCACAGGGCCCGACAGAGCACAGGGCCTGACACAGAGCACCCAACGTAGCCTAAATAAAATATAAGGCTGGAGGGCTGAATGAATGGATGAGCACTTTCCTGGTAAGAGGTTACTGTCTTACAAGGCCAAGGTCATCTAATACCACCTTAAACAGGAAGTAGAACAAGGCATGGCCAGGCAGGGCCAGATAAGAGCCCGGGGCTGATTGATAAGTGTTCAGTTGTGGAAGTGAAACTGTCCCTGGCAGGTGACCTAAGCAGCCCAGCTGCTGGGTCAGGTGAGAGGTCATAGTTCTGGAGTCAGATCCACTGGGTTCCAATCTTGGTCCTCCGCTGACAAGTAGCAAGTTAATGTAAAATTAACTTAGTTCATTGTAAAGTGGGAATAAGGATCAGACTGCAAATAAGGATCACCTGCCATGAGGAGATGAGTTGATTCAGAAAAAGTCTAGTGTAGTTCCCCATGCATGAGCTGTGCGACAGAGCAAAACCACTTCCCCTCTCTGTGCCTTGGTTTCTTCAGAGCTAGAACCTCAACAATAATACCCCACTGGGGAACTTTTTTGAGAAGACTGACTGACCCAGGGTGTAAAGTGCTCAGCTCAGTCATTTGTCAAGAAGGGTGGGTGCTTTTATTAACCCCACCCCCGCTCCCCCATGAGGAGAAGCCAGGAGCAGGAAAGTCAAGCATCAAGGGACCAAAACCCAGGGTCCTCACTGCTCTCAGCAGCAATGTTGCACTCCAAAGAGTGTTCTGCTGAGAGCTGGTGGGTGCAGAATGACTTCACGTAAAAGTGGACAAAATTATTTATTACTTTTAATAGTTGTGCCTTTATTTTCCGTTTCTTTCTATCCATGATAAGCCAGTCAGCCTCCCACTTACTATAGAAACATCACTTTCCTTTTCATATAAATGTTGTCAAGTATAAAGAATGGTTTGATTTAAAGGAAAATATTATGTAAATACTATCCAAGGCGGTGACAGATACGGTGGAAATCATGACGCCCATATGTGAACGGCTGAGGAGACACTGTGATAGACCACATCTGGCGACTGAAATAGCCAGCAACAGGATCTCACTGCAGCAGACACTGAGATTCACTCATCCATCTTCCTAAGCGAACCCCTCCTTTCTCTGAGTCCTGGGGGACCTACTCCTTCATGCATTTCTTAACCACAAACTAGAACCATGCTGTGAACAGTCTTGGTCGCCAACTTTCAATCCCTTGTAATTTTGCACTTCATGTCAAATTGGAGTGTGGGTGAGAGAGAGAGAGAGAGAATAGTCCTCAAGAACAAAGGTCATGCGTTCTTCCCTTCTGCACACCACTGGCTTTAGGAGTGGACATGCAAGAGTGAGTTTGTAAGGAGTAGATTCATAATGATTCACTCGTGCTGTGCATGGGTGGTTTCTAGTCCACCCAGCGCTTAGTAAAGTAGGTAGGATCACACGCCAGGTTTTACAAACGAGGAGGAACTGGAGGCTTACAGTGATGTGGGCCCATATGGAAGCAGATGATATGTTAATGAAGTTGAGCCCAGGGAGCCTGAATTGGAGCCTTGATTTCAACTATTATGCCACATTGCACCCACTTTAACAGATACCTTGGGAGGAAGAAAGAGAGGTAAGGAGGGAAGGAGGAAGGGAGAAAGAGGAGGCATAAAGAGGTAATGAAACCTAGGAAATTCCATGTCTTGGCTTCTCCCACACTAAGCGTTGGACAGACCTCATCTTGAATCCTTATATAAAGTCTCTGCGCACAGGAAGTTTCCCTGGGAGACATGGTAGAGGTTTGCTATAAGTCATTTGCCGTCAAGATTAAAGACTCTAAAGTCAGACAAACTCAAGTTCCAAACTTGCATCTGCCATTTAAAAGCTAGCAACCTGGGGCTGGCTGTGCACACTGCCTGAGACTCGGTTTTCCTGTGTGCAACAGGGTTGCTAACCCTACTCCCAAGGATCCTATAAGCATCAAATGGGATCAGTGTCTTCTGTGCCTGGGTCTTACCATGCTCTCAGAGTAGGTCACCATGATCGTTGCCGTTCTCCATGCAACTGGTAAGTCTCAGAACCAAGCTCCAATCCAGGTCCACTTCAAGAGAGTACAGGGGTCAGTTAAATCAGACTTGAACATCGGAGCGTGCAGCAGGATGGCTCTCCAAAGATGACCACATCTAAGTCCCAAGAACCTGTGAATCTGCTATCTGTGAGACAAGGAGGAAGTAAGATTGGAGACAGAATTAAGATTATCATCAGACAACCTTAAAAAGCTTAGCTTGGATTATCTCTAGTGTCCTTAAATTGGAGGAGGAAGCCAGAGAGAAGTTGAGGGGAGCCATGGCCGAAGAAGAAAGGCACAAGAGATCCCAGGGTTTGAAATGAAGGAAGGAGCCGAGAGCCAAGGAACGCGGCTGGCCTCTGCAGCGGGAGAGGTGAGGTGACAGCCTTTCCCCTAGCTCCCTCACAAGGAGGGCAGGCCTGCCTTGGTTTTGAGCCCAGTGAAACTCACGTTGGACTTGGGAGCACTGAAACTGTGAGATAGTGAACTTGCATTCTTTTAAGCCGTCAATTAATGGAGGCTATTTGTTACAGCAGCCATAGAAACTCATACAGTGGGGCAAGATTGAGAGGTAATCTCAGATTTAAAAAGAGGTGGAAGTCCTGACAACTTGCCTCCGGAGGCAGCTTTGCTTCACTCAACTTCTAAAGATAAAGCCAGAGGCTTCACTGCTGCCATGCTGGGGACCCCTGAGTAAATTTGGGGGTCCTCTCAAGCCTCGAGAGGAAGCGGGCTACTGACAAGTCCCAGAAAAGCCTGAGTGGCCAGTTCCAACTGAGTCAGCAGTGCTGTCCTTGTCTGAGGCCAGGAAACGGCCTTCCAAACATGCAGTCCCAGGGCCTACGGAGTGACTGCTGTTTTTTCCTTCCTAGGAAACAGGAAATGCAAATTGTCACCATTTCATTCACAACTGGCAGACATCAGGGCACTGTGGTTTCTCCTCTTCCTTTGCAAGTCTGAGGGCCCTCAGCAAGGGCAGCAGGAGGGGCTGACGCTTGCAGACTGTCTGTGACAAAGGGACATTTCTCACCTGTTAAGGACAGCTGTCTTTATCTCTTTATCTAGATGAAAGTATAATTTACAAACAGATTCTAGTGTCTCTCATGCTGAGTTTTGACAACTATATGCACCCCTGTCACTGATGTCCACCTAGAGCAAGTTATGGGTATGCTCAGTAGCCCAGAGAGTTCCCTGGGCCCTTTCGGACGTAGGTGATGCAAATCACAAATGCTGCCCCCCCCCCCAATTAATGCTGTGCTTTCTGTCACCATCTGCCCGACGTCTTTTCCATGGCTTCATAAGAGTGGAACCCGCAGCCTGGGCACCTTCATGTTTGTCTTTCACTGCACAATTTGGAGGCCCACCTGTACACGGGTGATCCTTTCTAGCCATTACCAACTAGTATTCCACGGATGGGAGGGTGCTTCTCATTTTTAAGCATCTGTTTTACTAATAGTGCCATCGGGGTGGTTTCTGTTTGTGGCTTTTATGAAGAAAGCTGCTGAGCACATTCAGTCTAAATCTGTGTTGGAGACAAGTTTTCGTTTCTCTTGGGTGATGCCTAGGAGTAAAATTTATAAGAAAATGCCAAACAGTTCTTCCTCAACAGTGAATACCCCTGTTCCTCGTTTCTCTTCATTCTCATCAACATTTGTTGGTTTTGTTTTTCTGGGTTTTGGTTTTGGTTTTGGTTTTTTATACTTTTGGCTATTCTAATGAATGAGAAATTGTATCTTCTTGTGATTTTCAATTGCACTTCTGAATCTTTTAGCCCAATTTTAAAAGTTTGTCTTTTTATTATTATTTGTAGTTCTTCATATATTCTTCATACAAATTGTCACTTAAAGTTATTGAAAAATTTCTCTCCCAAAACTGTGGCTTGTCTACTCATTTTAATAAGATCTTTGGATCATCAGAAATTGAAAGTTTAAGTGTTGACCAATTCATTTATTTTATTTTATGATTAAGTACCTCTTTTGTCCTAAATGTCTGCCCATCCCAAGTTTGCAATTGATAGTCTTCTTTTCTGTTTTCTTCTAGAAGATTCTATTTCTAGTTTTTACATTTAGTTCTCTCATCTATCTCTATTTATTTTTGTGTCTGGAGACAGTTTGAAGAAAGGACCAACAAATAGAATCATTTATTATTTTTTTAATATTTATTTTTTAGTTGTAGTTGGACACAATACCTTTATTTTATTTATTTTTACGTGGTGCTGAGGATCAAACCCAGACCCTTGCACATGCTAGGCTAGGGCTGTACTGCTGAGCCACAACCCCAGCCCAGGACCACTTATTAATTACCTCCCAATAGTCAGGTGCTGCCGAGAATGGAGATTTATTGTCTCTGAGTTCAGGTTTAGGCCAGGGTTCAGGAAACTTGCTCTGTAAAGGCCCTGTTGTGACTATTTTAGGCTCTGCAGGCCACAAGGTCCCCTTTGCAGCTACCTTCCTTTGCCTTCCAAGTCCAAAGACAACTCGGGCAGCGAGTGATGCCCAGGCATGACCTGTTCCTTTAAGACAATTTATGGACAAAGCAATCTGAATTTCAAGTGGTTTTTACATTTCACAAAATATTATTCTTCCTCTGATTTTTAATAACCAGTTAAAGTGCAACAGCTATTTATTTTTAGCTTGTGGACTATATAAAAACAAGCAGCACTGGATTTGACCTGCAGCCTCAGGCCATTGCTGCCAACTCTGGGCCACTCCACAATGCCAGCATTCAACACACAGAAGGACAGGCTGTGATAACAACTTGGAGGTAAAGAGCTACGTCTGTGTGGGAGAGAAGAACCAGCAGTGGACCATCGGCTTTGGATAGGTGGAAAGAATTACAGCTAAGCAACAATGAGATGCCAGTCCGTGCCCACTATTATTAAAACATGAGGAAGGTGGGTAGAGTTCAGTGACACACGCCCATAGCCACAGGGACTCGGAGTCTGAGGCTGGAGGATTGCACGTTGAGGCCAGCCTCAGTAACTTGGCAAGACCCTGTCTCAAAAAGAAAACAGGTTGAGGTCTGGAGTAGGGCTAGAGTTTCCTGGGGAGCAGCCTCGGCTGTGCTAAGAATCCCATCAGCACTTCCCCATAGGTGTCTCCGCCAACACCATCACCCAATTTTGCAGGTGAGGCTCCTGGATCCTAATGAGGTTAGCGCCTCACCAGGGGCCACACTGGTGCCAAGTGGCAGTCCGAGGCCATGTGACTGTTAATGGCTCAGCTGTCTGACCCACTTGCTCCCCATGAAGCTTCAAAGCATCCCAGGTATCAATACTGAGAAAGGAACTGATATGTACTTCAGGTTGGTCTTGATTTGTTTTGTAATATGGAAGTGCACAGATCTTTATTTCAGTGTCACATAGGGACCATGGCCACCACCACCACCAGTGACAAAAATCCCAACAGTGTTCACTAACGTTCATTAAGAGCTCCCACGTGCCAGGCACTGGCCTGCGCATCGGAAACGCATCATCTCTATGAATTTTCACCAAAAATGCTGTCTGAGGGATGCTGTTACCTTCCTCATTCCACGGCCAAGGAAGCAGGTCCAGGAGGAGTAAGGAGCAGGCCTCCTTCTGCACAGCTAACAAGGAGCAGAGCAGGTGTCCCCACTCAGGAGCGCAGGACTCCAAAGCTGTCAGTTCTCCTGACCTGTCAGTCACTTGGTCCCCAGCATCAGCTCAGCTGGCCTCTGGCTGTTAAAGGGTGGATAATAATATATATTATTATACCTGGCTTTTCTGGAGGCTTTAAGCTTTTTATTTTAAGAGAACTCTCACAAACAGCCATTTGACAAAATTTTCCCCTTTTCAAACGAGGCATTTTTGAAGTCATGTCGCAGGTGATGGAAATTTTTCACAAGCTGTGAAAAAGCAATCAGCAGATACCCACACAGAGAATGAGCACAAGGCAGCAGCGATGCGTATCAGCTGGGGCCACCCCCCTCTGCACGGCCCCAGCCCCTTGGGCCCAGCCAGGAAGCTTAGGGGGGAGGGGGAGGGTGGTCCCACCTGGCGTCTCCTTCCCCATGGAGACAGCCCAGGTCCTTTAACTCTGGCCTCCATCTGACCAGGTGCTCTGGGCGAGGAGAAGCTATATGTCTAGGTGGTGGACCAGGAGGGATGAAGGAGACAAGCTGCCGCCTGCTCCCTTGCATCCTCTTCATCCTCTGGGGTGAGTGATGCACTGGGAACCAGCATCTCTACTCCCACGGGAGCTGGGGGATTGCATGAGTCTGGTCTATGCCGGGAAGCCCTGTGGCCTGACGTATCGAAACATGCACACAGCAAAGGCCATATCCTGGCTTGTTCTTTCATCCCATTTCTCAATTGGTCAGGAACTTGGGCAGAAGAGGGGCTCTAGAGTGAACCTCCTCCTGGTGCCCATTCAGGGAAGGCTGGCTGGAGAGGGCCTCCATGTCCAGTGACCACCTAGAAACAACTGTTAAGTGCTCGGGTGCTTTTCATTTTCCATTGCTCGTCCACCCTGCATTAGCTTGCTAAGGGCCTGGCAGGTGCCCCACAGTGCACTGGGCACCCTGTGAGCAAGGGTGAGCTCTCAAAAGTGGGAGAAAAGACTGACAGGACTGAATGGAGTTTCCACTTCCGGCCTCCCCAGGGAGGTGAGCAAGAGCAGGAAGGGGTGTCCAGCGCCCCCTTCTGGTGGGCACAGCACCCTGATTTGGGAGGGTCCCCCTTGCACTTTCAGGAGCCACCTCAGTAGTGTCATTTGGACCACATTGTCCTTGCCTTGGCCAAGGGATGAGCCCACAGCCAGGGTGAGTCATCCAACTGCACACATGTTGGGACTGCAAATCTTCACCAGGCAATGCAGAGTGGAAAACACAATCGTGGAGCATCCATTCCAGCAGGAAATTCTTATTCAAATTTTAATTTTTAATTGACACGTAACAATTGTACACATACATGTGGTATGGTGTGATTTCAATGCATGCATATGATGTGTGATGATCAGATGGAGGTAGTTAGCATAACCATCACCTCATTTATCACTTCCTGTGGTGGGAAAGGTCAAAATCTTTTCTTCCACTGCTTGGGAATTTGCACACAGGAAATGACTCTGAGCTGCCCTCACCTGCTCTGCCATGCATGAGACACTAGGACCCAGGTTCCTGGCTCTGAACCTGGTTGCCAACCCCCCCCCCTCCTGCTCCACCTCCCCTTTCCAACCTTTGTTAATTGTCTTCTTCTGTTTCTGAGGCCAACCTTTTGGCTTCCACATATGAGTGAGAACATGAGACCTTTGTGTGTCTGTGCCTGGCTTATTTCTCTTCCCAGAAAATTCTTGAGAATTCGACGTCCTCCCCAGACACGCGGGGCAGCGTCAGTTCTTCTCTGTCTGCCCTTACCCATTTCTCTTTCTTTCTTAGTCCTCCCTCCCTCATCTGTGAGTTCCTCAGTATCCCTCCATCAAAGTCTCCGGCACAAAATAGAAAGCACAGGTATCTTTTGAAGGCGAAAAATAACCAACCTACCATCTGCACATGATCACATTCGAATGTTGGGCTCAGTGTCTTCCCAGAACAGCTGAGGAAAGTGAAGTTCAGCAGAACTTCAAATTTGGGGTCAGGGAGGTCAGGTTTCTCAGTGGTTAGAGCACACATTCTTTTTTGTTTTGTTTTGCTTTTTTTTAATTTTTGTAGTTGTAGATAGACAGAATGCCTTCATTTTATTTGTTTATATTTATGTGGTGCTAAGGATCGAACCCAGTGCCTCACGCATGCTAGGCAAGTGCTCTGCCACTGTGCTACAGCCTCAGCCCTAGAGCACCCATTCTTGAGTTGGACACCCTGGATCTAAAACCTGCTTCTGCCATTTGCTAGATATGCACTGCCATGGACACACCAAGTCCCTCAGCCCCACCCTTGGTGGACAGAGGGTAACAACAACACCCCACCAACAACAACAACATCCTGGCAGCAAACAGAGAGATGCCGATAAGGAAGCCTGGCTGTTGTTTTACTTGTAGTTCTAGATTTCTTCTGAGAAGTCATGCAAAACAGGAATGTGATTTGCCGAAAAGATGCTGAGTGGGAAGGTTCTAAAGGAAACCTGTCTCCAAGTGGCATGTTTATTTCAGAGACACACGGGAAGTCCAGCCAGCTGTTTTCCAGGAAACTGTCCACTTAACCCAGGGTGAGCTCTAAATTGCAATGACGAGCCAGTGTCAAAGGACTGGAAAGAGAAGAAAACAAACAAGGGTGATGTAAAATTCCAGCCACACACTGCATGAACTCTGTGGTCTCCCAGATTGACTCAGAATACCGGGTTAGGAAGTGCATCCCATTCCTACTAGGAAAGCATCAAAACTGTCACCTAGGAGCAGCTAAAATCTAAAGTTAAAACCGGAGTGAAACAGAAAACAAGATAGATAGTAATCAACATCAGAAGCCAAGTACTGTCTCACTAGGGTCTTGGAAACAGTAACACACAAATACACCCCGGGGCTCAGAGCCGTTGCATTTGAAGCTGCTTCTGTCTGCAGGGGTCTCCCCAGCTGCCCCCACAACCTCTTTCCTCCCCTCAACCTTCATCTCAGTTCAAATGTCAACTCCTCAAAGAAGCTGTCCTGGTTCTAACAGAGCTGCCTTCCCAGGGTATTGCTCCCCCTAGTCTGAATCCACAGGCTTCTGTGACTGTTCAGTGGATTTTCCCAAGTGGACTGAGTTTCAGGTGGCCAGATTGAGTCTCTTTTATTCCTGACTGTGGATAGAGCTGTATCTTTGTTGACTGGATAAGTCTTTTGACTTCCTCCCTCTCTCTCTCTCTCTCTCTCTCTCTCTCTCTCTCTCTCTCTCTCTCTCTTTCTCTCTTCCCTCCTTCCTCCTTCCTTTCCTGGGCTGAGGATGGGACCCAGGGCCTCACCCACGCTAGGCCAGGGCTCCACCACTGAACACACCCCTCAGTCCCTAAATTTCTTTTAATATCATTCATTTATCACTCAACAGGGATTGAAGTCCCCAGCGTGTACCACTTGACAGGAACACCGCCATCCATTCACCCAGGTGTCTATGAGCACTTATTACTCCCCAGGTGCCCCCCGAAGCAGTACACTTGTGGCAGTGCCAGCAAGAGACGAAAACGCCCACCCTTGAGGAACTAGGTGCAAGAGAAGACCATCGTCAAGTGACAAATGTGGCCCACGTCAGAGATGGCAGAAGAGGTCATGGGAAGGGCGTGGCCGTGTGTGAGGGGCATCTGAGAGAGGGATCCTGGAGCTGAACCCCTGAGCAGAGAGCTCAGAAAGTGACAGCTGGCCACATGGGGCAACTGGGAGAGATCATTCCAGAAGGACCAAGTGCCAGGTTCAGGGGACTCCCGGGAACAGGCCCTTGGGTAATAAGGTCCAAGTAGAGCAGGTGAAGAAAGAGGAGAGGTGGGTCAGGTGGCCCCAGAGGGCTTCCAATTTCACCTGGGGATGGGGAGTCATGCACTGTGGTGGGGGAGACGAGGCCTGTAGGATGACCTTCAAACACCCCCGCTCTGCAGACTAGATGCAGGGGGTCCCAGACAACTGACGTAGGGGCAGTAGGGAGATGCTGTGGCTGCCAGGGCCAGGCAGGAGCAGTGGGCGGCGACAGATCTCAGGCTTACGTCAATGGAAGGTGCCCAGGGTCATGAGGGGAGGAGGAGGGTATCAAGGATGCTACCAATATTTGTGGCTTGAACTCCTAAATGAAGGAGCCTCGGATGCGGGGACATGAGGACCGTAAGATAAAAGCATGGAGGGAGGTGGGGCTGTGGGAGTGGGAAGTGGGGGTCATGGTGATCTGGGTGCGGGTGTGGGACCCTGGGCTTCTCCCACACCCAACCACTGGGCTGAACCCCCAGCACCTGAGACTACAGTGTGCACCCAGATAGAGACGTTATGAGGGCGGACAGTCCTCGTCCCCCTGGACCCTGTGTTTATAGGGAGAAATCCTATAGACTACACAACGAAGGGGTTCATGCATTCAGCAGTGACAGGCGCGCTAAAGGTGACGAGATGTGAGTGGCAGCTGCTTAGGAAACAGGGACAGCCAAGCAAAGGCCCCAAGGAGGAAGGAGCAGGCAGGCTTAGAGCACAGGAAGAAGGCTGAGGCGGCTGGGCAGAGCAAACAGAGGGAGAAACGGGCAGGGAGACGGGTACCACCGCTCTCCTTGTGCAGCACCCAACGCCCCCCTGACAGCCTGTGTGCTGTCAGGAGATCCTGGACATCTGACGCCATTGTTCCCAATGGTCACTGTGAATAGAGGATTGAGAGGGAGACGAATTGGACTGTCCAGCCCAAATACCACTTAACTTATAAGGCCAGTGGAGATGAGCTAAACTGGAAAGATCTGGGCTGTCTTGGAGGCCGAGGAACAGGCCGTACAGGTCAGGTGAGAGACCAAGACACCCCTCCAGTCGCTGCAGAGAAGACTCCTGGGAACTACAGGGAAGATGGCCGCCTTGGGGCAGCAGAGGATCCAAGTTCTCTCTTGGTCGCGTTAGGTTTGAAATTAATGAAACAGAGACATACAATACTGGCACTTTTTTAAAAAGTCAGGCAAGTATTACATACATACAGAAGAGCAAATGGATCAGAGTGTCTGGCTCCAAGAGTCTTTCCACATTGATGCCACCCAACATTCCTCTGTGCCCCCAGTTCCCACAGTCTTCCAATGACAACTATCACCCACACCTCAAGCAACAGGCATGTTTTATTGGTGCTTTGAAAGCAATGATCAAGAGATACTAATCAGAGGCAGGTGTGGGCACTTGCCCATGCATTTCTCAGAAAAAAAAAAAAATACCTCATCTGTCTTGTTCTTTCAGACTGAATAAGGGTTTGGTTTGGTTGGTTGGGATTCTAGGGTTCCAATCTTGATTTTTAACCTTCTTTCACGGTGAGGTACTAAGGCGCAGGATGAAGTCTCACCTGGCCACTGGCTGCCACATAGCCCCAGGTCCCATCTGCTATTGGCACAACCCTCCTCCTCTCAGGGCTCCATGCCCTCCCTGCCCACCACGTTCCTCTGGAGGCTCTCTTTAATAGACCAGCCCACCAGACGGCTCTTCTTAGGGAATCCAGCTTATAGCTTTTGCTGTGCTCCTCTTACCATTTCAATGAAAGTAGAAAAGTACAGCCAACTCCATTCTGTCCTGAAAATTAATTTCTCTCTTCCCCCCCCCTCTCTTCTTTCCTCCCTACTTTTACTGTTCCTGTGATTATTTCTTTTAAAAGTAATTCCCCTCAATCTCTGCCTCCATAAGATGGAACAGAAGCCATAGACCAGCCCCAGGTGGGCAAGCAGCCTCACCCTTGGCAGTGCCTGTCCTATAGGAAGGTGAGCAGTGACAGTGGACATGGGCTCAGCCTCTCTTTTCTTCTCAAG